>NC_143583.1:177243211-177574677 GCF_048544385.1 Mastigoproctus giganteus | reverse complement strand
AATCAGAAACCGAATGAGTATTTATCTATTAAAAGGAAATTGATGGTGCTCGTGGCCAATCCGGGATAAGAATTTACACGCAGATCGTATGTGGTATATTTGTAATAAGGATTATTATTTACAAAGCTGTCTGTTACCAAGCAACAGACTCTTCAACGGATAAATCTCTGTCCGGTTTTGATATCGTTGTAGAGCAGATTTGTTGGTGTTAAACGGTTGTCGATAGCAGATAATTTTACTTTTTAAATATTTTTTAAAGCGGTATAATTTTGAAAGAAGATTGATGACGGAGTAATATTCTTTGGTAGAACTATGATTCAAGTCGTTAATCTTGACTGCATTCTGACATTATCTCTGGGTTACTGCAATAACTGGCTGGGTAATAGCCAAAGAAGAAAACCAGTAAGTGGCTCTTGAAACCCCTTGAGATTATCGCTGAAATATGATGAATTGTCTTCAGCGTGCGATATAATGATTAATTGTCCCGTCTTCGTTCTGTTCGGTGGGGAAATAAAAACAGGGGATTCAAACATTCGAAACTTATCGAGTGATAGTAAGACGTGAAAGTTTCAAGCTTCTCATTATGAAATAAGTCAGGAAACCTTTCGTAACTAGCAGTATTGTGCTCGGCGAACTGTGTATCCATACATCTGTTTTCCCATCACAAGATGATTGGTTACCTCGCGGAGTAATAGAGTACATAAATCTTCTCCCCCATCCTTTTTAATGATTTGTAGCTAAGAAAAGGGGAATTTTGTTTTTAGAAATTTTCGGAAGTGCTCCTGGACAATTTTAGCAGATATCCAAAGGGTAAACCTAAGAGCGTGATACTGAACTGTAACGTGCATCGTAGAGTTGCTTTTTCGCTTTTAAATTTTTGAAAATGTCGCGTGTATTTAGGAATCATTCCTCCAGTTTGTGTTGTAAAATATCATTCCATTTAGGGGGGTAATTATCGCGAAAATGCAGTTTAAAACTCGGCCATACCACGGCTATGTTGAAAATGGCTCACCAGAAAGCTCTTCGAATCATTAGCTTGGTAGTTCCATTTATTGGTGGTATTCTACACGATTTAGAATTATAATGCTAAGTGTTTTATTATTGTTTTTCACTTTTGATGAGCCTTCCAGGACAAAATATTGCGCTCATTTTAGGAATGTTGGCTATCCAAGTAAATTCTCACTTACCATAGTAATGTAATTAACTTAGAAACTCGAAATATGCAAAGTGAGCTGGAATTATTTAAAAAAGTTGAGTTTAACGACTCTATTTCTGAAGCTCTGTCAGATAAAAGAGTCATTACATTACAATTTTGTTTTCTTAGAGTATACTCAGTAGATTGCGTTTTCTTTTTCAAAATTAATTAAGCCTCTAACCGTGAACTTTTGCAAGATTATGCTAATTTTTGATTTTTGCAATTCCGTTCTTGTTTCCCACCAGACCAGGTGGAAAAATCGAACCCAAGGACGACTTATAGAAATAGGTACGTTGAAACCATTACGAGTATGCTCTGCTAGTGGGAGATTTCGATGAACTGCAAACGTTGAAGAGCAAACCGTCGTGTCGTACAAGTATCTCCTACGACAAGTACCAGAGGATTGTCAGCTTGCGTTAATATTCCTTCTGAAAGCATGATGGAGGATTTTACACAGCAATTGTATCCATTTCACTGAACGCATTCACAAGAATTGTAACCACAAGATATGAATGAAGCAGAAACCTTTTTTAGTAGCTCTTTTTTTAGTTATTTTAGTTTGCTGATATGCCTAAAATCCAACAACAGTTTGTTCAAACTTTCAAACTTTTCCGTCTGTCGTTACTTGTGAAAAAGCCGTTGGCAGTATGTCCAGTCAGAAATCGGAATCGAACCCATATCCTTCTGGAGTACTGAAAACAGCCTCCTTTTTTCCAACGGGGTCAGTAAAGCAACTGAAATTATGTAATTGAATCCGGAAGAGGTAAATTAATGTCAAAACCTGTAATGTCAGCGTATCAAACTGTATCTAAGATTGGCAAAACTTTAGGAATGCTTGTTGATATCTGTAAAATTCGATGACTGCATACGTTTGCAGATTCATCTTTAATTATTAATGTTTAAGAAAGAAGAGAAGCACGAATGGATGATGTGAGGATTATTTTATTTCATGTTCGGACCATTTTTATCGGCTTCATTCCTTCCACTAACTTTGGTACTTTTATCTTGTGCTTTTTCTTATGTATATGACATTAAGCAGTTGCCTCTCTCCCTCTTTCTCTTCCCTCCTCGCTCCCCCATTCCTCCTCAGTCTGTGGTAACAACGAATACCCACTAGCGAAGTCTCTTGAGTGCAAAGAGCTTTTTTTTTTTTTACTTTTTCTTGGCAACTACAAAAGATGAAAGCAAGTGTTAGTGAAAAAGAGGGTCTCTCTCTCTCTCCATTTTAGAAAGCGGGTAAAAAATCCGAAAGAAAACCAACCTCATCTGAGTAGTCACATTAACGTGATGGAATTTCCATTTAGGCTTAACGAGTAACGTGCCCGCATTTAAAATCGATACTCTATCTGCATCCTTAATAATTTCCATCAAACTCACTTGAATTATGGGTTCGAGGATCCTTTCGTAAAACCTAAGTAATTTTGAACTGAGTAGCATCGAGCAGAACGTAACCCCCCCCCCCCGTGTAATGAAAGACCAAAAGTAATTTATAACACACGAACGTTTCTTGATGGCGAAATAAGACGAAACGGGGCTCAGCGCGAGCGCCTGCCATTATATTTTTCCACCACCACTCGGTGGTCAGTACTTATTATTCCCATAACGCGAAGTTTTCACAATAGCTGTTACCATCCACTCTCTCGAAAACAACCACTGTTTTGCTTCTGATCCTTTCCTCATACTCACCCATTCTGGTGCGCTGATCATCTCATCTCGAGGTCTTCGCCAGAGCTTCCAGCAGGCACCAAAGAATCGTTCATTTTCATCTTAAATTCCCTCTCGGGTAAATAACCATCGAGATATTCCCCGCAGAATAATCAGGACGATGTATGATTGATTTCTTTAAGCCTTTTCAGCTATTATTTGGTACCACATTGTCAAACAACTCGAAAGAAATTCAAACTCTTATCCTTGCTTAGGCGAATAGCTTCACTCTAGTGCATTGTGTGTCGATATCGACACTTAAATTTATCATGTAACATGACGTACATTATCTTCCCTGTGTGTCGCTATCTTTCTCCTGGGGGGCTATAAAAACATCGCTTGTACTTAACCTGCTAAGAGATGATTAATTAGGAACAAGTATATTTTGGTACACTAATGATTAATTATCCGTGCGCAAGAATCTCTCCGATAGGAAATCTATAACGCGCATCAAAGAGGAAAACCTCAGTGTTTATTATCAGGCAGACAGTTTGTTTGCAAGAAGAGAGAGGCTCTGCGCGACCCATTTTATCTTAGCTGGCATCCCTGCGAACCGTTCTTAAGAAACGTGAAGTCTTTCTCTGTCTCCTGCACGCACTTGTTTGTGTAGAAGAAGTTTAATGTAAACCATTAGGGACCTGCTGGGATCCAAAGTCAAGGCAACTCAATACAAATCCGTTTATTATAACAGAGACACCCGAGAGGTGTAATAAGTTTATAGTAGGATTAAAATGTTATTTTTAACTGTAAAAAACATCAAGGCATAGCAGATGAAGTGTTATTATATGCCCCGGGCTGTTCCTAAAGTGAAGATGAGTCCATTAGCTTCAATCACATCCATCCAATTATACTCACAAATGGCTCAATAAAAGAAAGTTTAGCCGAATCTGATGAATTAATCATGTCATTAGACTCACAGAACAGATACTTTGGTTGTCTACTACGCATTTTACTTACAAAATAGACTGCCAACAAGGCTCCTCTGTTCTTTACACTGTTCGAATAATCTTACTTTCAAACGCGAACTGCTTACAGTCGGTCCACTGTTTTCATGGATGCAGAGTGATGTCAAGAAACACCAGCTGCGCATTAAGTTACTAACGTGGCCACAGAAAAGTTGTATAACTCTTACAGGGTTCTTTATAACTTTGTGGTGTCTTACCAATACTTCGTTCTGTGGCAGTGAGTACCCCTGTTTAGAATATTCTTTCGACAGTTTTATAAAAGTAATACTGGAAGGAACAAATCAGATCGCTTGTGCAGGTTTACAGAAACTCCGGGAGACATTTAAATTTACTCCAAACAGGGAAGAAGACATAGACTAACCTTAAAATCCTCACCAATAAAATAAATGAGCCAAAACTACATTCTACAGTAAGTATACGCGAACCATCAGTAATACACAAAGGGATGCAATGTAATACCAATGCAATTGATCTGATTTCAGGGACATTCCTTATTTTTCATCCCGGAATATTCCACCTCTTAACGCCACTTCTGTTATCATTCCTATGTGTGCGTTAAGCTCCAAAGCAACTAAGGATATGAGGCATTATATATTGTTTCTGTAAATTTCGTGCATTTTGCGATCAGTATCCTGTTTGCTGGACAAAAAACCCTCAGCAACGTTGTCAATAAAGTCCATAATATTGTTCAATTTTAATGGGATTCGAACTCTGCCTTTTCCATCCAGTGTGGGGGCCTTCGCTCGTAATATAGTTGATATAATGATTGTCTTTCCCTTAAACCAGGTGGAAAAAGTCTGGGTTCGATTTCCGTCAATGATGCGAGGAATTTTTATGAGCTTTTTTTCACGATGTGGCTGAGTTAGTCGGTCTTAGGCAGGGGTTGCATGCCTTTTTCTTTATTCCAGAGACGCTGGTGTTTCACCTAGCAAATGATGCAATCTAATTACAGGCGCAATATACGAATTTGTTGCACTTTCTAACTAAAGACAATGAAAATCAAAGTGCTGCCTTTACTAGTGTGGTTCTTCCTAATTTTGAAGTTTTTTGAACCTTGTATTGCGTCACTATGCGATGAAAATCTGAAACTTTCTTAATCGTTCTTGTCCATATGACTAGTCTGGTGCTACTGGTTGTAAAAACCAGATTTAATCGTCGATGCATTTCCAAAAGAACCATTCATTCACATGTTGTTATTGTTTTGGTGTTTATCCTTTGTAAATTTACATTTGATATCCGATTCTTCTGGATCCCAAGCCGCATTGGGATCAGAGGAAGGAAATGATCTGGCAGAGTCTGCAGCTAGATCAGTAAAATCCTACACCAATCGCAGCCTGCTAGTTCCCTATACAGACTACAGGCAATTGATAAAAATGTATTATACTCCCTGTGGCAAGAATAATGGCACTGACAGTCCACAAAGAAGTTGTATCAAATTTAGCCTGTAATCTAAACATGGCAGTCTAGTCTGTTCAGGGGGCCGCAGAGAGGTTATTTGCACGCCTCCGCATAGGGATTTTTTTTTATTTTATGAAAACACCAGAACGAGAGGTATTAGAATCTATAGTACGGTGCAGGGGTTGGATATTGAGAAGACGAGAGAAGGTATTTGTTGACATTGGACTTGAACTTCTGTAGATTGTAATTTTCAGGAAATACGTACGAAGGAAGGTTGTTCCAGAAAATGGCAGCTGAATGAATAAATGAGGAAGATGAAAAGTTGGTTCTGTGGGTTTGAAGTTGGACAGTAAATGGATGTTCGCTGGTGGCTGCATGTGTTTGGACTGTTTTGAAAGAGAGAGCGGGAATTATAGAAGCCAATTCAGAAGAACAGTGCCCATGGAAGTATCTGTAGGAGACGCATGCAGCAGAAACAGTACGTCTATGAGACAGTGAGTGGAGAGACTTTGTTAAAGATGAATCATTAATTAACCTAACTGCCCTCTTCCAAATGGAATCAAGAAGCTTGAGAGAGGTTTTGGGGGCACTGCCCCAGATGTAGGAACAATATTCCATGGCAGAGCGGATTTGCGATTTATGCAGAGTGAGCAGCTGTTTGGAAGAAAAGTAACACCGAGAGCAAAAGAGAAAACCAAGTTTTTTAGATGCAGAGGAAGCAATATTTGTAATGTGCTAGTGCTAAGAGAGATTAGAAGTGAAGGTAATCCCCAAAAGAGAAATATCATTTTGCCTAGAAATTGGAGTGTCACTAAAGATAAGCATAAGAGCAGAAGAATCCTTTTTGCGAGATATAAGACAAGACTGAGTTTTAGAAGGGTTGAAATCAACTAAGTTGTCTTTGCCCCACTGGAGAATTATCTGAAGATCGGCATTTAAGGAATTGGTAGCAGAATTTTTAGAAGTTGAATCTGATTGAGCAGGGCAAGGTTTCTCAAAATGGAAAGTGGAATGCAATGTGCTATCACCGGCAGCACTACGAATAGGATTTCCAGTCAATAGAAAAAGGTTAATATACAAGAGGAAAAGAGAAGGGGAAAGAACTGAACCTTGGAGGACACCAGCATTATTGGAGAAGTTAGAAGACAGAGTCATCTACCATTACCCTCAGTGAGCGATCAGAGAGAAAACTGGATAACCAATTGCAAAAAACAGTTGGAAAACCATAAGATGGAAGCTTGTTTAGAAGACCTTTGTGCCAAACACGATCGAAATCCTTTGAGTTGTCAAGAGCAACTGCTTGTGTCTCACCGAACTTTTCCATTTAATTTGTCCATAAATGGGTAACACATGCCAGAATATCACCAGTTGATCGACACTGACGGAATCCATACTGGCGATGGTTTATTAGACGGAAGGTTTCTAGGTAGTTTAAGAGTTGGCGGTTAATTGATTTCTCCATTATTTTAGAAAGAGTAGAAGTAATTTCAATGGGACGATAATTGGATGGGAGGGATTTGTCACCCTTTTTAGGAACTGGCTGGTTATGAGCAAATTTTCAAGCAGAAGGAAAAAGACCTTTGTAATAAGAAAGTGAAAAAAGGCGGCAAAGAATAGGAGTAAGTTCAGTAGCACAGGGTTTGTGAACAAGTGGAGAAATTCCATCGGGACCTGGAGCTTTCTTAGCATCAAGATTCATCAAAATCCTTCTGAAATCCTTTTGACGGAAGACCGCAGGAGGCCTTGAATGGAGTGTGTTGGGAATGGTGGGATATGTTTTACCAAGATCAGTAATACATGAGTTGGAAGAAAAATGGGATGCTAGCAGATCAGCTTCATCCTTGGCTGAAGTGACAACAGAACCATCTGGGTTTGACAGCGGTGGGAGCAGAGATGAGCAAAAGATGCGGCCAATAACTTTGGCAAGAGACCAGAATGCTCGGCTACCATTAGGGTAAGAAGCAAGTTTTCTACTCTTAGTCTGTTCAAAATCTAGTTTTAACTAATTAATAACTGCTTTACAATTGTTCGGAGCTTTTATGTAGGCAGAAAATGAAACTGAAGAATTGGAAACAAGCCAATTAGGATATGCAACGTTCTTCTCTTGAACAGCCTTAGCACATTTATTGGAAAATCATGGTTTAGATAAAGGACAAGATTTTAACGTGGAGTGTGGAATAAAGGAGAGGCCTTCTTCCTGCAGTGGTTTGAAAATGGCTGATGATGATGTGGAATAAAGGATTCCATTCCTACAAGAATAATTTCACTGATACGATAACGTGGAGTGTGGAATAAAGGAGAGGCCTTCTTCCTGCAGTGGTTTGAAAATGGCTGATGATGATGTGGAATAAAGGATTCCATTCCTACAAGAATAATTTCACTGATACGATTGAGCAAACGTTGATATCAGAAGTTTTGAAACAGTAATCCGACCAAGGAAACGAAGAAAAGAAATCTTATTTTCTTCTTTTCTTTTAGGTCATCCCATTTTGCATTCTTGTAATGCCAAAAAACACGAGGTTTTTAATAGCCATGAGATAAAGGCTCCATTGGAGAAGAGACAATCACCAAGTTGTGAGCTGTAGTGCCTAAATGACCTCTAACTTCGACCGTGTACTTAGTAGGGTTGTTTGTGAGAAAAAAGATCAAGAGCGTTGGCTGTATGTTAGGATTGTCCGGTATTCTTGGAGGTAAATGAAGCATCTGTACAAGGTCATTAGCAATCGCAAAAGCCTGAGTATCTCGACCATCTGGGTCGGTGACTAGAAAATGGAAGCCAGCCGGAGTTGTGAACATTAAAATCACCAAGAAAAATGACCTCACTGTTAGGAAAGTTGGACTGGAGAAAGTCAATTTGCAAAGAGAGGAAGTCAAAGAGCTCCATACGCATTCTTTTCTGCTGATGGCTACAGTGTATATTGATTGCGACACCATTTTAACCATTAGACATATTTTAAATGAATTTCCACGTTTTAGATATGAACGCCGTATATCTTTTGCCGCTTTTAACCATCTGTCCCTATACACTCTGTCAGATACTCTGACAAACACCACCTCTCAGCTGTTTTATCTATTTAAAATTGATATCTGTTTAAAACAGTAAACTTATACCTATTTAAAAGAGTATATTTTAAACAGACTTACATGTGTTTAAAATATACACTTTGTTACATGTATTTTTATAACTTTTTATTAATAAAAAAAATAAACGTACAAGGCGTAATACGTATTACTATAAATACACTATAAAGAAAGCAGTGAAATAACGCCATATGTTTATCCATAATAGAAGAAACTACAAAAGTATTATAAATGGCATCGATTTAATTGTGTCGCATTTTGTGACTATCTTCATAACGAGTTACCATGTATCAAGAGATGCCGCCACGCAGATGACACCGTTTCAAGGCTTGTTGTCCTATCATTGGTGGGCGGGTAGGTACCACTTGTTGCAATAATGACAACCCAGTTGTGAAATATAATTGCAGAATATTCCGAAAGCACATATCACCATAGATAGACTGCACTCTGCGGTAGATGTTCTCGTGGCCATTTTTTTCAGGTGCTAAAATTTGCATAATGGCTTGTACTCCATCTTGGTGCATACCGCAGTACGAACGGCCATCTTGAAATTGAGATAATAATTAGCGCACGCACTTTTAAAGTATTATTTGTGGTAGTGGTACTTGAATGCAATACGTACACCGAGTGAAGGATAACAAGAAGATAAAAGCAGCACGCGAAATAAGGCTCTCTGTTCTTCATTGCATCACTGGCATTGGAAATAAAAGCTTCTACTCCGAGGACGAGGTCATCTAGAAACAATATCCGTTCATTGTTCAATCCGTCTTCAGAAACAGAATCTTTTCTTTCTATAGAAATACTTTTTTTTTTTTCTTTCATTTGCTTTTAAGAAGAAATTTCGAAGCTAAAGAAATATAAATTGCCTCTTCAGCCCTTTTTGCTATAGAATTAGTTTTGGATATGAAGAATATCGAAGGGGAAGTTTTTATGAGAGGAGATATGGAAAGAATGCACGAACTCCTTGAAGAATCTGTACAAATGCATTACAAAGAAATGGAGAGTTACTCTTTTATGCTTCTTGTGAACAGATTTCAATGGATACAAAGAGAAAATAACTCGAGATGGTGAGTACACGCGACAATGAGTTCAAATGCTGCGGTGGTTTTTGAATCGCGTGATAGGTCGTGTATCTATCTGTCTACTGGAAACGTTTGCTGAAAACAAACAAAAAAAAGGCGTTACATGAGAATGGAACACGGTTCATAATTGCAGTCCAATAAATAAAACTAAATAAAATGAACCTATTTCTGTTTTTAGAGGAGATATTTGCCCTGCCATAACATATGCACTGTATTTCCAAAAGTATCGGGACACTCTTGGGATTTGGAAAAATGAACCATATCGCAAAGCGTACGAAATGCAGTAGATGGGTTGAACTTATCATCTTCTAACCAGGGGTCATCATAGGATGCTGTATTAACAATCAATATATTTTGCAATCACCAAATGGAAGCATTATGGGCCTCCTACAGCCGGAAAACGTTTGGATAGATCTTAGAGGTTGACTGAAAGAAACCGAAGGGTGAGAAGAAGAGTGATAAGGTTTGTTCGAAACTTGCAGGTGCCCAGTTACATTTGAAAATTCAGTGTGTATGTGCACTGAGTAATCAATGAATTGTGACCACCTACTTCATATCATGTTGAGCCACCGTTCACATGGATAACAGCAGCTATTCGCCTAGGCATTGACTCCAATAGATGTCTGAAGACAGTTGTGGCCATGCTGTTTTCGAGGCTCTCCACAATGACAGACCAGATTACAGCTGCTGGTTGAGTGTCCATACACCTACCTTCCGGTTTCACAACATCCCACAGCTGTTCAATTGGATTCAGTTCGGGCGATTTTAGAGGCCAATCAAGATGGGTACCTCGAACCACTCGTGCACATTGCGGGCTCCATTCAAAATGGATTATAGTTTCACTGTGTTCCTCAAACCATTCGTGTACAGTGCGGGCCCAATGACACCGCACATTGTCGTCTTGGAAGATCCCATTTCTGTCCGGAAAAAAAGGCACATGGCCGGGTGCACGTGGTCTCCTAGTAGATGGCAGTACACCGCACCAGAGGTCGTAATTCTTGTCAGCAAAACAAGCCCCATATTAAGCAACCACCGCCTACCTCGATAGTGGTCCATGGACAAGTGTTGCTTACACCACACAAAGGTGTCCATCGGCTGTTTCACCAGATATTTTTACTCATCCAACCAGCATACTCGTTTCCAGTCCTTCAGTGTCCAACCAACGTGTGTCTACTCGCCGTCGACGATAATCAGCGGTGAGAAGAGGGTGTCTCTTTGGGTCGTCTGTAGTGGAACTCCATACGTCTGGGTATGGGCGCATCGTCATTTGGGATATTGTTCGTGTGTTCTCCATATTGTAGCGCAATATCAACTGTAGCACACTGATCTGCAGCTGAGTCCGTACAACAGGCTGCACCCTTTGCGTAGTCCTTTATAGTTCTGTCAGCGGGAGGGGGTGTGACCCGTTTGTCACCATTCTTTGTACACCTTAACTACAGTCGGCCATGAGCAACTGACAGGACGTGCTGTTTTCGATGTGAAAGCACCCGATGTACGAGTTCCCACAATCATACCATCTTGAAACTCCGTGATACCTTTACTACGTTCCACAACTGCCACTTTATCACTTTGAATTGCACGATCAGATACAAATTGCACTCTTCTAGTGTACGAAGCTGTTCTCTTTTATAGTGCAGGCTATGCGGCATAGTCCATTATGTGTGGGGTGGTCATAATTCGGTGATAACTGAATGTATATAGCGTATACTGGGGTGGACTGGAAAGGAAAAGATTCCTCAAGAAAATAAAAATATTAATATACCGATATCTGACGAAGCCTAAGCCCAATCCCATTGAACGACTAACTTTTTTTGTTGTTGTTGTTGTTTATAAGGATGGAGCGTGAAGTTTGTAATTAAACAGTCATATAATGTACTGGAAAGTTATCTTGTAGTTGCCTCAGGTGGCTTTATATAAGCTTCTAGTCAACGTATTTATTACTATTTTTAAAGATTTCCCTTTGGTTCAGTTCAGTCTAAGACTTTCGTGTATACTTTATTTTTTTTCAAGGAATTATTAAAACTGGAATTACAAAAAAACAGAAAGTGCGAATATTAGCGAATCAAGTGTCTCGTTGGTACATTTAAATATTTTGTTCAATGATAATCTTATAATTGTATTAAAATTTAATACAATAAAACATTGACTTTTCCTAAAACCTTATAAGCAATACATAAAAATATTTGGGGATGGAAATCCAATGTATCTATGGTTATGTTGCACATTTTTACAGTCCTATGCTTGACATTCCAATGAATTGCCTTTTAAGGAGTTACGGCTTTTCTTTTCCTTAATTTGAACAGTTTTTAAAAGATCTTTAAGTCTCTTGATAAGGTGAACATGCTGCTTATGCATAGTTATTCTAAAATAGGATAAACCATGATTTCATATTGTTTACGTACAAGGATTTATCCTACAAAGTGATTATTTTAAATGAAAACCATGAAAATGCGAATAACTTCGAGTAAAAGAGTGCTATAGGTAGTGGCGAAACTACTATACGAGGTATTAGGAGGCCCCTGACGGCTGATTGATTGTTAAATATCACGAGGGGCAAATCTAGTGTTTGTTGGGGGTCCAGAATTTATAGTTTCGCCATTGAGAAATTCATAAGTGACACTGTTTCAATGTACCGCTGACCAAGTACATGAATACATGGGGTACCTCATTAAAGATGAGTTTTAATGCGTAGTGCGCATCATTTAGGAAAACTTGCAAATGATACTATGCGTTGCTGCATGCACCAGGAACAACAAACAAGCCATTTTAATCTTAAGTTAACGATATAGAAACAGAAGTTTCTCCATTCTCATTATTAGCATATTTTGACCAAAAAGAAACACTGCTTTCCCAACCCCCGGAAAGGACCTGTGAGTAATTGTACAGAAACCCCAGAGGAGGACCTTTTTTCTCTGTCCAGCCCAACCTGGTATTTCATCGAGTCCGGCTGGACAGACATACTTGTGCAGATCAACAGACTTCAGATGGCTTTACAACAACAGATGTAAGGCCCTCTTACAATTTCAAATGGCCTTACAATGAAGCGATTATGATTATTCTTGGTTCCTGAGAATAATCATAATTGCTTCATTTGATTTAGGAATTTAGATTTTCAAACAATGCTCCTTCCATCTCTCTCTTTTATCATTTTGACGTAACAGAAATGTTCCTCCTCTTCTACGTATTTCCATAGTTTCTTGATCCGTGGGCGTTCTCCTTCTTTTATACTTTTATTTGATCATTCATACTTTATTTCGTCTTAATTTCATGAAATCTTTGTCACTACAACTAAGACTTTACTAAATTACAGTATTTTTATGTCCTCGCTGCCATTAATATTATCGTAATTCTAATGACGCAGTTCAAACGTTAAAAGTCTTTTGAAGAAGAAGACACACCCATTTCTGGAAGCATTCTTTGTGAGCTCATTGCTGTAATTTTCGAATAAACATTATCCGAAACGGCTTTTTGGATAATGTCAGTTTTTTTTCCCCTTCCTAAAGTGTTATTTACGTATAATGATTTAAGTGTAATTTATTTCTGGTGCTTATTTTATTATTCAAGCATTCTGCATTCTTCTGTATTCAATAGTTTAATTATATGTGCAGGATGTTATCGTCAGATAAATGGCCAAACAAATAAACGGTTTTCCTCCCATGAAAGAGCGAACTTAGATAAAACAGGTCACGTGACTAGACGTAATAATGGCCGTTCTTTAAGCCAGTTTTTTTTATTGGTTATGATTATCTGCTTGATAGTTATTCTTTTAATTAACATAAATGCAATTTTTACAAGCAGATTACAAACAGTTTGGTTGACCTTTTTAATGAAGAAAGCCGATCACTGATATTGCAGTTGAATAATTTATAATTACAGTCTGCCCCTGTGTTTATACATAAACTGAACAGGGTTGTTAGGACAGTAGTTTAAGGAGGGATCATCTTCCTACCAATGTCTCTTAATGGTTGGGTTTACGTTAATTTACCACTAACCAATTTTGCTCCATTGGATGCTATCTATGAAACTCTTGTTTCCTATCGCTTCCACTGTTTATTCCAGTATTACAATAACCTCTCGTTCATCGGGGGGTTATCGACGTGTAACGTATCTGACCCGAACGGTATTTTTGGCAAAGTGTTCCGCCCAAGTATCGAACTGATTAAACTTCAGCCCAAAATGTTTAGCTAATTTATCACAATTAATCTACACCATCATCAATCTTATGCTTCCAGTTTTCCAAACACTATATTTGACACGGACATGTTAATTATAGTCATCCGTTACAGTGTGGGAGCCCCTGATTACGCAGGGTTACATATCCAGTACAGACGTCTGTGTTATTACTGGAAAAAAATAGGACCGCTGAGAGACACAAAACACACTTATGATTTTAAAGTACAGAAAAAACGAATGCATAATTTACTTCGTAGACTTTCGAATTATTTACGAATAAATGAGTAATTATGAACTAAGCAGCCACGTATTTGCAGAAGTTAAAATTTCATAAATTGCCACCAGTGAAATCTTAAAACATTTGAAATTCTAATTCTACTTTTCTTATTAAAATATTGTAAGAAATAGATAATGTTTTATCGGAATATAATAATTTATTGAGGGCAGCAGCGCTACTTTATACTTTTTCTGAGAGTTCTTTTACAAAGACGTAAACAAAAATCTGTTTATACTCGACCACACAAAGTCAGATGAGTTTTGCAAGATAGAAAGAGTACAAGGACAGTTATTTTATCAGTAACGTGCGCTAGAACCACAGTCAGCTGGAAAGCCTGATTGTACTCTCGCGTTGAAGTGGTAATGGGCATAATCAAATGATTAATAATCGATTATTTCAATAATCGAAATGAGTCCAATTCTTCCTCGAATTTATTCAAACTTCCTCTTCCATAATAACCATTCATTGCCTGAAAGTAAACTTCCGCACGTCTATCCTGCAACCATCCTTTCTGAATTTGAATTTATGCTTCCCCGTGTGTATAGGCTGATCAAGAGGAAGGATCCCATCAGCAAAGCCTTAAATACCTCAATTAGATCACCTCATAGATGCCTAGTCTCCAGACTGCAATTCGCAGAAATGAAGATTTTCTTGGTAAGACCATCCGCTTCTTCCCCTGACCAATGTCCTTACTCTTCTTTGAATCCGCTCCGGAAGATATAAATCCATCCGTACTCAAGGTGTAGCCTGAACCTTTGCCTTATACAAAGAGATAATCACATCCTTATCCCTGCTGCTAGCAAAATTCCTCTATATCATTAACAAAACCCCATGAGCTCTCCTGGAAGCCTGTCTGTGCCGCCTAGATAACCTCATATCTAATTCACAATTACTCCAGATCACATCCATTTTTCAATATCCTGAGTGTATTAATCTGGTATTACTGCTAACCATATGTTGGTATTAATCTGGGATTACTGCTAACCATATGTAGTATTTGCATTTGTCAATATTAAATTTCTGCTGCCATTTCTCCGCCCATCTGTCTAATTTTTCTACATCTTGCTGCAAAGCTTACCTTGATTACTGTCATTAAGTGCAATACCAAAATTTGTATCATCTGCAAATTTTGACATTAAGCTTATAGACCGATGATATACACCGATGAGCCAAAACATCATGACCAGCGAGTCGTTATGCAAATCGAAACTGCAGGTGCATTACGGCGCGTGCCTGGACACGATATAAACAACACCTGATACTGAGCTCCGTTAATCAGTGTTATTCTTGTTCTTCAGATGCGAAAGGCAACGGACTTAAGCGAGTTTGAGAAAGGCCAAATTGTAATGGCCAGACTGGGTCAGAGCATATCCGAAACGGCACGGCTCGCGGGCTGCTCACAGTCAGCCGTGGTTAGTACCTACCGAAAGTGGGCCGAAGAAGGAAACCCCACGAACCGCCGGAAGAGTGTTGGACGACCACGACTCATCGATGCTCGGGGTGGACCAAGGCTCTCCCGGATGGTACATGGCAATAGAGGGGCGACTGTGGCGCAACTCGCCGGTAATTGGAATGCTGGTGACGGGAGTAATGTGTCACAACACACAGTACATCGAACCCTGCTGAAATTGAGTGAGGCTGCATAGCTGCACGCCGCTCCGAGTGCCCATGCTAACCACGGTTCACCAGCGACAGCGCCTACAATGGACACGCGAACATCGAAACTGGACCTTGAGTGATTGGGAGAAGTCGTCTGGTCCGATGAATCACGTTTCCTGTTGTACCATGTGGACGGCCGTGTACGTGTGTGTCGATACCTGGGGAAGTGATGGCGCCTGGATGCACTGTGGGACAAAACAAGCCGGTGGTGGCGGTGTCATGCTTAGGGCGATGTTCTGCTGGGATACCGTGGGTCCAGTCATCCATGTGCTGGTTACTCTAACGTCTACCACCAACAACCTAAACATCATTGCTGACCAAGTACACCCTTTCATGGCAACGGTCTTCCCCTCTGGCGGTGCCGTCTTTCAGCAGGATAATGCGCCATGCCACACTGCCCGGATTGTTCGAGACTGGTTCACGGAACATGAGGAAGACTTCCAGGTATTGCGCTGGCCTACAAATTCCCCAGATATCAATCCCATCGAGCATCTGTGGTTTGTGTTGGAACAGCAACTCCGATATGCATCGTCTCAACTACCGACATTACAGGAGTTAAAGGATCCGCTGGTTACGTGTTGGTACCAGATACCACAAGACACATTTAGAAATCTTGTAGCGTCCATGCCTCGCAGAGTACGAGCTGGTTTGGCTGCACGTGGAGGACCAACATCATATTAGGTAGGTGTTCATAATGTTTTGGCTGATCAGTGTACTTCATTGATATCGTTAATAAATATAGAAAACAATGGGTCCAGCATCGAACCCTGGTGGATTCCATTAGTCCTCGAAGAGCAGTGCCTATTGACAACCACTTTCTGTCTTCTACCTCTCGCCCATCTCTTATCCATAGCAGTAACTTGCCCTTAATGCCACATTGCTCCAATTATTTTTTGCATCCAGTAATTTTGGTACTACGTCATAGCTTCCAATGAAATTGGTCAGACAATACCGGCCGTTAATAAACCCCATACTGTGACTGAAATACAATTGCACTCCTGTGTAGATGGTACTGCATTACTTTTTAAACCAGTGACTCCATTATTTTCTCCTGGAACAAAGTCAAGCTAACGGGTCTGTAATTTCTCATAACTTGCTTTGATTTCCTTTGTGAATTGTACATACATTTATACATCTGCAGTCCAGAGACCTTCCCTGAAACTATAGATACTGTCATAATTATGACAAAGAGTTTTTCTCATCTCCTTTGTTGTCTCCATTAATATAGTTGGATAATCCCATAAATAGTTGGATAAAACTAAATATCCAATCTTAATACTTACATCTTTAACTTAATATTCGGCCATTAATGCTGATTCTCACTTTCCATCGCCCTTCCTGGATTTAATTTAGGAAAACAGATATTTCTATTTTAATTTGTAAGAGCTGCATCTTACATTGTAAATTTCTTGGTATTGTATCATATGATACATAATATTTCTTGGTATTGTATCATATGATAATTTGCCACAAATTTATCAGTTCATTTGACATCCATTTAGGTTTAAGTCTCATCTGACATCCATTTAGGTTTAAGTCTCATCTGACATCCATTTAGGTTTAAGTCTCATCTGACATCCATTTAGGTTTAAGTCTCATCTGACATCCACTTAGGTCTAAATTTCATCATCTTTGCCATAAATCTCATCAGTTCATCTGACATCCGTTTAAGTCTAAGACGTGAACAGTATTTCTTGGTATTGAAAAGCGTAGTAGCTTCTACTATTAGTTCTCTGAACTCTTCCCATTTAGAACTTGTTGTTGGTAACATCATCAGTTAGTCCCCTCCGCACAGAAGTTAAAAACTGTCTGAGACCACTGTAGTCGCCCTTACGAAAGCAAAAGCCCTTCCCTTTACCCTTGACAGTAGTTATGTCTTTAAGTATATTCCACATCAGTACACTGTGATCATTCTGAAGGTCTTTTACTTGCAAATTTTAATGCATGAAGAATCACTGCTAAAGAATAATGCTTCCTCTTGTTGCCTCTTATAACATGCTGCTGTTGTAGAAAACAGTCATCCGATAAATCCACAGTCTTACCAATGTGAGAGGACCAACCCACAAGTTCCAGTCAATATCTGGAAAGTTGTTCCCCAATATAAGGCATTCTGATAACTTGGCCCACTCTATTTCTCTGTGTATGGCTGTTCGTTGTAATCATCAGGGTTATTAGGCCTACAAGTATAACACGCTCTTACTTCAAATTTTTGTTGTCCCAGTTCTTATGTCACACCAAACTGCCTCAACATTGCATCGGTGTCCATGTCAACTGGATGCACTGCCTTAAATTTAATATGCTTCTTAACTAAGAGCATAACCCCTCCTCTTCCTACCCTCGTGGGTAGCCCAGTTGATAGGATCGCTGTCCTCCCCCACACCAGGTGGAAAAGACCTGAGTTCGAGTCCCGTTTATGGTGAGAGGGATTTTTATGTGCTTTTTTCACAACGTGGCTGAGTTAGTTGGACTTAGGCAATGGTGGCTTGGTTTTTCTCCCGGAAATTCAGATTTTTCGTCCAGCGACAGAAAATCGACCACAGAAAATACGTAATTTGTAGACAGTATGCAAGGAGTGATATGGCCTTAGTTGTTGAAGCTCCTAAACCTTACAACGACAACTGTCTTTTCAATATAAGTACTCATCACTGAGTCTGGTTCCGAAAATACCTTTCTGCTTACTTTGACATTTTCCTTATACCGCATCTTTAAATATAAAGACCAGTTTGAATCCGGTGACGATTTCCCCCTTTATCTGTTCCGATGACTGTTCTGTTTTTGTTTTACCGAGCAATTACAAATCAAACTTCTGCAACTTTGCAAATTTTTCATAATTTTATCAAAATTTTAACCTGAAGATTTACAAACTCCATCTAAAGTTGGAGCTATAAATCCAAAGAGTTGGCGACCCTAATCTTGGTTGAACCGGCAACAGCTCTTGTAATTAGGGAAACACAGACGTAAGTAATGTAGATAACATAATTGATTATGATATGTTTTAAAGCTGTCTTTGCTCTAATTTTATAACTCATTTAACCTGTTTGATATTCCCCTTTCCTCCACATTATTCGGACACGTGTTACCATAATTAAATAGCGAGCTAAGGAAATTTTTGGTTGATCATTTCGTTCCTTTTCCTTCTCTCTTTAATGGTTTAATAATTTATAATCTTACTAAGGTATTGAAAGTCCCGGGTTCACGGTGTATTCTTAATGGTAAAATGTGAACTTTCGGAATTCCATTTTAATAAGTTGCTAGTGGCTGCAGATAATTTGCTTACGATATTAAAATCAGGAGTTTCACTAATCAAGTGGCTAGAAAAAACATAAATAACTGAATCTTCCATGATATGATAAACAGAAAAAAATATATGTCAGTTCAGAAGTTTGCATTTAGCTTGTAATTTTCTTTTTCTCCATTAGCGTCTTGAAACAGAATTCAGCATCGTAGAGTATGGCAGTAGCTCCTCATATTCCCCTCCCCCTTCATTTTCAATAGAAATTTCGCAAACAGTAAGTCCATCTGCTACTTGCGGCCTCACATTTCAATGGGAACAGTGTCATACACCATGAATTTTGGACTTGGGAAGTATTGGAGATTGTTGATGACATTGCAGGTGTTCGGCCACTTGCAACTTGTTTGGAAAGCTCTGGGTTTGAGTCCGATCTTAGTAGATGGAAGAATTGCTAAAGGTGTCTTCAGCGATGGGGGGAGGGTTTAAGGCTTACTCACTAAGCTTTAAATTAGCCGATTGAAGGCTTAGTGAGTAAAGTTCCTTATGAGGTATATGTGTTTGTCCAGGTCGGGCAAGTGGGGAACAGAATTTACATATAATAGAGTTAAATCCTTTTGGAAGATCAAGTACGCTGCTGACCTCTACTGGAAGCGTGTGACGACGGTTTAAATGCAAAAAAAAAATGGTAAAGCAATCAAAAATATTATTTTAACATCTCACATATATGTATATCTAATTGTGATCTGCTCTTTTTGTTTTATAATAGTTATAAAACAAGTTTGGATCCTTTAAGATCCAATCATTTTAAATTTCATATTTAATAAAGGGATTTATGAAAATAGGACACATTTTAGTTTCTTCTGAGGTAAAACTACGAGTAGTGTAGTTAATGGATTCAAAAGTATCTACTTTTAATTAATTTTTCCAACGCTAAAATTTGTTTAAAATAATATTTAATTTACTTTTTTTTTAGGACAGTTTAGCAAACCATTTGATAAATATTTTGACTTCAGCGCAGTGTCATCCAAAACGCTTTACTTTATGAAGTAGTCAGACTCCATTGGGAAACGCATCTTGGAAATGGAAAAAAAAAGTGGATGTGCAGGAAAAACAAACAAAACTCAAAAAAAGTGCATTTGAAAATCGATAAAGGACCATAGAGTTAGGGAAAATTCAAAAAAAGTAAAATACAAAAACGTGACAGAAAAAGTAATTTGGGAAAAAAAGAAGAACTACACGTGATTTCATTTTCCGTGTTTATAAAAACGAATTGCCTTATAAATATCATTATATTATCATTTTAGTTTATAGCTAATGATATAAATATTTTTGTACAGCGAATTCTTGTACTGGACTTTTAGGAATAAGATTCCAAGGAGCTTATCCTAAAAGGATAAGGAAAAATTCTACCTTAGAGGATGTTAGTTGCTTTGATAACAAATCAATCAATTACAATATTTATGGGCAAGGTACCTGTGTATTTAGATAATTTACAAAATCGAGCACCAAATAACCTCGTCTTCCATTAGAAACTTCTTTTAATTAACCCCTTTGAGCGTGCTCGACCTTGAACTTTCAACCTTGAACCTTCCTTCTGCGTGAAATTTAACAAATCCAATAAAACTTTAGTGCATGGCCGATAGTAAAAGCTAGATTTATAGAAGCGAACAAGAGAACAGAAAAGAAAATCTCTTTACTACGAAAGCTATTTGGATCTTCGGAAAAGGCGAAGTAGCTCTCAGGAAGATATTAAAATACAGATGCGCCAGGTAAAGTAATCTATACAAACACACAGTCTGAAGAACATTCGGCATGAGACATTACTCTACCCCGGTAGTAAGTAACGAAAAACAAATAGTAGCGACAGAACATTTGCATCGAATCCGGAGAAGAAAAGGATGGTTTGCTTTCTAAGGCAAAGAAAAAAGAAAGAAAGAATGAAAAAAAAGCGGCTCCAAGTAATCGAATTTAAAGTGTATCCGTGTTCCTTACGGCCGCTGCGCTTTCTTAGAGTGTTTTTGGTATTTTGAGTTTTTCTAGAGGGGTTTGTATTGGCTTCTGTTGATAGACTTCCTGGGAGGTTTCCGATCTTCACATTTGCATGGAAGTTTTGGTCTTGGATAAGCTTCGACTGTCTTAACGAGTTCCCTATTAAGATTTGAGAATCCATCGATTTTTAACATCGTGTGGTGGAATTACAGTTCACAAGGGAGTGGAGTAATTCATCCCGAACCATTTGATTTATTAAATTTAGCAATGAGAATGGGACCAGGAACAAGCGATTCAACTACTGGACAATGAAAAACTAACGGCCCATGAGGTCATCTATTAGAAATGAATACAAAATACGCCCGAGAGAAAACCCTCCTTCGTAACTCGGTCCATTAGACTTACAAATAAAGAGTGATCCATTAGTGATACAGCGTGCCTTAAGGAGCGTTTTACTCGCGTTCACTGAATGCTGAATAATTCACAAGAATGACTGGGTTTTATTATATTAGAGACATTTTTGAATAATTCAAGGGCATTTGCGTACGGTGTAATGCACGCATTAAACCAAATGTTTACATAAACGGGAACGTTCTACTCTATATTATTATTATTCGAAGAAAACGTCTTTGCACTGGCCTTCTCTTTCTATAGAAATACAACATGAAAGCAGGCATTGTGGTTAGTCTGATTAAAATAACGATGGATTTCGTAATATGGATGCTCGATGAAAATCTAAATCCTCTGTGTTTAGATATTACTGTAGTTAATTATGCAACTTAGAAGATTGAGGGGTAAACGTCAAAGATATCATTGTCCCAGACAATGCAATCGTTGAAAGGGAAATTTCTACATTTTACTTTACTCCAAAGATGCCTGAACACAGAACTATAGTGGGTCAATATATTCATTTCTATTTTAAAGATGGTCTGTGTGGACATTATCTAACGGAATTGTTTTGCTTTTTTTAGAATATTTTGGTCCATTGAGTATTTTGTTTAATGCACGACTATTAATGAGATATATATAGTTCAATAGAGAGAGAGTGTGTCAACTGATTTAGATAAGAGAGACGTGGAACAATTTACAAACAGGATGTATAAATTGGTCACATATATATGCTAATATCGGTTTTATTAAATTTATTGTCTTAATATGATGTGGTTGATCTCTCAATGTTCTGCTAACTATCCCTTTCATCCACGCACCCTGGGATGAAAGCCTGGAGTTCTGAGACCAGCAGTCAGAGCTGTGTTTTGTGTCCACCCGTTGCGTCACTGGGATGGAAGCCGGTTTCACAGAAGGAAAATATAAATATTGACATTACCTTGACGTAAGCTTATTAATACAAAACTAAAGGGCGATCACAAGGTCTTTTATGAAGTCCTCCAGTCTCCGAGGGGATTTGAACTCAGACCTCTTCAAACGAGTGACAAGCGACGAATCCACTGTACAGTCATGGAGAAATAGTAATGCGGATTCTTCACTTTCTGATCGTTTGAAGTTTGGAATTGAATTGGAAATTGGAATCGAATTTTGTTTGAAAATTGGAATCTAAAATTATTCTCCATGGGCTTATTTAAATAAAGTAATCAATTTAACTTAAGAAAAAAAACGCAAACATTGACTGTACTCCTGAAACCTAGATATCTCTTCTGGTAAAACCACTGTACCCCAAGATTAGAACGATGGAATCTTTCCACATATTTTATAAGCAAGTAGAAAAGAAAACCTTCATTCCCATTTGAATATTCTAAATATTGGAATAGTAAACAAATTACGAAAAGACGAGTAACAGTTTTTCTCGAACAGTAAGGGTTCTTGAACAACTAGGGCCTACCGCCTGTTTCTTTCTCTTTTTTTTAGATAACATAGATGTAGCTTCATTACTACATCTTCTTAACTTCTCTAATGTTAGAGCAATATCGAGTCAAAGTAAGAAAGGTAAAAAGAAGGCCGGTCTAATAAAAAATAAAATTTGAGAGCAGTTTTGTCATTGTAAACTGCGCCACTTCACCTGTTACCTAATGGAGATCTATGATCTTGTATAGAAATCTGAGTGTCATCGAAGATAAGCATAGGAGAATAAGAATTTTTTTGCGAGATATAAGACAGTACTAAGTTTTAGAAGAATTGAAATCAACTAAGTTATCTTTGTTGCCCCACTGGAGAATTACCTGGAGCTCAGCATTTAAGGAATTGAGAGTGCATCGATATGTTGAAGCTGTTTATGCAGGACAAGGTTTGTCAAACTGGAACGTTGGATGTAATGGGCTATCATCAGAAAAACTATGGATAGGATTTCTGGGCAATGGAAGAAGGTCAAGAGGAAATACAAGAGGAAAAGAGTGGGAGAAACAACGGATCCTTTTTAAACAACAGCATTAGAGGAGAAGTTAGAAGACAGAGAGCCATCTACCATCACGAGCACTGATGGTAGATGTGAGCGGTCAGAGGGAAAACTGGATAACAAATTACAAAAAAATAGTTGGAAAACCATAAGATGGAAGCTTATTTATAAGGCCTTTATGCCAAACACGATCGAAAGCCGTTGAATTGTCAAGAGTAATTGCTTGAGTTTCACCAAAAGTTTTCGTTGAATTTGTAAAATAAACCAGAATATCACCAGTGGATCGACATTGACGGAATCCATACTGGCGATCGTTGATCAGATGGATGGTTTGTATTTAGTTTAAGAGTTGGTGGTTAATTTATTTCTCCATTACTTTAGAAAGAGCAGAAGTAATTTTAACGGAATGATATTTGGATGGGAGGGATTTGTCACCCTTTTTAGGAACTGGCTCGGATATGAGGAAATTTTCAAGCAGAAGGAAAAACACCTGTGGAACATGAAAGTGAAAAAAGGCAACACAGAACAGGATTAAGATCAGGAACACAGATTTTGAGAACTACCATCAGGATCTGGTGCTTTATTGGCATCAACACTGTTCAAAATTATTCTGACATCTTTTAGACGGCAGATCACAGAAGGCATTGAATGGAGTGCAGCGGGAATGGTCGAATGTGGTTTACCAAGGTCATCAATACACGAGTTGGAAGAAAAGAAAGATGCTAGCAGGTCAGCTTTACATTTGGCTGAGGTGGTATAGAACCATTTGATTTTGACAGAGGATATAGAACCATTTGATTTCGAGCATTCTGACTTTGGCAAGAACAGAATGCTCGACTACCATTTGGACAAGAAGCAAGTTTTATACTCTTTGCCTGTTCGAAATCTAGTTTGGACTAATTAATAACTGCTTTATAATTGTTGCTAGCTTTAGTTTGGGCAGAAAATGAATCTGAAGATGTGGATACAAGCCAATTGCGATAAGCAAACTTCTTATCTTGAACAGCCTATGCGCATTTATTGTGGAACAGCCTTAGCGCATTTATTAATTTATTGTGAAGGTTTCACAATAAATTAATAAATTACATAAAGGACGAGATTTTAAGGTGGAGTTTGGAATAAAGGATTTCACTCTACAAGAATAATTTACTGACCGATCTTAGCAAATGTTGACACCAGAAGATTTGAAACAGTAATCTTGCCAAGGAAAAGAAGAAAAGAAATCTCTCAGATCATCTCATTTTGCATTCTTGCCAAACAACACGAGACTGGCTCACCTCGACCGTGTACTTAGAAGGGTTGTTTGTGAGAAAAAAGAATAAGCGTGCTGGTTACATGTTTATGATTGTCTGGTATTCTGGTAGGTAAATGAACAATCCGTGAGAGATCATTAGTAATTATAAAAGCCTCAGAATCTCGACAAGCTTGGTCCGTGTGTCTAGAAAACGGAAGCCAGCTGGAGTTGTGAACATTAAAATCGCCAAAGAAAATTGGATTGGAGAAAGTCAATTTTCAAAGAGAGGAAGTCATAATTAAAGAGTCCCAAGTGGAGTTGAAAGAACGATAGAGGAAACAGATGGATTTGACAGAATGTGTTAGAAAGATTTTAAGCCAGAAAAGATAAGATTCCAAATTACTAAGTCTCTGACAAAGAATATCAGACAGAATCATATGCCCAAGTAACACCTTTGACGCGAAAGGAATCATACAGCTAATAATTCGGACAACTGAGATGAACAGTGATTAAATCAACCGATAACTAGAAAGAGTAGCATCAAAAATTAGAATAAACCGATAACTGGGATCAAAAATAGTTGGGCAGATGAGCTGAAGGGTGGCAACTGAAGTTTAACATTGAAAAATGCAAAACGTACTGCATATGGGTAGCAGTAACCTCAGAGAAATGTACCAACTATGTGGTGTTACACTCAGGGTAGTGGAGAATGAAAGAGACCTGGGGCAATTGTGCAGTCAGATATGAAGTTTTCTGAGCAGTGCAGATAGGCTGCCAGAGAAGGCCATGGGACCTTGTCGCTGATATACAGGAATTTTGCTAGCAGGGATAAAGAGGTGATTATCCCCTCGTATAAAGCAATGGTCAGGCCACACCTTGAGTACTGCGTACAGGTCTGAAAGCCTAATTTTTGGAAGGATGTGGAGTTACTAGAACGAGTACAGAGAAGGGTAACAAGACTGTTGAGGAGAATAAAGGGGTGTTCTTACTAAGAAAGACTTAATTGCAGCATCTGGAGACTAGGGCATAAATTTAACTCTAGGAAAGACAGTTTTAGAATAGATGTGAGGATTTGCCTTTAGCCAGCGGGTAGTTGATTGCTGGAACAAACTTCCATCAGTCGTTGTGAAAGTTTATAACTTAAATAAATTGAAGGAAGAAGTGGACAAACTTCTGGAGCGAATGGATGGGTGAAATGGGTAGTTTCTTTCTCTTTTTTTTTGGCTGATGTTGTATACGCTTGCTTTCTTGCATCATATGCCCCTGCTAATGGCCGCCGTAGCCGAGTGGTCAGGTGCGCGGGTGCATAAGTACACGTGCCTTGAGTGAGCCGGGTTCAAGCCCGTGACTGCTGAATACGATGCTGTTTCTTGTATTCTCTCTCTACCTTGTGAACTTCTCTGACCGTGTGCTCGTTGCGGAGTATAAACAGAAAATTTATTTATTTATTTATTTAATGCTAAACTGGGATTCGGTCAGAAAAAAGTACACGGGGTTCGACAGACTGTAAGTGGAAATGAACATCATTGAGATTGGAGCTGAGACCACGTATGTTTGTAAAATAACCGATAAAATGAACGAGGGAGGTTTAAATCTTTACGCAGATAAGTTTTATATTAGTTTGGTAATTCATGATATTCGGTCGTAAGGAAAGGTAGGGATGACATGCTATATAAAGTAATGAAATTTTTGGATATATCGTACACGTGGCAACAATATACCCAGCTCCTTGACATAATGTGGCCTTGACATTGTCCTCTCCCCCCGCATACACACTACTCGGACTTCCTCTCTCCATTATCCGACAGAGTAGTGGCCGCGAGATTATACACTAGCTGATCTGGAAGCCTCCTAGAGAGTTATCAATAGGTTCGTTCCAGTAGAGAATCCAGCGGCCGTCCTGGGAACACCGTTTTAAAGCTGTATCCTCGAAATGTAAGAAGACTGGATCTCGACATGATATCCATCATAACCTCAAAAGACATCAATCATATTGCATGATAGAAGAGATGGGGGAAGGGTTGCCGGAGCTTTGCTCTGTAGACTAAACATGGGTTTCACCACTTCAAGTTCCTCCCTAGGCGCCTCCGTAGCCAGGTGGGAAGGAGCAGCAGTGCGTAGCACACTCTTCTTGATTAGACCGGGGTTCAAGCCCGTCACCACCAAATACGGAGGATGTGGAAAGGTCAGGGAATGACCACCGCATATTCCCCGAGCAATGTGGCCTTAGTTGCTAATGCTCCTAAAAACCAAATTACAACAACAACTAAGCAATTGTGTGGTATTACACTCAGGTTAGTGGAGAATGAAAAATTCCTGGAGGTAATTGTACAGTTACCAAGTTTTCTGAACAGTGCAGACAGGCTGCCAGAGCAGGTTATGGGGCCGTGTCAATGTCCCTGCTAGCAGGGACAAAGAGGTGATTATCCCCCTCGTATAAGACAATGGTCAGGCCACACCTTGAGTACTGCGTACAAGTCGAGGCCTCATTTTAGGAAGGATGTAGAGTTGCTAGAGGAAGTACAGGGAAGGGCAACGAGATTGATGAGGGGAACGAAGGGGTCCTCTTACCAAGAAAGGCTTAAGTTCTGCAAATTGCAGCATATCAAGACTAGGCACCTGTGAGGCGATCTGTTTGAGGTGTATACGACCTTGAATGGATTGAGCAGGCTCAATGCTGATGGGATACTTCCTCTTGCTTAGATTACAAAGTTGGAGGGCACAGATTCATACTGTGGAAAGACAATTGTAGAATAGATGTGCTGAAATTTGCCTTTAGCCAGCGATAGTTGATTTCTGGAACAAACTTCCATCTGTCGTTGTGGAAGTTGATAGTTCAAGGCAGAACTAGACAAACAATTTGGACCGAGTGGATGGGTGAACTGGGAAGAGTTTTTTTTTTTTTTGGCTGATGCTGTGTAAGCTTGGTTTCTTGCATTGTATGCCTCTACTTATGTAATGCTAGCATCACTCGAGTTTTTAATAGAATCGAAATTGATTCCTGGGAGGGGGAATATATAGCAGTTCCCTGTGTTTTCTAAATATCGTATATTTACTTCGATTCAGTCCCTTCTGTCTACTTCATCAAATTTGAGCATGTGCGAGCACACACTGGCGCATGCGTAATTTCTAAGAGTTAATGGGCAATGGATGTTTCAAATCCTCTGAAATGGAAGTCTCGAAATTGAGGTCTCAAGGTTTTGGCAAAATATCTCGTCGCTGTTTTGCGACGAAATCATAATTTCTACGTTGGAATCCCACCGGATCATAGAAACTGTTAAGGAGGAAATGAAGAGGAAAACAGGACGGCTCCGAAACCATTTATATTTCTGTCGACATTTCACCAACCATATCGAAGTCTGTAAAAGTAGACACACACAACCAACCATGAGACCGTTCATTATTTTTTCGCTTCTTTTTGTCCATCTCAGCATCGTACTAGTCGGCTTTCACGTCTGGCGTCATTCCAGGAGAAAAATTGAGTCGCTTGGCGTCTCTGAGACTTCTTGATCCCTCTTGGCAGTCTATGATAGTTCTGTGAACAATGTAATGATTTTTCTCTGTGCCAAAAGGTCTCTATGTTTGTCTACTTTCGAATATCAGTCCGCGTTTCAAATGTGTCTACCTTCGAAGGTTCCTTAACATGACAATAGAGTTGGTATCTATCTTTGAAGAAGCTATCTGTATTTATGAATTTATTCACTCCTTATGGACGTGTGTTTTTTTATACGCATTATCTTACTATCGAGTATTCGTTATGAATTTCCTACTTCAGAATTTAACTACCCCACCGGCTCTCTTTGCAAACATCTCAAAGAAGTTCACGTGCGATTGATGCAAAAGAAACGTACTCTTGTCTAGAGGAAATATAGACAAAATTCTTAAAAAAAAAAAAGGTCTTACAGCTTTTATTTTTGTACTACATTTTGGATACAGATTTCTGAGGGAAGTTCGAAATTTAAATCACACACACTGAATATTCCGAAGATCTCTTTCTAAGAGTCCAAAGCAGAATATTTTTCCCTCTAAAATTTACCACTCGCAGAAGCCACGCTGAGCACATGATACATAAATAAAGAAGCAAAGCGATAAAGGCCAAAGAAACTCGGAATTTTTATATCTAAGCGCGTATTTTTAATTTGTTTTTCTATCCCAACCAGCAATATCAATAAATAACGAAAATATAAAATCCGCTATACAAATTTTCTTTTTTAAACAAAAAAAGATTGCGAGGCACTTCACTTATATGTAGTGAACTCAGTTGATTGTCAAGACTCGGTTCTTTGTAACAGTGGGAGGTATTCTATTATTCTTTGTACCCTTTGGCTGTCTTCCCTTTGTCTATGGCTTGTTAGATGTTCTTGAAATGCGGTTATGAACCAGATAATCATAATCTTAATCGCCTTCTTCTCTTGTTCAGTGAAGTCAGTCAATCCCCTCCCTCCTTATGTCTAAGCTATGGCCAGTCTCTCGATGGCTCACTTCGGGTGATGTTAGCGATTCTGGTCATCATTAACCTCGTCGATCTCATGATCTCTTCCAGATTGGTGTTGGTCCAATCTATGATCGCGAGTACGTTAGTACAGGGACTGCGTAAGTGTTTATGGCTGTGACCATGTTCCGCCATTAAACTTAGATTTTAGCAGGCTTTTCAGTCTCTGATGGTATTTCTCAGTCAGGTGGGCTTTGATCTCCTTGGGTTTTAATTGGTGAGATTGCATCACCCCCAGATATTTGTAGGCCTCTCCCTCTCTCATGGTTTATGTTTCTTCACCATTCTTCAGCTGTTAGTTTCGTAGTTGGATGTCCTTGATGCAATCTATGGTTCTCACATTTGTGTAGGCCAAATGGGTCAAATTGGATCCTGATGTTAGTGCTGAACTCTTCGGTGATCCAGAGTAGCTGTTGGAGTTGATTCTCGGGGACGGCATAGAGTTCGATGTCATCCATGTTTATCAGATGAGAGAGAGTGTACAAGTTCTTCTTCCCATCTTTTAGCGTATATCCGTACTTGCTGTTATTGAGTGGTTGGACAGTGGGTTGAGCGCTAGACAGAACCATAGTGTATAGTGTGTTTAGGGTCTAACGGCACCAAGGGTTTCCCCCATCTCCGCATAGTATAAATTGTGGGATGATACAGAACACTGTAGAGGCCAGAGGTTTAAAAGTGTATGGATATTATGGTGTGTAATTGTACCATTGTTCATCTGGTCCTTTAGCCGTTGGGTCTCAAATGAGACCCACCGTTGCCCACACTAAAAAGATCCTGCGCAGTTTGCGCAGGATCTTTTTACTAGAATGGTATTTCTAACTTTTCGCTGTGTCCGTCTTGTTATCCGCACAATATAACTGTAACCGTTTGTTTTAACTAATATAACTAAAAATTACATGAATATAATTTCAGTTTAACTTAGTTTAGTTATACACCGATGAGTCAAAACATTGACCACCTACCTAATATGATGTTGGTCCTCCATGTGCAGCCAAAACAGCTCGTACCCGGCGAGGCATGAACGCTACACGATTTCTAAATGTGTTTTGTGTTATCTGGTACCAACACGTAACCAGCAGATCCTTTAACTCCTGTGAGGTTCGTGGTTGAAACGCCACAGATCGGAGTTACTGTTCCAACACAAACCACAGATGCTCGGTAGGGTTGATGTCTGGGGAATTTGGAGGCCAGGGCAATACCTGGATTTGTTGTTGTTATGGGAGTTTAATGGCGCATAAGCTACTATGGCTATAATGCGCCTGCAATACTTGGAAGTCTTCCTCATGTTCCGGGAACCAGTCTCGAACTATCCGGGCGGTGTGGCATGGCGCATTATTCTGCTGAAAGATGGCACTGCCAGAGGGGAAGACCATTGCCATGAAAGGATGGTCAGTAATGATGTTTATATGTGGACATGTGGACATGTGTTTATGTAAGGGGCGGCTCCTAGAACGTCAGTTCAACTCCGCCTCGTATCTCTGTGAAGAACAGTATCACTACAAATGGGCCAGATGTGTGTGACGTCGGTTTGTGTGTATTATGTGTGTATTCTGTTGTTATGTTCTGACCGCTTGGCTACCCAGAAGCATCAGTCACCTGGACAGATGATTCTGGGTACTCGTCCACACCACGGGAAGGTGGGCCAGTTCCAGTAGATGGGACACCTATGGTCTCAGAGTATGAGACAAAAAAAATAAAAATAAAAAAAAAATAAAAATAAAATAAAATAAATAAATAAATAAAAATAAATAAATAAATAAAATAAAAAATAATTTTTTTTTTTTCCTTCTCTGGGGCCCACTCCAGAGGGAAAAAATAAAATTAAATTAAAAAAAAAAAAAAAAACCCGAAAGAAAGAGAAAGAAATGAATAAAAATAATTAACCAGGATAACAAAATAATAATAATAATAAAAAAAAAAAGGAAATAAATAAATAGAAAAAAAAAATATATATATATATACTAAGTATATATATATTGGTTTTTAGCATACATACGCAACATGCATACGTACATATATCAAAAAGTGATGTTTATATGGGTGGCAGACGTCAGAATGCCCGGCACATGGATGACTAGACCCGGGGCATCCCAGCAGAACATCGCCCAAATCATGATAGCACCGCCACCGGCTTGTTTTCGTACTACGGTACATCCAGACACCATCACTTCCCCAGGTAAACGACGCACACGTACCCGGTCCTCCACACAGTGCAACAGGAAACATGATTCATCGGACCAAACGACCTTCTTCCAATCACTCAAAGTCCAGTTTCGATGCCCGCGTGCCCATTGTAGGCGCTGTCGCTGGTGAACCGTGGTTAGCATGGGCACTCAGAGCGGCCTGTGGCTATGGAGCCCCATTTTCAGCAGGGTTCGATGTACTGTGTGTTATGACATATTACTCCCGTCACTAGCATTCCAATTACCAGCTAGTTGCGCCACAGTTGCCCTTCTGTTGCCACGTACCATCCGGGAGAGCCTTCGTTCACCTCGAGCATCGATGAGCCGTTGTTGTCCAACAGCTAGTTGGCGGTTCATGGATTTTCTCTCCTCGGACCACTTTAGGTAGGTACTAACCACGGATAATCGTGAGCAGCCCACTAGCCGTGCCGTTTCGGATATGCTCTGACCCAGTCGTCTGGCCATTACTACTTGGCCTTTGTCAAACTCGCTTAGGTCTGCTGCCTTTCCCATCTGAAGCACAAAATAACACTGATTAACAGAGCTCAGTATCAGGTGTTTTTTATACTGTGTCTCGACCCGCGCACGCGCTGTAATTATTATTATTAGCCAAACGATGCAAGGAAGCCTAAGGCTTATGATGCACTAGCCAAAAGAAATTCCCGAGTTACCCAGAGAGAGAGAGAGAAAAGGATGATGATATCCAGCTCAGGACCTTGGGTTTGCCAACCCCATACTCACTATATTTGAGCCCCTGGGGTGAAATTTTCATCTGCAGTTGCTTCGATTTGCATAATCGAAAATGCTTAAAATTTCATCGAGAAATGTTGGCTTCTTGGGTGGGTTTCAGTTAGTGGCTGAATTATTCTGTCTTGTTAGAGGAGTCCATTTTTTTCCCTTCAAGAAACTGTGATTTTCATCCAGCGAAACAGGATTGTCGATCATAGAAAATGATTCAATTTAGAGATGCAATACACGACACCCCATAGTCGAATTCTCTTCCGCACAAAACACTTTCTTCTTCTTCTGGCGTTATAACCGAGGGTGGGTTATAACGCCTTCTCAACGATGTTTCACCAGTAAGCCCTCGCAGAAGTCAAACTTCTCCAACTTCCTATTCTCATGATCTTTAAGTCCTCTTCTACGTCATCCATCCATGTTTTCCGCGGTCTTCCTCTTGCCCTCCTACCGGTAGGTTTCCATTTCATTATCCTCTTAGTTGTTCTGCTGTCATCCATTCTCATAACATGTCCCAACCACGCAAGTCTCTGGCTCTTCACAAATCTGACGATGTCTGCACCCTGAATAAGATTGTCAAGCATAAACCCAAATTGAGGGAAACATTTTTTTTTCTTTTTGGCCCAGCAAAGAGGAAGACAACCCACAGAAAACGCAATTTCCATACACAAAATACTAAAACCTCATGGTCTCAGTGCATGCCGATCATAAAAATACTTTCAATTTACAAACAAAATACGCTGACTATTCATAAACTAAGTTGTTTTGGTGAATCAAAACAATAAGCCGAAGCTGTATCGGCTCTAATACTACACAACCCCATTCACTCTGTTTTTCCTGAGTAACGATAAGTTATCCAGCGGAATACGAAAGGAATGAATGCGCTCTCAACCCAAAATATTCGCTCTAATAGCAGTTCCATTAAAATTAAGCAAAGATGTGGTAGAAGTATTTGCTTGTTTTTAGGGACATTCCACACTGATTTACGTCGCGAATTTAGGAGGAGGGATTTAGTGGGCTCACCGTGATAAATGAGACCAAAAAGTATTTCGTGGTAACGCAAACTCTCCCCACCCTTGGGGCATCGTGTTAAGAGGGAAAAAAGGAGAACGTACTCCGCAACTGCAGTGCTGTTGCGCGCGACACGACTTGTGGCATTGGTTATTATACGACTAACGCCATGTCATCAACGAAACCTTATGTTCCTGACAACGCGCACGGATCGTTTATCCCGTAGTAATACTTGTACGTCAAGTGTGACATTCTCCGTTCATCCATAAGGGCAGGCAGTGCACTGTTAGGCCACGTGGCACTGATATTTGCTCGTGCATGATAGAAATATGAGTAGCGTTCTGTCCTCAGCCATTCAGCGCTGATGTTTTCAGCCCCTGTTCTTTCTCCGCTTCACTTCCATAATTGGAATATTCAAGTAAGTCTCCACGTAAATCGTGGAGACTGTCTGGGTGGATTTCTGTCGTAAGTATCATCCTGGTAAGCTTCACTCAGAACGCGATCCGTTTTTTTGCAGCCACACTCTGTCATCGTGGAACGCGTCTTCCACTTTGCCACTCGTAGAGGATCTTATTCACGTGATTTGAATTTTGTTTCTTTGCAGTTTAGCTTTAGAGAACGGTACGGAAACCGATAAAGCTGTTTTGTTTTAATTTTCCAACCTATTTTTATAGTTAATACAAGTGGGACCTGTATCTTTCCAATTTCAATTGAATCCAAGTTAAATTTTCAATTAAGACCTAGTTTTATTTCGATAATCCGTCTCCTAATAGGTTTCTAATATAGAGGATTTCTGGCCCCGGGTGCCAAGCGTTATAGTGATCAAGCGAATTTCAGAGTGATTCATAAAGCGTTTACTCAGAGCCAAAGTTCTTATTTAGTTTAAAAAGTTTTTTACATTGTCTTTAATTAATAACTTAGTCTTACAAATTGTAAGCAAGTTTTAAGAAAGGAAATCCACCTTTCTTTTTTCTTTTTAAACTAACGTACTAACCCTTATACCGCTTGGTCACTCTAGCGGCACTGCTCCTGCCTCCCCGTGGCGGGGCCGGTAACCTGGGAGAAGAAATCCACTCTCCCAGGGCTGAAAGGAGCAACGATGGAAAACAGTTCATTTCCACCTTTAGAGCCATCGAGCTCAAGACTAGCAAATAAAAGTGACAATGAAAATGACTATTCTCAAGCAAAGAGGTTGAAAACAACACCTAAAGAGGAGATACCAGCCTTCCTCATCTTGCACTCTCTATCAGATCAGCCCCTGAGCAAATTATCACCTTTTCTAGTGCAGAAATGCATTGAGTCTGCTGCTGGTTCACCTAAATCAGTACGGCGACTTCAATCAGGTGATCTTCTAATAGAAACATCTCAACCTCAACATTCTGTAAAGCTATTAAAGCTCACAACTTTTGGAGGACACCAAATAAAAGTTACTCCCCATGCCACCTTAAACTCCTCAAAGGGAGTAATAACAGAATGGGACTTATTACTTGTACCAGAGGAGGAAATTGTCCAAGAATTACACGATCAAAAAGTCATCCAAGCAAGGAGAATAATGACCCGAAAAGACGGTACACTCGTTCCAACAAGAAGCATAATTCTTACCTTTAGCACTCCTAATTTGCCAACATCTGTGAAAGCAGGCTACCTGCATTGCCGTGTCCGACCATACATTCCGAATCCCATCAGGTGCTACAAATGCCAAAAATATGGACACTCCCAGACTGCATGTCGAGGTGAGGCAGTATGTCCCATCTGCGGGTCAAAAGACCATAACCAATCTGATTGTGCCACTACCAATCCGCATTGTCCAAATTGTAAGGGTAACCACCCAGCTTTCTCAAAAACATGTGAATTATGGAAGCAAGGAAAAAAAATTCAAAAATATAAAGTAGAGAACAAAGTGACATACTCAGAGGCAAGAAGACAGATAATCAAAACAGAGACAAAGCAAACATATGCCGCAGCAACTCAATCTTCACAGTCTGTAGGGATCCAAACTGAAGTATCGATTCCTCCAAATATATCAATTGCGAACTGGGCACGTTCGTTGCTTTCTGTTTCAAAACAATGTCCTACACAAAAAACAAGTGAACAGTCCAATAATACCCCAATCACCATACCAACGGAGGCCTCCTCAACAATAAAACCAAAAGTAATAGAAACCAAAAAACCGCAAACATCCACCACCGGAATGGACATTGATGAACATCACGAAGCAGAAGATACATTTTTAGAACTACATGCAAGTGAAGAGATGGATGTGACCCGACCCGTTTTTCCCAGGAAAGATAAAGCAAAAATTGATCGATACAAGCAAGCTGCAGCTAAAAAACAGCCAGAATCGAAAACAACACAAAAAACCACATAATGGAAAAAATCCTTCAGTGGAATTGCAGAGGATTTCGAAATTCAAAAGATGATTTGCAGGATCTAATCGATCGGTATGAACCAGCTGGCATAGCCTTACAGGAAACCCTTCTAAATTCACGAGTGTGCCCTTCCGTCAAAAATTATACCATTTTTAGACGAGATAGGAGCATTGACACGCCAGCTCATGGAGGGGTGGCTATCATTGTCAGAAATAACATTCCATCCAAGCATGTATCCCTCCAGACTCATTTTGAAGTAGTGGCAGTGCGCATTGAAATTGGTATCACCATTACAATAGTCTCTATATATCTCCCTCCTAATTTTGCTTTCTCCTCAGATGATTTAGAAAAGCTAGTAGATCAGCTGCCATCCCCTTTCTGCTTACTGGGTGACTTTAATGCTCATCATCCTCTATGGGGATCGCCAAAAATTGACAAAAGGGGTAAAATAATAGAATTGCTGCTTGATACTCAAAACCTTACTCTGTTAAACACTGGTGAACCCACATATATCCATTTTACTACAGGATCCATGACTGCAATAGACCTTTCAATATGCTCTCCCTCCATTTATGCCAATATGGGGTGGTCAGTTCTCGATAACCCGCTAAACAGTGATCACTTACCGATTCTTTGCAGTATTCAAACAAAAGTAAACTTATCTCCATTGCAGCGATCCACGTGGAAATTCTATAGGGCAAACTGGCATAAATTTTCCTCCCTAATCCAGTTTGATGATGAGATAGTCCAGTCTCAGCCCATAGATAGTGTCAACGATCATATAACAAATCAAATATTACAAGCTGCGAATTCTGCAATACCAAAATCTTTACCTGGGAAACGCAGACAGAGACATTACTGGTGGAATCAGGAATGCACAAATGCTAAACAGACAAAAAATCGAGCTTGGAATCTCTTTAGAAAATTTCCTACAACTGCTAATTTTATTAACTTTAAAAAACTCAAGGCCAATTTCCGCCAAAAGAGAAGAAAAGCAAAGAAAGATGCCTGGATAGATTTTGCTTCCACCATAAACAAGGATACGGACAGCAGACTTGTCTGGAAGAAAATTCAAGCACTAAACGGTAAATTTGTGCAGTCTCCAGCCTCAATCCTGAACTGGAAAGGGCAAGAATTGTCTGATCCAAAAGAAATAGCAAACGCATTAGCTGAGTCTTTCGCCAGTATATCAGCAGTGTCCACATACAGTCAAACCTTCCAAAAAATTAAGGCATCTGCAGAACAACATAAAATAAATTTTTATACTAAGGCATCTCAGCCGTACAATCAGCCATTCACGTTAAAGGAACTTTTTGAGTCTCTAAACAAAACATCAAGTACTGCTGCCGGCCCGGACGGAGTATGCTATATAATGTTAAAAAAGTTAAATAATAAAGCAATAAGTTCCCTATTGAAATTCTACAATCGAATTTATTTAGAAAATACTTATCCACACTCATGGCATCACTCAATAGTACTAGCCTTTCCTAAGCCAGGTAAGGATCATACCATACCGAATAATTACAGGCCGATATCGCTGACTAGCTGTTTAGGCAAAGTCTTAGAAAAAATGGTGCACAGGCGGTTAACGTGGCTTCTAGAAACAAACAATCTGCTAAACCGAAATCAGTATGGTTTTCGGAAAAATCACTCAACCTTAGATGTGATGATTAAAGCAGAAACAAATATCCGCAATGCTTTCATCAAGAGACAACACCTGGTTATGGTCAATCTCGATATTGAGAAAGCGTTTGATACCACTTGGCGATATGGTATCCTTCAGGATCTTCGATCATTCGGTCTGAGGGGGCAGTTACCACAATTTATACAAAATTTCCTACACTACAGATCTTTTCAGGTCAGATATAGGAACGCTATATCCAAATCATTTGAACAAGAGGAGGGTGTACCGCAGGGTTCCATCCTGAGTGCAACACTATTCACAATAAGAATTACAAATATAACACAAGACATACCAAAAACAGTTGAATCATACATGTTTGCCGATGACCTGATTATCTCTTGCCAGTCACAAACCATGATTTCCATTGAAAGGCAACTTCAAATGTCCATAGCCAGAATAGAATTGTGGGCGCAACGAAATGGCTATTCATTAGCAGAAAATAAATCGACTGCAATTCATTTCTGTAAAATACGAAAATTACATCCAGATCCTGAAATATATTTAAAAAACAATCGGATTCCTCTTACCAACAATTTTCGTTTATTGGGTTTATATCTAGACAGTAAACTTAATTTTTCTAATCACGTAGCCTACCTTAGAACGGCCTGTCAAAAGAAATTAAACATCTTAAGAGCTGTGTCATCTAACTCCTGGGGTGCTGATAGACACTCCCTCACACATCTTTATAAAAGTTTTATCCGGTCCCGCTTAGATTACGGGTCACCTGTCTATGACTCTGCAAGAAACAATTCCTTGCTACGTCTAAATACTGTTCAACATAGTGCCCTAAGGATAGCCACAGGTGCCTTCAGGACATCTCCAGTCCATAGTCTGTATATTGACGCAAATGAACCGCCATTACACCTTAGACGAAAATCCTTACTATGTAGCTATGCTGCAAAAATAAAAAGTATTCCATCTCATCCTTGCTGGGAATACCTGTTTAACCCTCAGTATGAAATGCTATATCGTAATAAACCTAATGAAAACCGCCCTGCGGGTATTAGATTGCAAGAACTGATGCTCAGTTGGAATATTAACTTCCAGCATATCCTTGAAGACGTAGCTCCTCCTGAACAACCCTGGTCTCATTACTCACCGCTCTGTGATAATTACTTTCTGAGATGGAGAAAAGGCTCCTTGCCAAACAACAACTTCCAGCAGCTGCATAAAGCCCACGCCTTAGAGAACGCAGAGAAATTTCACATATATACAGACGGCTCCAAAACAGATGAAGCTGTAGGTGCTGCAGCAATCTCTTCTGCTTTTTCAATAGCTGTGTCTCTTCCTATAGAATGCAGTATCTATACCGCAGAACTGTATGCAATAAAACTAGCTCTAGATAATATAACCAAACAGCAAATCAAAAAAGCTCTTATATACACCGACTCCTTAAGTGCCGTCACTGCCATTCAATCTACTACTTCTTCCCAACATCCCATTCTGAAACAGATACGGTCTCAATTATACCAATATCAAACATCCAAACAGTTGGTTACCTTCTGCTGGATACCTGGGCATGTCGGCATCCCAGGTAATGAAAGTGCAGATCATGCAGCTAAACATCCTACAAATAGATCACTCTATCATCTGAAAGTCCCACACATTGATTATAAATCCACTATTAAAACAGCATGTAGGCTTCAATGGACTAATCTGTGGCAAACACAAGTAAATAATAAACTGTTTCAGATTAAAAAAGAACCTCAGTTGTGGAGTTCTAGTTTCAGGAAAAGCAGACGTGAAGAAGTGATTTTGGCAAGACTCCGTATTGGACACTCATATACAACTCATTTGTTCTTGCTTATGGGAGAAAACCCACCTCAATGTTCATTCTGTCAGACTCAGCTAACAATCAAACATATTCTAATAGAATGCCCTAATTATTCAAGTAACCGGAAATCCACTTTTTATTCTGCATCCAAGCTGCTGGAACCTTTAAATTTACTACACATACTGGGAAATAATGCAAATTTTGAAGCACTGTTTAGATACTTGAAGAGCATAAATGTATATAATGGCCTCTGACAACAATTATATTAATAACTCAGTCATAAGTTAATAAAGAAAAGGCACAATATGGCCCAGGAGGCCCTTGTGCCAAAAAACCCAAAACAACAACAACAACAATAGAGGATTTCTGTAAGAATTTATACAAACAAAATAATGATAACGTTAGTTTATGAATATGTAAAATTACAGGAATTATAGTTTGGCAAATATTGACTTTTCTTATTTGTTACCTTATCAAATTTGTTTAAGCAACATGAAATGGGTATTTTTCTTTTCCGAAGAATATCCACTTTTAGAAATTTCTCTTGACGAAGGCATCGTCAGATTCATGGGTTAATTAAGCTACGTTAGAATGAATAAAAACCACCAGATTTATGGCAGTAAACCAAATGGAGTTTATCAGCTTTCAATTCATGGGATCAGAAGTAACTCCCGGACCAGTTTGAAAGAATGTTGAGTTCACTGTGTGATTTCCTAATTAACTACCATTACATGTGTACAGGTGAGCTAATCGAGCACTCATAAATGTTTATTCTCTGAGGATTAAAACCGGTGGAGTAACTGAAGGCTAAAATAAAAATTACAGAAGACTTACTGATTCTGAGTTGCAGAAACATGTTAAGGAATACGTTTACCATAAAATTCACTTGTGGACAAAAGTTAAGGCCTAAATGACAAAAGAAGAGGTTTGAAAAATATTTCGTGCACGCCAGAGTCCTCACGGCTAACACAGTGGTTACGATAACTGTTCTACCACGCTGTGTAAAAAAAAACACCTGGGATCAAGTCCTTCCTGGATAGGAAGAATTTTATAGCCTTTCTTTTCGTTCTGTCATCGAACTAGCTGGTTTTCGTGTTGGATTGTTTTTCTTTCGAGTATCTCGGGATTTTTATCTCGAAAAACGGGCAAAGTCATCGTACGCTATTTATAGACAAAGTGAAGCCTCGTGGCCTTAGTTGTCTTGGAACGAAATCTAAACAAAAATTCAATGAAATTTAGTATGTTATGGCGCAGTAGTATCGGGTGTAAATTTATGGCAAGGAATTTAATTTCTGAAATATGTCAATGTCTGTCTCGTACCTGAAAATGATAGTTGGTAGAACGGAAGACAGAATGAGAAAATGTTAGAGACGTGCCATCCTCCGTTACGTTATAGTAGATTTGCCACTTGGTTGCTTCAATCTGTTTATAACTGAGCTTCACAGCAACACCAATGTTACTACATTCATGTTGCCGTGACGTTCATTGTTACCACATGACGTTCATGTTGCGTGACGTTCATTGTTACTACGTGACGTTTGTTGTTACTACATGAAGTTCATGTTGCTGTGAATGAAATAGTGAACAAAACATTTTAGGAAACTTTTACCGATTTCTCACTGTTTAAGAGAAAAAAAATGCACTCAGATCGAGCATCTCTTGATCAGATGTCTTACGCTGGATTTTGTAAGGAGTTTTAGTCTGATTAAAACAAAAAAAGAAGACGCTTATATGTTTCCAATACATTTAAATTTCTTTTTCAATAATTTCCATCATTAGATTCAAATTATTACTAGTTTAAATACTAAAAAGCTAACTAGCGCAAAGCTTAATCTAAAAATAAGTTTGATATTACTTCTTGAAGAAATAAATAACACTTATGAAGGGAAGTTTTTCGGGGCCCGGTAGCCGTGTTAGCAGAAGTGCTAGGCTGTGCTGAGTGGAACGTCGTGGGTTCGAATCCAGCCGTTGGTAGCTGGAAATTATTCGCGCGCGTACGGGTTACCCACTCAGTATCTGAGTTAGTCTGTCTCAGGCCGTGGTCGTGAGGTTTTCTCCGGGCACTCCGGTTTTCCCCTCACCAACCCAAACCGACCATTGGACACTCGCTACACGCACCCATACATTTTCTCTTCAAAATCCAACATGCGGGGTTTTTTCCCCGTGTGTGGGATATTGAAGAGGAGGAGGGGGGACGCGTTATTCCCGGCTTGCATGCACCCTATAGAACGAAGGAGTAACGCCCATTTGAGGTATATTCTCTGATTAACACTGTTTAGTATAAAACTATTTTGCAGCCATAAATAACTCAAGTAAGAATCGATAGAGGGCGCTGAAGAATCCACTTGTGTTTGTTAGTTAAACTGAACTGAAAAGCTGTTTAGTACAAGCATATTTTTTAGTCGTTTGATTAATATTTCGGAGAGTTCGAAATGCTCTTGTGACTTCAACTTTGCATATCGAAGATTCGCTGGAAGGTCTCCTCACCACTGATAATCATTACTGCCGGTTGCAGATCCAAGTAAGTGTTAAATCTAAGTCTTAGTGTAGTGATAATACAAGTATTAAGACCAGTAATCGCTAACTAACTGACCATTTCCAACTGTGCTTTTAGAGAGTTATCTCGTTGCTTCTCTCATGGTTGCATTTGACATTTGCGCACCACTCTTCTGTGTGTTTCTTTTACTACCAAGACCAACTATGATAGCTCGAATTTTAAACTTATTTGTGACTTGGCATTCTCTATTCCTCCCCGTTTGAAAACGTGTCACATTCCATTTCAAGTGGGGGGGGGGTGTTAGAAATATCGTGCGAGATTTAATAAGGACGGGTGGATAACATTGTGACTCCCGCACATCTCTTTTCATTTGCTTCATTGCAAGTTATCGGCCCCAAATTGAAAATGTTAAAGAAAGAATATTTATACTTTAGCTGCTAATAATCGTGAATCGGACAGCTCTTGAGAGCGCTTTTACTGATTTCGTTGTTGTAAGACCAAACTTATACTGTTCGCGATGGAATGTAGGGCTGGTTGAATCTAATTTTCGAAGGTAATTATTTATTTTATTTTTTAAGAGAACTGATAACATTCTTTTAATCTGCTCGATCCGTTTATGGCTTAAAGCGCCTAATGAATTGTTAATTATCGGCTGGTGTCTTAACTCTAGAAGTAAGGTGCCTTCCATGAACGAGAAAATGTTTAACGTTTCTCCTCAGCCATTAACTCTGCACGTCATAATAATAAATAAGATTCCCACATGCAGTGTCTAGACATCTCGAAACTCCTGAATGAATCAATAAAATTTGTTTCCACACATAGAAATGCCCCAGGCCCCTGTCTACTTCAATTCTTTCTGTATTATCAGAAGAAGAGTGCTAAACTACCCCTTTAAAGATTGTAGACACGCTTTATGGTCTAATTTTTTTTCCGAAACTTAGAGGGATATTCAACGAACTGATCCCTCCTCTACAAGTTTATCGTGCACTGAACTAAAGGAATTTTTACGAGTTAAATCATGAATTTACTTAACACATAAGCATTCAAAAATTCTGTTTTTTAAATGTTTATGACAGATAATGACTGCAAGGTCGATCGTGCATAAATGTGAGCTGAAATCATTCTATTTAATGACTGACTAATAATAAGTTAATAAGCAAATCAGGGGCAGCTAGTACACACGTGAATAATCCAAAGTTGGCCGTAATAGTCTTACATTTCAGTGGATTAATTTACACCAGAGAGAATAGGAAAATCTGATCTTCTACAGAGGGGCTACCTCAGAATGAGTAATAAAGCGGTGAGGCTGTATTCCTCACACGAGTACTTTGCCAGCCACTCCTGCTCTGACTACGAATGTCAAGTTACAGATGAGCAGCTGTTACTTGAGGAGATTCCTCTCTTTTCTGACTTTCAATTCCGAATTTCTTATAATACGTATGCACCCTTCTTAAATTTTCTCCTCATCTCGCCACATTTCTCGCTTTATTCTGCCATCTCCGCCGCTATGGAATTCCTTATCTCCCTTCCACTTTCGATATCAAAGACACCATCAAAAGCGTACCTTGTTCGACTGTGAGAAGGGATATATTTCTCACGCCAGCACAAAGAACACTTTCAGATTTCATCCGTTATAAAACTTCTTTTTTTGCCGCGTCCTGCTGACAGACAACATTTTTCCTTCACTCGGCAATAATCCTGGCTATAACGCAACTCCTGCAGATCCTTTGAGTAATTTATCAACTTTCCAACCATACAATCCTTTTCGCAACGCGCAGCAACAAGAGGGTGCAGCCACGCTATCCTATTATGATTTCATTGATTTATTTAGTCCCTGTTCCAGCTAAACAGAACCGAATATTCGTGTCGTTGATAAAGATGCATAGTAAGGACCGCATTGCATTTTTTTACCCTTCACATTAATCACACAATATGGATTGCTTAAAAAAGCGTATTTATACTCTCAGCCCGAATTTATATTGAGTAGTAGTCAACAATACCGTATTTACTAGCACATTTTCCCATCTTATAATTTGAGGAGAAATATCTTTATGTGGCTTTCTCTCTATATTGTTAAAATTGTTCCACAAAGTCCTAGATATTATTATCATTAACATTCCCATCCACTCTCTCGAAGCGCCCTTTACTATTGCATATTTTTGATAAAAATAAACTTCCAGATGGCATTTATTTCAATGTCATCTCCATCTTCAATTTAGAAATATAAAGCAATACACATTCCTCTCTTTGAAATATGAAGTCTTAAATTTATGAGGCCAGAAAGAAATTCCCGCATGTTACTGAATACTTCTGTGGTATTTAAAATCCAAAATTCAATTATTGAGAGAAGAAGCCTCTATCAGATGGATTTTCACAACGTCCGGCCTTGCAACTGTATAAGATTATTGGCATAACCGCTCAATAAATCTCAATTTTCTATGCGTCTGTTTCTTTCCTTCATTTAACATTAACATTCCAGCTCTATATTTCCATACTTTAATCATTAAATCTTGCTTCTGGTCTTTAAAAGAAATTGTAGTGAGGAATTCCACTCCAAGAATTTTGGTCCGCTGTCAAACACACTTTTTTTAACCGATTATAAATACAACAGCAACTTCTGTAATTAAGCTGAACCTTTTCTTTTTATAAGACATTTCCATAGAAACGAGCTGATGTGATTTTATAAGAATATAAATTTCACCGAAGGTTTTGGAAATCTTTAAAATTAAACTGAGTCCGAGGGCGGATGAATTCTGTTGATCGTTTAATACAAAATATACCCCCAACCTTTTTTCTTGACAGATGATACATTTCTTTCATCCAAAACTAATCCCGGATAGAATAAACGTTGCAAGGTGGAGGATTTCATTTATCTTGCAACATCCAACAGTGATGGTTACCGTTGGGAGTAGATCTGTAGAAACACAGGGAATCACTTTAGAAATCTGTCTTCGCGTAATAGATGGGCAAAACTTCCCAACTGTCTGCAGCGTCAAGAATGATGAATAAAATATTGTAACCTACAATAAATAAGCAGAGACAGAATGAGGGTGGAAGAGGGAGAAAGAGAGAAGTAAGCGAGCGTAAAAGGGTAAATAAAGAAGAGAAAGAAAGTTCAGCAATTTAAATAACATGGCAAGTTCCAAGGCCAGTTAGTCTATATTTAAAATGTTCCAATAACCAACCCAATCGTCATATCAAAGTTTTGTGTGCACAGTTACACTTCAGTGGAAAGTGAAATTGTACAAAGAAGTATCCAGGGGACTGTGGGGAACCCCACAATTCCCTGGGTACGATGAGAAACAGTTAAGAATTTCAGCTTAAATAATTAAAGTTTCCCCAACCCACTTTAGCAATGGTAAAGGAATTTCCTGTGGGTTTTACTACAGTGCATTTTGATTGGAAACATAAATCTAGGATGGAAATCGCATATCCTCCAACCACTCTACTGCACCGCTTAATTAAATCTATGCTATTAATTATTAACATTGCCCAAGGCTTGCCTTTATCTATTTTAATAAGAGAAACTATGTACACAAACTCCTCTCTGTCTTAGTCAAGATCTGCTCTGCATTGAGGATACTGAATAACGCAACTCAATGTTGATCCATGGCGTGCTATTAGAACTAATAAGGATATTTCAATCTAATAATTGAAGTAATGTCTTACAAAGTTTGTGCAGAAAGAAAGTTAGTACTACATACGTTGAAATCTAAACCAAACAAATTTTATAAAGGTAGACTAACGTTTTAGAATTTTTTGGTACCTACTCTAAATAAGCAATTGATATTTCTAACCCATTGTTTTGAATTCTGTTTTCTTTTTCAAGACTGTGAAATCTTTATAAATTACATAACAGTGTTTGTATATCGAGGCAACATTCATCTGGACGTAATGTGTACTTCTACCATTCATAAAACCTCTTCAATTTAAAGTCTTCGATTTATTTTAATGATTGGACAAAGTACTTCCTGAGAAAGGTTAAGTTTACCCGGAAACTGTGCTCATTTTGGACTTTACGATGTCTGAATGTTCATTTGTAATGAGCAAATACTATTAGACATGTAATTGACTGAACAAACAATATAACTTTAGCAAAATTTTTCAGGCGCACAAACTATATCTGGCAGCCAAGTGTAGTTCATTAACTGCGCACAGTTCTGGCAAAAATGAAGCATGAAAGCAGAACAGTACTAATGAATCGTCAGACGCAATTTACTTATCAAGACTTCATAAGAAATTAAATGTGGGGCGTTAATCTTCGAGACTGGCTAGTGCAGTCCACCAGATGCAATTTGATTTTGAATAATTCGTGATGAAACATCTCTTTGGCGAAAAAATTAACAATCTGTCGTTATATTTATAATCTTAACACTCGGATTTTTAATTTTATTTATTTAAACACTGTGGATTTGGAATCCTTAATTAACATAAGAGGAAATCGTACCAAAGTAACAAACTGGTGCGCTATTTAAAAAACACGCGCATGGTTTTATGTGTTTGTCAATGTCCGGTTGGCGATGCTTCGTTCCATTCACGGATGGCCTCACCAGGAATAAATATAAGACAGCGTACTAACGCCTGGACTGTTTCTGGAAGGTTAATAATGATTCAAGCGGATTTAATCGGTCAACAAACTAAATACAATCAAGTATTTATGAAAAATTATAGATTTCGCCTTCGGAAGAAGGACATTCTCTAAAGAACCCAGTCGCCATAATTGACGGACGAGACAGCGAAAAATAAGTTTAGCAAGCTGGGCGCTTTTCATCGAAGTAATCCCATTAAAAAGAAATTAAGGTACTGTCTCTACTTTTTTACTCTGCGATTTAGCACGGTAATGAAGTTAAAACTTCCTCAACTTTTCTAATCTTTCCGCAAATAAGGTGATAGGCTTCTTTTTTTGTTGTTTCTCTCTAATGAACACATTTCACCAATCGATGCGCAGAAAGATTTAATGAGGGATACTCCAAAGGAGGGGCGAGCTTTACTTGTTTGTGCTGGACAGCATCCTATTATAGTATGGAAAGTAAACAGCCAGGTCATAGGCCCTCTGAAGCTTTGGGCCTTTCTCCTAACTGGAGACCTATTCAATAGTGTGGGATCGAAAGTGCGAACCCTAAATTAATAGCCAGGCTAAGGTTGAAGTGGCTTTTGTTCTCTGAGTCTTATCAGTACACCTTGTGTGGGACACTGGTGACAGCGTTTCCATTAGTCTACCAACGAGCAGACACTGCTGTATTAAGGGTACGAGTGAAGAATAAACACTGCTTGGATATGCTCGGAGCATTAATTAATTCATTTTTTTACACTTTCTATTCACACCTTTTAGTATCTATGATCTTATTAGCCATTACCATCACTGGATTGTTAGGTGTTCCACTGATGAAGCGCCAACAAAGGGGGAAACGTCCATTGGGGGGTGACTTTACTAATAAGTACTTATATACTTTCCTTTTTATAGTGTAGCAGAGGACAAATCGTAGTGGTAAATGTTTGAGGGATCGATGCCTTTCACGAGAGCGCTTATTTTTTCAACGTTAGTGAATGTAAATGGCACCATAGCTAGACAGAGTACACTGACATACTCAAGATGTTCTTCTTTTCTACCTACGAAAACGGAAAAACCCCTGGATCCCAATTCCATTTGAACATATCCGGGGTGAACTGGAAAGGTGCGTTCGTTAGCAGATTCATCAGCCAATATCACTCCAAGAATTTTTGACAGATTTGTTAAATGAATGGTCGAACATTCCTCGTGCCCTTGTTGACTCCCCGCAACGTCGTGCTCGAACAGCGATTTGGGCCAACAGCTCAGTACAACAAAATGTTAGCTAAATGTCCTAATAAAGTGGATAGGCAGTGTATATCCAGACTGTTGCAGTAGTAAACATTAATAAAATTCTTTTTTTTTATCATCATGTTTGATTTAGATCGCCCACCGTATTTTTCTCATGTGGGTGCTCATTTACCGGGCACCCACATGAGAAAGGAGTGGCAGGATGTGTGGGCTACAGAGATTGATAGCTAGTATCTTATAGGGTGGACTCAATTGAGGTTAAATGTTATTGGAACTGGGGGAAAATAATTATAGACTGGACTGTAGGAAGCATTCCTTGACAAGAGTGAACTTCATGACTCTTTTAACGCTAATGAAAACTTTTTGTAGCTTTCGTATGATAGGTTTCATATGACGCTCACTATATGATGTTCGTCTCTTAATGGTTTCTACTAATTATGACTGAGATGATGATCAAACAATCTGCCATTACAGGCAGTTTTTGCAAATAAAACGTTACCCAATAAACTTCCAAGTTATTTTTAAAACAAGGTTTTAAATAACCCGACCTTACTTAATAACATTGTTTTCTAAATGTTTAAATTAATTACCACTAATCCCACTTTAGGTAACCTAACCTGAATTAATAAAGTTAAGGTATATTTAATAGTTCTTAACTTCCATATTGCATTCATTTTATATCGTAGCGATGTGCATGCAACATTACGTTTTCTAAATGCTGATTATCGCATTTTAGGTAACCTAACCTTATTTAATTAGGTTAGGTCACCTGAAATGAGATAATTGGTGGCTATTTTTTTTAAATCAAGCATTTAGAAAATGCGATGTTATTGAATAAAGGAAATAAAGTTGACTGTTGCCAGCGATATGTTAATCATTTGAATTACGTTGGGGATTGTTGAATCAGCATTTGCGGGATTAGGGGGAAATACTAGAGTAGTGCAGCAAATGTCTGTCTTTTTGCACTGTATGGTAATACTAAGCCATGAAATACTTAAAAATAATCAATCAAATATAGTGGATGGAATATCGGTCTAACAAAACTATCCTTTCCGATGAAATCTTGGACCATTAATCGCATAAATCAAAGATGCGTATCGATAATACGTTTATAAAATCACGTGCGATTTTATTCTGTTGAAAACTAAGGCAAGAAAGTTTAGGAAGGTTGAATTCACTCAGGAATCTGCTGAAAAAAATTACTTAAAGTCGATATAATTAATTACAGCAAGCAGCCAGATTTCCGAAATGCAAATTATTTGATAATTTTGATTCTCGCATTTGGTGAGATTGAGCAAAAGTAATAAATTGCAAGGTTGAAAGCTTCAAAAAGTAAGAGTTTATTTCTAAGAAGCATCAACTTCCTGAAATACTCGACGCGCGCTTTGATTGACATAAAGTGTCAGTATTTATCTGATGGCAATAAAGACGGATTAAGATTTAATTTTTTTCCAATTTCTCCTTCAGTGTAGATGCTGAGTAGCGAATTTTAACTCTGGAGTTTGAATTAGTGTATTTCCACACACTTATATTCGAGGCTTTCAGCAAATAACCTCGATGTTTTCCACCGAAACTGTGGTTCTGACTGCGAAATAATTTTAAACACAACCTTAACGTTTTCTAATAGTTTATCGCTTCACAGGACAGTAGAGTGCAGATGTGCTCGTGAACTGCCGCGATTATTCTGCACTAAGTATGACTTTTGGGTTAGTTTCGGCGACAGGTTGATCGATAATGTTAACCAGAATTTATGTCCCTTCCTCTCCCTTATTGCTGATATCAGATTTACACGATATTAACCCGATGAGTTGGAGGGAGTTGTGTTTAAATTCAGTTTAATTGTAATATAATCTTCCTTGACAGTTTGGTTTGCTGCAGTACGTTTAGCTAGTTGATTAGCATCCAGAAGCTAGCTTTAGCTAGCTGAAACCGTTTGCTGTGCGTATTCGGGTTGGCATTTACATTCATTTTACGCATATTTATATACAAGAGGGATGGACACTGCTTAGTAAACTTGTTTCTGTTAAAGGCCTTACTTGCGCTAACTTTAAAAATAAATTCGTAGAACCTGAAGAAGGTTTGAGAGAAGGGCGACCAGATTGGAGATGTACACACGAAGAACGGCTTAGAAAGTGTGGACTGTAAAGTTTTACTCAAGATATCCAAGGGGAGATCTAGTCCACGCGGGCAGATTCTAACGTTTTCCCCCTCTTGTATAAATCATGTTTTAGAGCTCTTATTGCAAAGTACTAATAGATAAATTTAAAGTAGTTGCTAGATCTAAATAAATGTAATGTAAATCCGCGCTGGGCATCACAATGGTTATATTCATTATCCTCTTCACACCGGATGAAAAAGGCCCGGGTTGGAATCCGTCAATAACGCCGTGGCTGAGTTATTCGGTCAGGTGTAGACAGTAGCCTCCCCCCCCCCCCGTGGAAACTCGGGGGAATCGCGATAAACAGGCAAATCAACCAGAGAACACACCCAATTTATGGACATAAATTGGGTGTGTTCTCAAATATACCAGGTTTTTTTTTAAGGGGGGGGGGTCTCACTGAGGGGTTAAGCACTGAAAGGATTGACTAAAATAAGAGTCTGTTCTTAATCGCGGATGAGACATATACCGGGGTAGCATAAATCTTGGATCTCGTGGGATAACAGAAGACTGGATCCCAAAGTTCACCTATGTAGCGGGTTGCTGAACATTGGAATGAATTGACTTCCAGTGTGGTGGAAGCAGTGAGTCTATCAAAGTTTAAAGCAGTTTTTGAATGATTCCTTTGGAATGAGAATAGTATGAATATTCTGTTTTGTTTGATTTTTTTTCCTGATGTGGAAGAGAAGTCCTGTTTGATTTTTTTTTCCTGATGTGGAAGAAGTCCTTTTCCTGACCTTATTGGGCCTCATTAATTGCCTGTGTTTTTTCTACTAAACCATTTTTTAAATATTTATTTACCATTGATTTTATTTTCTTAAAGTTCTGACTGTTGCGCGTGTTTGTATGCAGATTACATTTGGAATGTATCTGAAACGTAATTGGCTGTTCTGACTGTTTGCATTGATGACTCGTTGCTCGAGTGACAAACAAAGACGCTACAAGTTTCATTCAAAACGTCGTTAGTTGCCCCCCCCCCCCCCCCAGTATCAGCAAAATGATCGTAATTGTGATTTAAGCTTAAAGCAGTTTTAACTGTGTATTTTTGTTCCCTGGTATTGTGGACATCAGTCAAAATACTGAAGTAATTTACAGTTTTACCCGAAAGTTATTTTTGCGAAAGTGCTTATGTCTAAGAGATTCATTCGCGATCATGAGGAGTTAAGTTCCGATTTAAGTGCGCTGTTACTGAAAGAGGATTTAAAGTGTTTAACAGCAAAGAAGATACTGAACAGGATATTCATTCTTTCTTTCTGCTGAACTGTTTCGTTTAAAGGTGGAATAGGTAGCTCGTTCGATGCATATTCCTGCCACCCCAAATATACAACCCGATGTACTGGCGTGTTACTTCACAGCGTGGGATATAACAAGTAAGGTGTTGTTATATTAATTAATATGAACTCTTGTTTGAACGTTATACAGGAGGGGCAGATTCTAATGTATTCCCTTCCTGTATAACTCAAGCTTTGGAGCTCTTAGTGCACTAATGGATAAATTTAAGGTAGCTGCCAGAAGGAAGTAATTTTTCGTATTTGAATATTTCAACTCACTCAAGTGGACCAGTCTTTGAGGATATTTAAGTTACAATTAAGAGGTTATTGCACGATGTAAACTGAGTTGCAGGAAATGTAATGTTCAGGATAAAACAAGTTTAATTCTTAAGGGGTTCAGTTCTTGAAGGAATTTCTATCGATTAGTAGATGTACGAAGTCTCGAAGAAATTGAAACTTTGCGTTTAACCTCCATTCTCATGGTTCGACCAGGGGTTGTTCGCGCTTATGGGGGAGGGATTAAACATTGACTGGTCAGTTTAAAGAAATGGAAAAGTCATTGTTGGAGCAATTGCAAAAATTGAGCGTGATGTGCAAGTTTTTTTTATAACAAACAGATTTAATTTTCATCTTGCTTATTCTGGTCTGTTCTCTTCCGAATAATGACGTTTCCTTTATGATCAAAAGGCAATCGGAATGGAAAATTCTACGTTAGCCAAAGGGTTGTTAACTCCTCAAATAATAAAAAAAAGTGTTCAATTTATAGTGTAGTAGGTCAGAGTAGTTTAAAACGGAATTATTTAGCAAACACCGTGGTCACATGAGCTCGAACCATGGTCATTTCATATGCGTGCGATGCTACCTCATATACTCCCGTTTTGAATCAAACCCAGCTAATCTTGTAGAACTGGAGGGGTTTAAGTAAATTTAAAGAACAGTTGGAGATATGGAGCTTTCTAACATTTTAAGCTGATTCTGAATAAATCGGGTTCCATATCGATGTCTCCAGTATTAACGTTGAATTCCATGCGAGGCATTTTCGTACGGTCTGGAAGAACGATGGCCATAGCCATATGCTCGTGCAGAATGTTGAAGCATTCCTTATGTGGAATTGAATTTTAGGTTCAGGTGGACTGAAGAGAAATCAGTGCATCTTCTCTGTTTATATAATAATCATACTTCCTGATAATTTTGTTTTTAACATATAATAGTAAAACGAATCCCAGTGAGCGTAATTAGCGTAATTCATCAGTTCCACAACTTATGCTGCTGTTGTACCCATTCAATGGAAGCATTTTGCTGTTATCTTTTAATATAATTTAATTTTTAATTATTCAGATGAAGAGATTACAATTTTTAAGATCTACATCGGAATGAGCATGCTTAAGGTAACTTCACATTTCTTGGCGTTCAACAGTTTGAACACTGCTAATTCATGTTCCAAACTAGAGTGTAGAGGTTGATGTCAGCTCTGACATCGTACCAGAAATGAATCATGAAAAGTCCCACAATGACTGAAACAGTATCTTTAGGCTTCTTCCCCAAAAGAAATACCTAGTTAAAACGCTGATATAATAAATGACTCTACGGTTACCTATTCAGTTGAACTACGAGTAAGTCAAAATACACGGTCAGGTCATCCGTAGGGTCATAAGGTTAGAAAGGTTAAGCTGATCGCGTAGCTGCATTTCTTTCACTGTGTATCATCAGTCATACTATAAAATTGCAGCCATAACTAACCAATGTAAGGCCAAAATTCATTTTCGACTTCCATATTTGTAAAACATTTCATAATGGTGCTAATACACTAGTGTGCAAAACTTAAGGTTACAACCACAAAATGAAGGAAACAACACGGACACAAAACGGTACAGAGGGACTTTATTCAAAAATGACAACATAGCACTGGCTGCCATGATTCAGATGCATCACTGCCCAAGATGGAACAAAGGTAAGAGGTGGTCCTCATTTCTAAAGGTTACAACCACAAAATCTTTACTTAAGATACTCTTTACTGATGAGAGTACATTCAGTCTCAGCAGCGATTCTGGACGTCTGCTAATCTGGCGAGAGGTTGGCACACAGTTTCACCCCGCAAACATCACTGAAAGGGATCGATATGGCGCTTGAGGTGTTCTTGTCTGGGGGAAACGTTATCTTGAATAGACGTACACAACTCCAGATACTGGACGGTGGTATTGTAACCGGTGCACGCTACTGTACTGAGGTAATCCTTCCCCATGTGCGTCTGTTCGAGGTGCCATTGGTTCCGAATTCGTGTTTATCGATGATAACGCCACACCCCATCGCAATGCAGCTGTTGATATGCTTTTGGAAAGTGAGGACATTGTTAGTATGGATTGGCCTGCCCGTTTTAACTGATCTAAATCCCATCGAACACATATAGAACGCTCTGGGGGAGATGCCTAGCGGCACGTCCACACCCACCAGAAAATGTTCACCAGCTGAAGATGGCGTTGACAGAGGAAGGACGATGTTACCGCAAGAACTTATCAACAACATTGTTCTAAGTATGGAACAGGCGGTGTAAAGCCTGTATCGACATTAGGGGGTGGCCATATCTCCTACTGAGGACCACCTCTTACCTTTGTTCCATCTTTGGCAGTGATGCATCTGAATCATGGCAACCAGTGCCACGTTGTCATTTTTGAATAAAGTCTCTCCGTACCGTTTTGTGTCCGTGTTGTTTCCTTCATCATTTCTGTACCTCACGAGGTTCCTTTGGTATGTTTTTCCCATATCCAGGCCACTCCTATGAGACGCTACAGGTGAAAACCTGACTGGTCCTTAAATTTGCACACCAGTGTACTTCTACCGATAAATTAAATGGATCATCACTTGATAATGAATTCTTTATCAGAGGTAAATAAGCCCTCTACAAGGATATTCCCGTCTGTTGTATGACACGCTGTTAATATCAGCACAGATGGAAGACGTCTGAATGTAATCATGGGGTAGGATGTTTGCAGCAAACATGGGCGTTAAGTACACAAAGGATGCAATGCATAGAAGCAAGGGAAGTGTGCTGCTGATGAGACACAATTCATACTGTGACCGGTCCTTATGCCGTGATGTCAAACAAGGGTTAAGTAGAGGTGTAAATGAAATGAGGTGTAAACAACAAAGCCAGCTGGTAGTGACAAGAACAACGACGTCCTCTTCTCACCACACTGTGACAGCGATAAGAACACTCAGTGGAATAATTGGTTTAGCCCAACACTCGTGTGTAGCCGGAGATGTGCCTCTTCTTCTCCCTGAGCTCTCTGCAACTGCTATTCTTCTCACATGTATCTCTCACTCGCGTTCACCCGTCTTTTCATTTTATTCCACGACTTTTTAATTTTGTATTTTTCGCTTCCTTTCATCTATTTATCCGTTAACTTCCCATTTCGGTAACTCCATCAGTCTCTCTGCCTTCTAACTACATAATCTTCTCATTCTTTATTTTCTCGACTGCTTCTTTCGCTGAAAAATTGGTCTTCACTCTTCTCTTTATCCACATGCCAACTATATTTCTATCCCACTGTTTCTTTACCAATTTCTTGTCTCTATCCCATACTCCTTTCTTGTATAAACAGAAACGTTTCAAACTCACTCCACTGTTTCTCCGACTCCGTTCTTCCTAAACATAACGGATGTGGCTTTGACGCAGAACCTACATCGGTGACACTGAGTGGTGTGACATTTAGCCCTGCCGTGGCGACCATCTGTCTCTCCTGTAGGGTGCAACATTTTCGAAGGGCTGGTCAACCGTACCATCCTTCTGAAAGTAGACGATATTTTTATTTTCCTCTAAAGTCCTCGGGTCCATTGGTTCGGTCGGATGTAAAGAGTGTCAATAGTAGAGTGACCGTAAATCACTCAGAGAAACCCAGCAGCTTTAACGTCGCCTGGAGGGTACTTTCTGCAAAGTAAAAACTTTCAAAAAACCGGCTGGAAAATGGGCCGAGAATCAGCGAGAAGGAAACGCTTGGATTTTTCCAGATCGTTGGAATGAAAGTCAAAAGAGAAGTGTTATCTGTAAGGCTAAGAAAATATCCCTCGCTAATAAAATAACTTCCACGAACAACTTCGATATCGGTAAACTTCGAAATTCGCTCTGTAGTAAGTTGCGAAGCCACCATTTTAATAATTTCGTACGCTTCACTTCTCAAGACTCATTTCATATATGAAATAAGGAAAATAGAACTCCCAGCCGCTCCCTTTTCTTTGTATATTTCAGTTTTCAATGTAGCCTAATTTATTACTTAAAACAGGTAACTCTTTCATGAAATTCGATTGAATGAATCTTCTTCACGAAGACGAAGGTTGGGGGAACCTTTAAAGATCTTCTCCAACAAGTATCAGAACTTTTCTGATGCGATCTTTTCTCTGAATATTTTAGTCATCGCATCTTTGTGCTGGCCACGAGACATTCATAGAGAACTGGATCCAATGAATTTTACGCTTTTTTTTGTGTAGCGTGTTTTATATTGAGAAAGACTGCCCTTTAGTTGGAAGGTAGTTCAGACATGGCATGAAATACGATTTCGTGTTCAACCTCCATTTACTATGAATCCTTGGCATGTTCGCTAAACTGATGGCAATTTCTAGTTTCCGTGGAACATACACAAGATAAGGTACTTATCGTTGCTATAGTGACACCGCAATGTTGCCCTTTTAAACTCTTCGTGTATCGTTCAAGCACGCGCAAAATGACAGTTCCTCATTGTTTTGAAACTGTAATTTAAGAACTGTATTGCGACAGCAGCACTTGCATGGCTGTGATGAATGGCCATTCTTAAAGGAAAACACCGTTAATTATAAACGCCCTTTTTATGAACTTTGAGTTAAAAGGAAAGGTGGAGCAACAGCCCCTGGCCAAATGTTCATGATGGCTCCGACTGAGGTAAAATTGCTGAAATGTATCAATCATTTTATTTAAATTCTACGGAAGATCGCGTTCGAGTCTTGCCATCCTCATCCCCTCCCTTCCATTGGACTACATTTTACACCGGCATTGCTTTGTCTTTTCCTGCAGTTGGATAAGCAAACCGTGCTCACTGGCCATAGAGTGCCAAAGGCATGTGTTCAGTATGCAGCAATCTCCGATTAGAATGGCTTGCATTTTGTTGTTTCTATGGCGCATCAGCATCACGATGGTCATTGCACCAGGATATTGTCTTTGCATGTTATACGGTTGGAAGGGAGAAAATATAACGTAATATGTTATATATAATGCTTTTCTTTGATTCATTTGGGTTACCGTAATCATTCGAACATAATGTCAGTAGAGTAAAATGTAGACATCAACTGTCTAATGGCCAAATTTTGTTCAATTTGAATTCATTGGACATTACAGCGGATCATATTAGTAAGTTCTATACTGCAATGATAACATTTCAAAATACCGATTCCTATGAGTTTTATTCCATTATCTTCGTGAGCATAGTACGTAATTTTTAGATGAAATTACTCACTTGGCATTTGAGTGTTTGCATTGAAAGACAGGTTGGATCCCAAACTTCACTTAGCATTAAAGTGATAGTTTTAAGCAATTAATCATACAGAATGAAGGTTTGTACCTTCATTCCCTTCTGTTGTAATCCTTTTCGTCTGGGTTTCCTATCTTGACACTGATACACGAAATGGTCACAGGTGATCAGTTCGTGTATCAGAGTGTCAAGGTTATAGAATCTATCTGCGATTTAGTCCTCTCTATTAGAATGGGATGTTGACTAAATCAACTTGTTAGAGCGTCGCTTTTGATAATTTCAAAGCATGAATCCCATCATAAACTAATTTTCTTGCTGAGTTAAATATGTTCAGTGTTGTGGTCAGGCCTTTTAATGTGATTATATTCTTTAGGATCGTCATGTAGAAGTCCCCAGAGGACGAGTCTCGGAGTTGTACGGGTGAATTTGGTCGCAATCCATGTCAGCAATTCCAGTCCTGCTTCATCAGTATGAATCGGAGAATCTAAACTAGAACAAGATCCGGTTTCATGTTTACAAAGATTTTAATGGAAACTACGAACATTTTGTTTTAAAAAAAGAAATCTGATATCTGAAAGCTCCATGGGCAGAAATTACTTCTCTCTCTCTCTCTCTCTCTCTCTCTCCGGCTTTCCCGGTATACATTGGCCAGGGAACCAATTTTTTTTCTTTTTCTTGGTGTTATACTCTCATGTGATGAGAGGCACAGGTCTTTACTATTCTCGGCTCCACATTTTTTATGACCACCCAGCAAAGAGGGCTTCATATCACTAGTTTCCTTTTGTCTATTGCCACAATCTATTCTCAGACTTTCGGCTATTTCTAAGGCCCGAATTCTCCGCCATTTACTCTGAAAACTGACACCTGTTGAATGTTCCCTCCCTATTTATAGGCTACTTTAAAATAATGCAATTGCATCATTTAGGTGTCAGAGAACACAAAACGAATTCAGACAGGCTACTCCAGTGATTGTTCTTCAACGAGGCCTTGAATAAATTTCAAGTCTTTTGCATTGTTAATGGCGTATTCAGTTAAGGTTCTCGAAGCCACCATTTTATAATACGTATTGCCGGGTAGTTCTAAGTCGACATTTCCGTGCGTCCTTCTTTCTCCCTTAATTGGCGTGATTTAGCGGTCTGTTACACAAAACCTGCGTTAACGTCCGTGTCCGCTTGTCGTGTTTCCAAAGTTATGCATTTACCAGAGTCACGCAGCAATTCGGATGACGTCTCTACCAAGGCCTTTATTGGAAAGACATTTCGCTCATTCTTAATAGAAAAACCGAGAAGAACTCCTTTGTTCGCGTTCTTATTTAATTCTTTCGGCTGTTACCTGCGCCTTTTATAAACGCGTGAGTTGACATTGTAAAGATAATCTTAAAATCTGCAAGGAAACTTTCTATGGGCGTTTGCAACTACGTAAAAAGCAATTACCGGTGTTAATATCACGTGAGGGGAAAGCGCATCTGCTCTACAGCACAGCGGTAATCACTTAAAGAAGTCAACAACTGGAATCTGATAAGATGTTTTGTGCTTGTAGTTGGAAAAAACCCTGCAATCTCTAATGAATAGGCTTCATTCAGAACATACTATTGGTCTTTTTGTTTCTATTGCAGCTTTCCTACAAATTGATGCCCTGCAGTCCAGTGGCTCCTCCCAAGTGAATAACAAGACTATGAAGTTTCACAAGCGTCTTGTCTTACCATAATATCGACTCTTCTTTTTTCTTCATACCTATTCCCTACGTTTAATTTCAAATCGAAGACTTATCCACGCGATCATTTCGGACAAAATTCGTCCAGTGAAATTCTTGCCTTCGCTTAGGTGTTCAGAATTTAAAATACTAATTTTTAATTATCCTTTGGTTAACGAAGTTTCTCAATATGTACGTAGATATCGCGTGAGTAGAAGATAGATATCGACACAGTTATAATCAGAAAAATTGAGTCTTTCTTCTATACGGAGATCAATATTACAAGTTGCCGTTGGACATCAAGAGGTCTTGATTATCAATGTCCTGATAATTCTCTACTCGCAAGTCCCTGCAGTAGTTTTATTGTAGGTCCCTCTAATGTCGCTAAATGACATAATCACCCGATGAAGACTTAAACATGCAAAGCGTACTAATTCTGCCTTTATAATCATATAGAAGTCATGTATCACACAGTGGCCATGGTTTAATTTCTCTGTGACCTCTGACGATATATGGAATGGAAATTAAATCATTCAAATTAGGAGTCCTTCTTGAAGGATTTGGAAACAGTTTACTGGAAAATGTGCCACGTCTCGGAGGGTCTAGTTATTCGAGCATACTAGTCGTGGTGTTCACCACACCACGTGTTTCTGGTGGTGGTTTTACGATGCATCAGCATCTTTGGCCAGATTTCAGTAATGTGTTATATCTGCAGAAGTGTTTTCTAGGGTTGAAAGACCAGAGTAACGCACGAAGGAGGGGGAGGGGAACGTACTACTCCGCCTGAGAATAGCTAACTACAGTCTCGATTGAAGAAACTTGTAGACCTTAAATCCAACAATTCAAATCAAGTGGTGAATCCATTATACTGTGTGGAGGGCATCGCATACTCTATGAGGTTGGTATTTAAGTCTGTGAATGCCAGCACGGTAGATCCATTCCTTAAAATAATCCCGCAATCAAAACTAACAGGGACTGAAATCGGTGAAAGGAGCTGGCCAATTAAGACCCCGCTGCAGGGTTCCTATCTGCTTCATCATTTAAATTACCTCCTTTACGCCTTTGGGTTTCAATTAGTGTTTAGTGAAATCCTGGAAGCTATAATCCTTTTCGTTTTAATTTGTACATGTGTGTGTGTGTAATTATGTTTTTGAGGATATTGGGCTTTCGCGGTTGAAAACGTGATTTATAAATACTTCTTTCAACCGCGAAAGCCCAAGGTCCTTAAAATAGTAATGTATTTTATTTGCAATTGTATACAACTCCATCCCACTACTTGAAAGAAGCATCAGCAGATTTAATTCCGCGGCTTAAAAGGGTAGTGGAAGCTCCATTTTATTCCTGTACAGAGAATGCAGCTCCCGAACATTCCTGAGGTCTAGTGATAAACCGTCTCCTTGTGGCCCCTCTAACAGGAGACCCTGGAGTCAAAGTTATTTGGTATTGGGGAGGACCGGCGAGGTTTTTCTCCGAAACCGAAGGCATTATGAATGTATTTCTTATACACTACCAAAAATCCTTAATTTATGGTTGCCATCAGTAGAAAGCCTGATCTTTCTGCTGACTGCTCATCATGGCGAACTGCTGCATATGGCAGACCTAAATCAAGTTAATTGTTGGTATAGATTTATTTCTGGGTGTCTCTTTGGCTAAGGAGCGGCGTATATTGTTGTTATTAAGGTCCCTCTGATGTGATATCAGTCCTTTCCTCCATCTATGCTGTTTGTGAAGAATCCTACTTTTCTCGCAGAAAATTTTCACAAGCATGGTCTTTGAGCTTAATCAAAGCTATCATTTAACATTTTCCACATGCGCAGTGAAATTTTTCATTGGCGTAAATCTACACAAAATTGTTCCTCTCGCAGTGAGTGTCAATAAGTTATCACATTGAATCCCTTCGCGTCCTTTAAAACACGTAATTGCAATTTTAACTGTAATCCGTTCGTTTCTTTGGTCAACAGAGACCTTGAATTATGGAATTTTAATAATGACAGTCTGTATAAGCATGTAATTATTGTTCTGTAAACGAATGTCACTCTAAATTGCAAAGGTTTTATTATGATTGTGCAAGAGACAGGGTCAATCCCCAGATGGACAAAACGGGGATGTGAATCTCAGCAGAACATGCGTTTAAACTCTTATCTGGTTCCCAAAGGCTGCTATGTTAAAATATGCATTATTGGCTTCTTGTAATTCACACTTCATCTCTCCATGCTGAAATTCTCGTAACTTTTGACGAGATGAACTACGAGATGTGCTTCCCAGCGTCTCTCTCTCTCTCTCTCTCTCTGAAATGAGTCCAAGTAGAATATCCGATATTGGTAAAAGGTAATTTAATTCTTATATAACCGTGTTATACGAGTAGGAAATATCAGTTTAACTGGAAGATGAAGCACCACCATGGGAATCATCGCAATATCTAGGACGATCCTTCATGAATAAATCATTAGACGCTAGAAGTCTGCTTACTTTTAATGAACCCCAAACTAGAGGGTTCCATTGATAGACGGGCATAAAGAGGAAGGAAACATTTAGGAAAATCCTGTATCAGAAACTGATCTCATTAATATCCCTGTATACTAACGGGCATAGCTCGATATACGTACATCTATTAACAACATCACTCTGGATTCTAACGACAGCTATCAAAGAGATTTGTTTCTTTTGACCCGCTTAGCCATTAGGATTCCTTAAAAGCAATAAAGTTCTTTCACTTTCCTTAATGTGACGCTTTCGTCTGTACCGCATAATTTATTAATATCAAGGGAAGAAGAAACTATTTATTAACCGACCAGGCACTCTCTCTCAAAGATCAACACCAACTATAAACATTACTACTCTCGATTGCCAATTTCATTATCTTCGATATTAGGAGCTCTCCTGCCCTGCAAGGAGAACTCGGATAATTAGTTAAAGTATAAAACTTCATCTTCGCTTCTTACCTTGGGGGAAATCTCTACGAACCATCTCCATGGACCGTTAGCAGCTTCCTTGAAGTAGATAGTCATTTATCATCCAACCAGAAGCTAATCAATACAGTTTCCTCAAAGTCGTTGTTTGGGTAACGAAGAACTCGAGAATAACTCGGAGAATTTAATACTTAACAATAAATGAAAAACCAAAAAGTGTCCCTAACCCATTTCATTAATTTGAAGTACAGTAGAGAAACTTTATTCAACTTTCCGGATGTTTTCTGACACTTTTTATGACACGTTTAAATCCCACTTTTTTGGAGATACATAAATAGATATTTATAGCAGAAGGGACCAGAACTTATTTGATAGTTTAAATTTAAAAAAAAATCGTGTCAAAAACAAACTTCAAAGAAGAAAAGTCGTTGAAAATTGCTTAGGCCATAATCGCTTATCAGCCATTATAAATTTTCGAAATAATGGCGATGTTTTCATTAGAATTTCAGTTTTAAGGGATGTCGAGCCAAATTTCCTTTCCAATGAAATTATACTCTTGCCACCTGACTCGAATAACTGCTGCAGTAACAATTATCACGCGCTTTGTGGAGAGTGGAAATTGAAAAACAGAATTGCAAGGTTTTTTTTTCCCTTTTGGATTCGGCCGCAGTTCCACCTTAATGAAATTTCATATTTTTTAATTATTCATTCCTCTAGCACTTCATATGTTCATATTTTATGTTTCTTAAGTGCTTTCCATCTTCTCGTTGTGTGACTGTTTTTATTTGGCAGCGCAGTATGAAAGCTTTTTTTCCTCCTTTCTTTAAATTAAAGACCTCAAGAAATATTCTCTTTCTGCCATCAAACTTTTCCATTCAATTTGTTTTCCTTTGTCTTCCTTAACTGCTATGAACTTCAAAGACTGTATTGCGTTCTAAATTTGATCTCTCACAAACAATTTAATGAATACTGCTTGTGACAGTGAAAAATGTAGCCAATTTTCCATTCGACTTCGTTTTTTTTTTTCTTTTGCTTTTTTTTTTTGTTGCTGCTAAGAACCTGTTCACAAGTTCCAATTATTCTTTCCAAACAGCTGAGCATGCGTACTGATATTTATGATTTTTTTTTATCTGCTCAAGATGTATTAACTGTGTGGAAGCCCTCTATAAGGCTATAATTGGCTCATATCTGTGATGAATGGTTCATATACACACATTGATTCTCTTAAAATTATTTGGAAATTTAATTATATATTTTAGTAATGATAATTGTGAGAAATGCGTAGTTGAACTTAATTTTGGTACTATTCCAAGATGAATTCAGGATTATTGAGCATCTTTTAGGCTTAAAGAAGAACCTGTTAGTAGGTTCTGTTAATCAGCATTTCGCTGTTTCTCTTTAGAAAATAAACCCCATTAAAACTCTGATGCAGTGTATCAAATACATCCTGGCATTTGATATGATAACAAAGAACACAAGTTATTCTAGTATATCTCAGTAAGGAGAAGATTGAAAAGCGTTAATCTTTATCACAATAAGCGTTCAGCAACCGGCCACGTGATCTTAGCGATTACTATTGTTTACTACCACGTTTCGCGTTAAGCAGTTGTGTAGCAGAGAAATGCTTCACTACCTCGTGGTACTTGAGATTACTGAAGATTATCAGGCAAATAAAGATCACGAAAGCTCATTATGAGCTAGTGATTCCCCTGTGGGAGTATTCTGTAACAATCCAGCGTAACAAGACACTTGACAAAATAAGGCAACCTGATAACAACGTTGATGAACCTTTTTTCCTGCTTTATTCTCAAAGAAACCACTTTCTTTCAGCAATGTCTTATCAAGGATAAAAGCCTATTGTGGCTGCAGATATACGTTGAAACATCTTACCTTTTTGTTTATTAGAATTCGAACTATTCTTTCTCGATTCACAAGAATAATTTAATTAAATGACCCCGAGCATGCACATTTAGACCAAGCGTAAATAGCGGAATTATTCATCTCACGAAGGTTTGTAATTGAAAGTTTACCAAACGACTATTATTTGTCGTTTGGTAACTTCCATTGTTAAGTTCATAGCCAAATTATCTATTCGGTAAGATTAACAATGGAAAATTAATTGCGAGCCAGATTTGGTAAGTTAATGTTCTCATTGTTAATAGCCACAATGAAAGATATTTATTTATTTCAGGGACATTAATTTCGCGGTAAATTTTAGCTTTCCACTGTTTTATGTTTGTTGGATACTGCATTACAAGTTCCAGCTGCAATGAAAACACCACACGTCCCTTTTACTGATCTCTTAACTTTTGCTCGTGGTGAATTATGGCATTCTTTGGGATAATGCTCTGTAATGCGCAGTTTAGAGCAGACCAACTTCATAAACCATTGTTATAGCGGCGGAATTTCACTCTAAGGTAACCCGATACTAAAACCAATGAGATTATCTCTTTCTCTCGGAACTATTCCACTTCCTCAAATACATCTCTATCGACTTCAAAGAACTTCTTGTCGAATAAAGAAAGCAGTTTCTTAGGAGTGGGCGGGTCTGTTAGCACTCAGATGACATCTATGATTTATAGCCTTCACCGTCTCCAGTCATTTCGACCCTTCGTGTGTTCTAGATAGTAGGTAGGTTTCCCATGGTTCTATCGATCAGTGGGATGTCACTTTTACAAAGACACCATTTCTGTTCGTGCCATTTTTTTGGCTATAAATGGTCAATGGTCAACTAAAAGTTGCCATTTTCCTACACGTTGATACCCGATCTGTACCTCCAGTTGGATGGCTGGTTAAGTGGAGTCGAATTCGACTCTGATTGTAATATTCCTCCCCCTCTTTCGTTAAAACAAGAACTTGTTTGACTGCATATTCTATTTTTAGGAAATAAGAACAGTTTTAGTTCTGTTGAGTTAATAACAAAGCATGGTGGGCATTAAGAGTAATTCAACGCAGATTGATGTATTTAGAAATCAAATCTCCTGTTTGAACCTCTTGTTATAAGGTTATTGTAAACAAAGCGATTTGGCACTTTGCCAAAAAATGGCGTCACCCTATTTAATTTTTCATTATTGCTAGAGGTCAGTCAGAGGTTACCCACTTAACATTTATCTTGTGTTCAATGCGAGACACTGAAGTGACTTTCTTACAAATAGATTCACCTTTTCTCTCTCTCTTTTTTTTGCTCCTTTTTATTCTCATTCATTTTACTACCATTTCAAACTTTGAAGATTCTATCGTCCGTCATTTCTAAGTAGGGCAATCAATTTTCCGTCACACTTTCTAAGTGTTCTTCAATTGTGGAATACTCTTCCGGTCTTCGTAAAGAACTTCCTGTATGACAAAGAACATAACCGGGCTAGGAGATGGGTGGAAACACTCCCCAGGGATTGTTGTCAGTGATTTATGGCTTCCAAAGTCCGGGGATCATGCTGGGCTTTATAGTACAGAAGCAAAACAACCTTCTATCGATCAGGAACTAAAGAAGGTAAAACTCTCGCAATGTACCTTAGTCCGCCAGGCGCCACATATTGTTGGCTGTCATTCTTACAGAGAGCTATTTTCGAGTTTTTATTCTTTGGCCTTTTTTTCTGGAGCATTTCTTGGCGCCATTTTTTGCGCAAAGGATAAAACATATCCCCCCCCCCCTTATTTCATGAATAAATTATTCATGGTTTGGTACTTTTTCCCCCCTTGTGAATCTCATAATGAAATTACTGCTTGTTCAAATATTCCGTTACTTGACATTTACCATTTTGTTCTCATTTCAGCACGTTTCTTCTACATTGAAGAACCATGCTGAAGTTAAGCTCTTAGTAAGTGCACACCATTGCTCTTTTCTAAAAGACTGTTGGGTATTTTTACTAGCTTAGAGGGATAAAGGCTGATGTTAATTAGGAATGTAATTAGTTTGAGCTTTGGGATCAAATTCAGCATTTGTGCTTCAACGCTAGTCAACTGTTGAGTTCATTTCGCAAGGAATTTAATGAGAAAGCAGAATCCTTGGATTTATATAGTCATAATCTCCCGCACTACATCTGCTATTGGAGTTATTTGTACAATAACACAAGCCATTCAAGTATGGATGGGATTTACCAACAATCTTATTTAAATTGAACAACTAATGAATCTTTTAAAGCTACTGAAATACGATACGTTCATAATTACGAAATCGAGGATTATGGAGGTTAAGTTGAAGCAACTACAAAGTCTGAAACATGATTGCCATTGGGTTTCCTGTTACAAGCTTCACGTTTGAGTCTTGTTACTGGACTTGGGTTCTGTTTTCTTAGATGAAAATACCTTTTAGCCAGCAAAGCTTCTGAGTTTCTTACAATCGAAGGATATTGAGACAGAAATTAAAGAAAATATGAGCAGCTTCTCGGGTGTAAACCTCCGAAGTTTGTTTTCATAAAAAAATTCATACCAAAGAGTATTTTACTGGATTACAGCCGAATATGGAAACAGAATTCCCTTTTACTGAAAGAAAACTCATCTACGTAAATAATTGCTTGGAGATTGCATTCCTATGACGTCAAAAGCATGCAGATAAATTCCCGATTTTAATAACCTATCAGAAATAATTGCAGGGAAATTGAACTCCGATGCAATTTACCGGAAAAATTTAATATTTTTGTATTTAATGAATTCTATTCTGATCCCTTGGATCGATCCACTATCAGACATCTAAAAAGGAAATTAGAATTATACCGTTGCTTTTGACGCTTTCTTCTTTTAAAGAACATGTTTGCCGTTATTTAAACTGCCTCTGAAGATAGTTAATATTATAAGAAAGGCATGTTAACGGGCCGGATCCATCTAAAGGCGCACACAGCACCAACGTACAAAAATAACAATGAGAGCCAAAAACCAAAATTTCGTTAGGCTTAGACCATTGTGAATTTTCTTAACAATACAAGTTTGACTTTTTTAGACCCAGTGACAACAATGGAAAAGTTATCACGCGAGTTAACAATGGAAGGCGTCATCAGCTCGTTCGAGGTGTAAACAAATAATGGCCAGAAACATCTATCAAGCTAAGCAAGGCAGACATGTCACGGTCATGCTTGATAATATTGCTTTTAAGGACAAATGGTGTCGGAGCACAACCCCCCCTCCCATCCCCTCCACCATCGAAGCTGCCCTCATAAATATTAATGCGACTATATCACTCGTAATGAGGTAAAGATTGTAGAACACCATTTTTTCCCTCCCACTTAATGGCTTCGTCCTAAAAACCCCCATCGCTCACAAGTGACGTACGGTGAATAAACTTTATCCTTATGTAGTAGTTGGCAAAGATTTTTTCTTTCTTTCTCGAAGCCACGAGTAATTCATTTTCTTCGTACAATTTCCACCTTCGCTAGTTGACATTACGCCTTTAGATCTGCTGAATAAGATATCAGTAGCTGGAAGAGAGTAGTCATCCTTAGCGCTCTTACCAGTTTGAAGATTCGATGGAATGTTTGGCTTTGTGACCTCCAGGCACAAACATTGATACCTCCGTCGATAATTCCATGCATATCCATGCCAAGTACTTGATTCTTCAAGATTCGTGCTCTCCCGGGTTGCACCATACATATGAACACGTCCTTCTCAAACCGGATGGGAAGGCCTGAGTTCGAATCCAGTCATTAGCCAAAGGATTTTCATGGGCTGTTTTCATAAAGCCGTTGAGTTAGTCTGTGTCAATCGAGGGTTGCGTGGTTTTTCTCTGCTAACTGGAGTTTTTCATCCAGCCAACTTCGGGACTTCGTGATACATTAAGGTTTTTTATATTATTGTCAGGTGATTAAGACTAGATCAGCTATTCCTCTTGAAGATTATCGATCGTTTAGAATAATTTTAAATCCGACTTATGAGTACAGTTCCATGTCAATCATCCCCATTTTTTCCGCAATTGTATTATTTTAAACTAGTCTTTGCTTGTTTTGTACTTGTTCAATGTTGGTTGGCTGCTCTAGTCTGCACACTCTCCGACCATATTTGGCTCATTGTATAATTCCGGATACGTGCCACATTGATCCACTTGTCTGCTGCCGGTCGAAAAAAAAAATATGGCAGTGAGAGGCTTATCAAAAGATTCCTAGCTCCGGATCGAATAATTCGGCCACGGAGTGCAAATAACCAGAAGGGTTCCTGCTGTCTAGGAGAGGAAGTATCAGTCACCTTCGGCTACTGATGGGAGTCAATTTCGGGCCATCCTCAGTTCGTTACGGATCGCCGATGTTATCTACTGCGTTACCCGCGAGGTCACTTGTTCTTTAGAATTTTTGGTTCTTAGATGACTGTTTATATTCTGGTTGTTCTGTATAAGTGTGTTTGCAGACTGATTTGCGGCCGAAAAATCTCGAATAGTTCTGGAGGAGGCATCTCTTCGAATGAATTTGACTCACTAAAGCCGCCCTTTTACCTAAAGGTCTTTAAGAAGAATTACTTTAGTCGGGAATTTAATTCTGACATGACTGAAGAATAGCGAATCCACTACACTTTCGCAAAAGACAAGAAGTAATTTTTTGTACATAGTCCAACTTAAAATATCTGGATCTTTCTAAGGGAGATTTGTTTTCGAAGTGATGCTTCAATTCAAAGACCACCTAGAGCAGAGTCGGCAATTTTCTCGAAGTGATGTGCCAAATTAACCGCGTTATGTTGGATCTGACGTGAGTCTTCTCGCCATGGGGTTTTGATAGTAGTGGTGAATCTTTAGAATTGAGATGTCATGTGTGCAAAAATGGGTCTTTTAAATGCAGTGGTCATCAAAAGTTAGCGAACAAACAAAAACGGAAATACATTTTAAATAAAACCATAAGTCTTCATTTAGGACCCAACCTTATCAACTGTCTTGTCCTTAAAACAAATCATCTCCTTAAACAAAGCTGTGTTCAACCTGTTACAATACGCAGGTCAGGAAACCAGATGAAACGTCTTGTTCTCAGAAACTTTCAATTTTTTTGTTCAAGGAAACATGAAGACACTGCGTGGATGATTCCGAAGAGCAACAGGGAAGGAGGAAGAGGCAGAATAAGCTCAAGCCGACATGTCCAGGTGGCTATATATGACTCGAAGCTAGGTCCAAAACAAGAGAACTGTCTCTGACCTGTCTGAGGCCATCCTCATGTGACATCTACTCAATATAGCCATTACCTAGTCTTAATTGGAAGTTTTTAGAGGTTTTGTAGGCGGCAATTTGCTTCAGAGTTTTGTGAATCTGCAGCAACCCAACTAAGATTGAGCCAGTATGATGCAAACATCTTGCTAGGCCGCTAAGAAGAGAACCCGTCAAGCTAGCGAAGATAGGAGTGTCGAGTGAGTGCAGATCTTCTCTGGAAATTGTCGCTTGCTTTGCTATTGATTAAGAGAAGGCAGCGATAAAAGCGCCACCAATTACCACTCTGTAAATCGCTTCGCCAGCAAGAAAGATCCATTACCATGCGTTGCGGTCAGAGGAAAAACCCCCTTTGATTTTTATCTGCACCATCTTAAAACTGATCTTGTTGCAACAGAGCGTCATAGTGTGATACTGGACCGTGGATATAAAACCACAGTTTTTAAAGTATTTCAAGTGATTAAGCCTTACGTAATGAAGCATTAGACGCTAAGAGTTTGTTGAAATGAATATAGAAAATAGCGGGAACTGATGGCATATGTGCATCAGTTAGAGTATCGAAGAGTTTTTCTGTGTATTGGAGAAAGATGATGAAAAGGAAAAGTGACTTGTAGGCACTGATAGACTAATAATTGGCAGAATTTGCAATTCATGTTTGCCTTTTTGCGTGCTGTTTGGCTTTTAGGTTTTAATGTCCCGCTTATTTTTTTTTTAAACTATCTTCATATGTTTCATAGGAATAGTTAGAACCGACGGTTCAACCTCTTATTACTTCACCTCGAGCAACACACACATATATATATATATATATTATTCACAGCACATACTACAGCCACCGTTCCCGCCTCACATTGAGACCGATAGCATCTTCTGTTGATGCAATTATTCGTTCCCCGCATAACTAGACAGTTTATTCCAAAAATCTGTTCATTTGATCGATCCATATTGGTCGATATTTGGTACGTACTGCGACAAGGCCTGAATTTAGGATAAGGTTCATTTCGTAGGGTTTCCATATTCTCGGTAAGTTTGGGCACGTATTAAAATAATGTGCATTAATGGTGATAAGAAGTAGACGTATGTGGCTTTCATCTTGAGAAGTATTTTGTTGGGACACGTGATATTAGATAATTGAAGGAAGTTTTTCATCTCCTGGATAATTTTATGATTAAGTAGTTTAATTAGTGATTGGTCTTTGGATTCGTGTGCATATTTGTTAAAATATAGTTAGGCGTTGAGTGTCTCGTCAAAGACCTTTTTTATCTATTTAAGAACAACATTTAAGCTCCAGAAAGGTTCTGGATTTAGGAGGAAATAGTCATCTGTTAGAGGAAATATTTGAATGAGGAAATAATGAAATCTATACGGAAGGTATAGCGCTGATGACAGTAGCGAAAATCCCATAATGGATGTTTGTAACACTCTGATAAGTGCATGAGCCATTCGTGGTTTGAATTGAGTTGGATGCTTTATCGGGATTCAAGAGAATGGCCCGCTAGGTGCGTACCATTCTCTTGAATCCAGATAAGTGGCTCCAAAAGTTGACTTATTTGCGATCTGGGGGCAAGCTCATTATTTGGGTGGGTTGAGTTCTTTTAGAATTCTTGCCAAGGCAACGAAGGAGGTGTCAATATATCGTGTATATTAACTGAATGTATTCAATGGGTTGTTTGTCTCTATTTTTCGGAATGAAGAATCGGAGTTTCCTGGGTTCTTATAAGTTCCAACGAGATTCGAACCAAGACTTTTTAAAAGCGGTGTGGAAATGTGTGCCAGTACAGGGTTGTTAAAATTAAAGTATCCCTATGTAGAGGGCTCTGGAGCGAGTTCTAAGGCTCGCACTGAAGAGCAATTCAGATAACAGGTACAATAAAGAATGCGCTCGCCATTTATTGGAAAAAAAATAGTTACAAAATGTGTCGCTGTATGGCGCGTAACTATTTTAGTTACGACTATGCAAATAACTTACGTTATTTGCATAATCCTAAGTTATGGCCACAGCGCCACTATTCAGCTCTACTGTGCTGTATAAAAGCAAAGCAGCTCTTCAAATTCATACAGTAGACATTGCCTGCACTACAGCAGCAATGCCAACAACATTGCAGGAAAAGGTGCAATTAGTGAAGCTGCACTATCAGATCAGCAACGATGCTGCTGCGGCTATCAGAAAATTCCGGTGCATAAGGCCCACGTGGACCTATCACTGTTTGTGCTGTCCGCAAAATGATTGTGAAATTTGAAGCGACAGGATATCTTGGTGTTCAACCAGGTAGAGGTCGAAAACGAGTGGACTCCTCTCGTGTTGAAGATGTGGTCATGGTTGTTGTGGATTTATCAAGTTAATCTCCATGTGGTAGTGCAAGTGTGCCAGCTGTTTCTCGTGAAATAGACATTCCATTGTAAGGCTAGTAATGCGTCAGGTGTTGCGGTACTATCCTTACGGGATGCACATGCTACATCAACTAAAGCATGGTGATGCAGATATTCGTTTCACACACGCACTTCAGTTTCTGGGCGAATGACAGTGGATACCACTTGGCCACGGAACATCCTTTGGAGTGATGAAGCCCACTTCTGCTTAAATGGACAAGTGAATACGCACAACTGTCGCATTTAGGAAACAGAAAACCCTTGAGTTATCCAAGAGGTCCTGTTGCATTCTTCAAAAGTGACAGTGTGGTATGGATTTACGGTCCCATTAATGATTGGCACATTTTTTTGAACAGGTAACACCGACTGGACCCCGCACCTGTTCCGTCACTGGACAGCGATAATACGAAATGTTGAATGTTGGCGAATTTCGCAATACCAGAGCTGCGATAACGTGGGTGCCTTCAGGATACCATATTTATTCAAGATGGTGCGTCACCCCACATCCACTGTTGTGTCCAAAAATTGCTAAGACAACACTTTACAGACGAACGGGTCATCAGCCGTTGTTTCCAGACACCTTGGCCATCCCGATCATCGGACCTCAACCCCATGCGACTTCTGGTTGTGGGGTTTTTTGAAGAGCCAGGTGTATCGGGAAGGATGTCAAACTCTGGCAGATCTGAAGGACAGCATTAGACGTCATGTGCTGGCTGTTCCAGTTGACACGTTACGTTCTGCTGTAGAAAATACTGTTCTTCGAATGGAAACTGTTGCTGACCAAAATGGAGGACACATTGAACAATTGTAGCGCTCTTCAAATGATTTGTATTGCCACAACGCCATATAGTCAAACTTTGTAATTTATTTTTTTTCCAATAAGTGGCGAGCGCATTCTTTATTGTACCTGTTCTAAAAATTTCTCTTCAGCCTTAGAACTCGCTTCAGAGCCCTTTACATAGGGATACTTTAATTTTAACAACCCTGTATATTGCTTTCCGCGAGGAGACCCTATTTGTTTTATTGAATATAAATGTGAAAATAAAGTAAAGCCATCCCTGACTTCCTCTATTTAGAATTGAGTCCCTAAACTCAACTCTATACAGAGGGGAGTCAGGGATTTTACTTTATTTTCATATTTATATTCCAAAACAAAAAGGAGTAAATTTTAAATGTAGCGGTTGCTAGAAAGTAATACAATATTGGGGAAAGAATTTGACTGTCGTTATTTTAAGTAATAACCACTGCCTTGCTATAGAACAGCGTAAAAAGAGAAGATTGAAACTTCGTGGTACTTCGGGTTATTTAACGTCGAACTATCCATGAAAGCCTCTAACCAAGAAAGACAAGAAAACTGAATAACAAATGAACATTTTTCTTCGCTTTTAATCTTAGTTGGTCACCGACTGAAGCTTCTGTTATTGTAGTGGTTGAGGCCATTTAAAATAAGAGACTATTAACACTATGTGCTCTTCTTCCGTTTGTGGAATAGCTGACAGCATTCGTACGCTTTTTAGGTACCAATTAACTCTACTCCTTTGCGTGTCTTCGTCTTCCCAGCAAACAAAGACTACAGCTTCTAATTGGTTAAAGACTTCTGGCATGTCCTCGGTTGTTATTAATTTTGGAACTGCAGCGTTACCATTTCTTCAACGTCGTTTTGTATTCTTTTTGGTTTTCGAATTCAAGGTGTTATTCGGTTGTCAGTTTTTCACATTATTCGAGTAAAACGATCACGTTAGCTTATCCAAGCCAGCCCTTTCTGTACATCACGTGATTGCTTTCCAAATCCTGGCAGTTTTGAATAAAACGAGACCGTTTTCCCGGATTACCAAGCCTATTTGATATCTTAACATTCATGTTGCTTCGTCCTTTCTTCTAGAGTACCTTTCACTTTCCAAATGGCTTGGGATCAGCGTGTTCAGTGGCGCGCTTCTTAATATTTCTAGGAATTATTCTTAAGGTATTCTAATCTTTTGAGGTACGTTGCACCGAATATTGATGGTAATTTCAAATTGTCTTCATAATGAAATCTTAAGCGAGGTATACGTGGAGTGATTCACTCTTCGTTTTGTAATTCAGAAATAAATTTTTTATTTTCACTCTGCAAAAATAAAACTTTTCATTTGAATTAGTTTCCTTTCCCATCTACAGTCATAGTTTTAACAAAAGTGCGCTGGATTTATTTTATTCGTTTTTGAGTGTTGCCAGATAACTTATAGAACATTATAGATTTTGTGATCTCGTAACTTTTAGTGTAACTTTAAACGACGTTAGAAGGTTGCAAATAACATAATTCTTATCAACTTCTATGTAACTGGATAAATGACTCGAACCACACAACTCAAACTACTGCTGCACCCATTGTTCTGATCACTGGACCACGTCCCAAAAGCATGGAAAATTGCAAAAATTAAAATAGTAATCAAAATAACATGCTGGAGAGGGCTTTATTCGAATTTAAATGGTTGAGACAAGAACCGGGTTTGGATAGCTATGCTTCGGAGTAGTTACTGACGTCCTGCAATTCGAGATGCAAAAAGCCCAGTTCCTGAAAGGAGAACCCTTCGCATTTGTTTTTACAAAAAAAAAAAGAAGACTAATGTGCCATCAAGCTGTCATTTACTCCTTGATGATCAGGATGCCTTTGAATTACGTGTAATAACTCCATGCTGAACAGGCGAAGTAGCCATCCTTCTAGGAATGGAGACTCAATGATGTCACTTACAAAGCTCTTTATGCTGTACTAGCGAAACTCCAACTCCATTATGTTATTTTGATGGGACGATGTAGCATTGTCCTTGGAGCTTCAGTGCATTAAGTTTTGTTCCCAAGGTACCATAGATTGCATTAATTTAATGAATGAAATGATCAACTATCCATGAACACAGTTTTTCAGCTAAGACTGGTCTAATTATCCTTTCCAAGTTTTCCTGTACAGAATAACATGGAAGGGATGTTTGTGTGTTACCTTTTGTAGTTCCAGAACTTATCAAATAGCAAATGAAGTTAGTTGTGTTGCCTGTTAGGTGCCATCGATGTTCAGATCCCTTTTCTCGTATTTTAACTTAATGCTAAATTAAGGAATTTTTAGTATTAGGAAGACTACAAAGAAAATTTATATAATTACTAAATAGTAGTATCTTATTTAGTTGAGGAAGAAGTGCAAAGATTGCTGCGATCCCAATTTACATTTCAAATTCCACCACCGAAATAAAATTTAATTCGGAGAACAGAAAGAAGCTTATGTTAAACCTTAATACCAACGTCAAACTGGTGTTATTTTCAATCAATGAAAACACGATTGCTTATAGCAAACCGATGTTATTTGCATAACAGCAAACTGACCATAGAAAAGAACAACATGGCAGACACTATATATACTGTTGTTTCATAGTCTTATTTGCTCGAAGTGAAACCTAAAACAACTAACTAACTAACCAACCAATCAACCTCTATATCGATTATTATTTTCCTGCTCCCTGGAGATTTCTGCATGGCATGGATGGTTCTTTGCAAGATAAGTGATGCTTTGCCATTCACTTTTTCCACCTGAAACGAGTGTGGCGGTTTATCATTCTTGAACGTCATATTAAGACTTGAATTCCGGAGGGAGAAGAAAAACTTCTTTCATCCAGGCTTGGAAGTTTTCAGTTTTTGTTTTTATATTTTAATTACGCACTTTTTTAAAGTTTAAAAATAATGATCATTTTCTGGGTAATTCTGTGGAACCAGATGGAAAAAAAAGCGCAGAATTAATTAGTCTAATCTAAATATTCATGATGCAATTTTAATATTAAATCAGTCCTGGTAGCCATTATTTAATTTGCTGACATAATGGTGTAGCCAAGATCAAAAAGGACCTGTAGGGTTTTGTTGCTCTTTTGAAAACTAATTAATATGATAATTAGGGAAGATCTTCTCGGCCAACAAGCAGCCTTTTAGAAACGGTAAATAAATTGCAGGAGTTCGGAGGTACCGCGTGAAGAAGAAATTTCCATAGGCTACGTGCCTTATATCCAGATGTAACATTTAAAAATAACTCTCAACTAGGCGGCACTTCTAAGTGACCCGGGCTGTCGGAATAAAAAGCTTGACTCAATTATGTAGCACAATTTCAGAATATTTTAGCATATGAGGAACTGATTCGCTTAGCTTCCTCCCAGTCCAACCTCATTCTACTGATGAGTATATTAATAACGAAATAAAAAATAATTATCTTCTTTTCTTCTATGGATTGTACAAAGTTCTATTTTATATAAAGAGCATGATGGGAATCTTATCGTTTCTTGGTTTTCTGGTCGAATGGATGGGTTCGCATATTGAGGTGCGGCTGAATTAAAGAAAGGAATACTAGTCTGAGAAGGGGAGACATCCAGGCAGAGGCCCTGGAGAGTATTCCCGCTAGTGACGAAGTTTTCTTTCGTAGGGTGATCATTTGTTTTGCCCAACTTAACTTATCATATAGCCAGATTCTGAAAAACTTGGTTTCATTCATCCTTTCCAGTTTTTTCTCTTTGTATGTTACGTCTTAATCAATATATAGTGGTTTGTTTTTCGTTCTAAACACCATGTATTTTGATTTTTCTGGATTCAGTATAAGCTGATTCTTTCGAAGCCAACTATGCATCACAAAGAGCAAGGCAGAGATTTTGAGTTTAAGCTGATTAGGGTCTATGATCAGAATGGAAATATCATCGGCATAACCTGCTAGGTGAGAAGATGGAAGAAGAGAGAGAAATTCATCGATGTAAAGAACAAATAGGATAGGTCCAAGAAGTGAGCCTTGAGGTACTCCCCTGGAGAAATAAGATGTCGGAGTATAATTGATTTTTTCTTGTGAAAAACGGCCGATCAGTAAAGTAGTCTTCAAGGAGAAGGTTAATTTTCCCTCTCAAGCCAATATTATGGTTTATGTAATCAAAAAGCTTTAGATATGTCAAGAAACAGTGCTATAGCATAGTGACCCTTTTCAAGGCTCTCAATGATTCTTGAGCAGAAGTCAACAATTGCAAGTTCAGTGGATCTTTTAGAGTGATAAGCATACTGTTGTTGATGGATGAGCTGGCTTTCTTCAAGAAAACCCATGAGTCTGCTATGAAGAATTTTTTTGAATAATTTTGCAAAAACTGAGAGTAGAGCTATTTGGGCGAAAGTTGTTGAGAGAGTTCCAACGGTTTCCCTTTGGAACAGGGATGATTATTATTTTTTTGAATTGAGAAGGGAATTTACCAGATTGAAAGGAGAGATTAAATATATACTTCAGTGGCATAAGAATTGAGCTCAGGACCTTTTTCAGCAGAGAAAGAGATATTTCATCAAAGCCAGGGGCTCCCTTTTCTTTCAATTGATTCCCTGCCTCTAAAATCAGGCGCCTCCGTAGCCAGGTGGGAAGGAGCAGCAGTGAGTAGCACACGCTTTTTGATTAGACCGGGGTTCGAGCCCGTCACCACCAAATACGGAGGATGCGGAAAGGTCAAGGGAATGACCACAGCATACCCCGGAGCAATATGGCCTTAGTTGCTAATGCTCCTAAAAACCAAATAACAAGCCTCTAAAATCTCTTGATCGGAGAGGGGAGCGAGAAAAAGTTTCTGATTGAGTACTTTGCAGATTATCTCATTTCATTGTCTCTGAAATCAAGTTCGTCTTGAAAGAGGTTATTTCCACTTGATATAAAGTGATTACAGAAGGCAGTAGCTTTTAGCTCGTCATCTGAAATAAGTACCTCGTTTTCAACTACATTTACAATGTAGCTCTGTGATTTCAGTTTCTTTCCCGGTAATAGTTGGTTCAAAACTGTCCATTTTTTTCTTGCTTGTTATAAAACCTGTAAGTTGAGAACTATACTATTTTCTTCTCTCTGATCGAATGCAGTCAGTGACTTTGTTTCTGTACGTTGTGTATTTAATTTTATCTGCCTCGATACCACCTCGATTGGTGGTAGACTTCCCGATACATTCTTTCTATGTATTCACAAGCCCTGAATGCAGCAGCATAAAACCAATATGCAACAAGAATTTTCAATAGCTTAATCCCATCTATTTGTGGTCAGCGTTTTGGAGTTTAGTCTTTCTGTACCATTCCTTTTTATTCTGGGGCAAGTCTGCATCCTTCCATTTCCCGTCCTCGATATTTGACGAGACCAACCCTAGATAACATCTCGTCAATATTTGACGAGTGGTATCTAGGGCTGGTCTTCAGAGAGAGAGAGAGAGAGAGAGAGAGTGAGGCAATCCCCGGATGAAAAAGCCCTAAATACAATAAAGCTCCCCACCCCTTCAATCCAGCAAGGAAAACTCCTCCTTATTGTCCTTTATAACATTACTTCTCATATTTGAATTCTAAGACCGGTCCTGATGACATTGAAATAGACTTCAGTTCGTAATGTTATGGAACCTATAAAACAACCCTCCCCCCCCGAATGATTTTAATTCATTTTTATTTATTTATTTTTTAAATTTATACCTATACTGGTGTTCAAAAGAACGAAAAAACGTGAATCGAAAACGTTTTGCCTTATGACAAAACATTAGAGTGATATTTAATTTTAAGCTCGTAAGTTCACACAGATGGAAAAATTTCGAAATTTCATTTATATTTATGCAAATATGCTAATAATTGGTTAAAATGGAGCACCAGTAATCAATAAGAAATATTTAATGCGCGTGGTCTTCGTGGACAACGATATAGATGTCATCGATTCCTCATGCTGAAGATGAGACTTCATTATTTGCTGGAAGTATCAATTCTCGTTTCGTGCATATGGGCTGGTGCAAAGTTAAGAAAGTTTCTGGGATAGGACATCCCTCCTAGCCTTCCAGGTATATTGTTTTTCAACCTTACCTTAGCAAATCAAAAGCTTCTGTAAAACTTTTTTTTTTAAACTAATTTTTCAAAGAAATCGTAATTTTTAAAAAGTAATCATTAACTAGCGTATAGGTCAGTGCAATTGCATCAGTTTAATTCGTAGCCATCTACCAAACTAGTTAACTTGGCTTTGTTATCCAGCTGACCTTTGAATTTATTCAAACTGTCTGCCTCAACTGCCAGCGAGGACAAACTTGTTTCAGCTACCAACGACTCGCTGGCTAAACGAAAACTTCCTACAATATAATCTAAACCTAAAGCCCTATAATTCGAATTTGTCCCCAGTACTGGAACTATTTATAATAGTGAGAATTGCACCTTCATTCATTTCATTGATTCCTCCCAGAGCCTTGCAAACCTCAATCAGGTCCCCCTCTAAGATGCCTGGTTGGCAAGGTCTGTAGCCTACATATTCGGAATCTTTCCTCGTAATGTCGTCCTTTCGCCAATCTCACCATGCGAATTGCCAGTCTTTGGACCCTCTCAAGAAACTCTTTTTTCCAGCTGAAGTCTCTATGCTTGAACAGTGTTCCAAATGTGGTCTTACAATTGTCTTATACAGTGCGATTATGACCTCCCAATCTCTATAAGCAAATGTATGATAAATTATTAACAGGGCGCTTTTTTTTTTCTTTATCTTGAATCGCTGTTGTTTCTTTTTTGACTGGCCGTTTTGCTCTTTGAATGTTTTGAGCAATGTGTAAATAGTGGAGTTAAAGTAGATTTTTTGTCAAAAACTACTCCTAGGTCTTTGTGGGCATAGACATTTGGAATTGAGATCTGCAATTTTAATTTATCTGTAGTTGTTTGATGGTTTCTGTTAGGAACACGTTATCTGAGCAGACTTGTTTGCGTTAATGAGATTGAGTTCTTTCAGATACTCTATTCTTGTTCACAAGTTGGTTGACTAGCAGGTCTCGACTAGGAGGCATTTCATGTTGCACGCGATCTGCTTGATTGTAAGAACTGAATTCTTAAAATCTGTGCTGCATATCTTCAGCAAATGTGGTAGACTCGCTTGTTTCCATATTGTACTTTATTCATTCTACAAATTGATCGCGCTGTAATGTAGCTCTTGTTTTTGTGTTTTAGTCTGAACATAATTTTTGGAGTTGAAATAATGCTCTATTTTTTATGGTGTGTGTGTGTGGGGGAGGGAGGAGAAATAAAGTGCCATATTTTGTCTATGGTATTTTTGGTTACTTTTAAAGTATATTTTTTTTGATGGGATTTGAGCCAAGGTTTGTTATGGGATTGATAATCTTACAAGTTTGGAATGCAGACTCTGTTTTTAGTAGATTTAGTCATTTTATTTGAAGAACGGTGGCGTCCTGTATAGGTATATTTCTGAGAGAATCCCATGGGTAATATCCCATTTTAAGGGCTGAAATAACTTTTCTTTCTGAAGGAATTTTATAGATGGTATTCTTTTGGAGATTTCGGAAGTTTGTGCGAGATTCTGTGCAGTAAATTGCTGCTTAGCTCTATACTTTTGTGTGTCAGATTTAAATGTAATGTTGCTTCTCAGTTTTTCTGAGCTCTTCGAACTAATAAGAATTCGGAAAGCAACTTCATTTGTAAATTCTCTTTGCGTAGAGGTTAATTAAAGTCGTCCATTATAATTATGTTAGTTAGAGGCTTATGAACAGTAGTGATCCATGTTATTAATTCATTAATGATACCATCTGTAGGTCCAGGCGGAATATAAATATTATAAATGTGTAGCAGTGGATCTTTAAATTGGATTAGCAGAGAAATTCCTTCAAGGCTGTAGGTACTACTAAAGTTAATGTTCAACAAGAAGATTTTGAAATAACTGCTGCCCCTCTTTGATTAATCTTTGATGTTATATGGTGTGCAGTTGAATTTTTGGTTCAACTGCACACCATAAGACATGGATGTTGGAACCTACTATAGAGGTTCCTACATCCACGTTTCAACTAAACATATGATGCCATAAGTCTATTATTAATATCACAATAAGCGTGTCAGAAAAATATTTGCAAACAGTTGTATTAAATGATAGGTTGAATGATGGACTACGATGCGAACAAAGCGAGTTGTTCTCTAGCTATGCAAATAGTAAAACAGATTTAGAATAAATGATAGTTTTTCAATAAAGCTAGTGACAGTTCCTCCAGTATTTCATAATATGACATGACGAGTAGGCCAGATGATTTAGATATTTTTGTATGTTATAAATATTTAGCTCAATTATGAAGGATGCTCAGAGTAGCGTTGAACACTATAAAATTTAAAAGTAAGTAAGTAAATGATACTTATCTTTACGAAGACTTGATCAAATTAATCAGTTGCCTGAAAATCATATAAGTAACCTGGTAGTGCATAAATTTCATAAAAATGCAATTAAAAGCCTATAAATTACTATAAAGCAGGAGAAAAATCATAGGCATTTTAAGCAACTTTGGAGCTGCATTTTCCCTTCGGATCTTTCCACTGGAGATATTACTTCCTTCCTGTTCCACACTCCCTAGACAGTTTGACACGCTGGCTGCCCATAATCGCTGTTTCTACGATGACAACCAAGGAATGTCGATTGGACACTTCTCCAAACCTAGTGAAATGACAGCCTCTCCATTCTCCTCAAACAGGCTGTCTTCAAGTTGAAGAAAAAATATCCGTCTGGGGCATTTTTTATTTCTTCAGATATGCAAGATCACGATTTACAAATTCCAAGAAGGTTGCAACCTAAAACTCCATTATTATCAGTGTTCTTAAAGGAAAATAATAAAATAATTCTGTGAAGATTTTGCCTGTTTGTTCCCTCGCTGGTACCAGACCATGTGGAAAAGCCTAGGTTCGAATTTCCTCAAGAGTGGGGGATTTTATAGACTTTCCACACAGTGGCAGAGGTAGCTGTTCTAGGGCGAGGATTGTGTAGTTTCTTCCCTTGAAGCTCCGGGTTTTCATTTCATATATCAAATCAGTAAAGCGATTATTAGAATGCAAAAATTATAGACATAATGCATGGATACCCATTAGCCTTAATTTCTTTGGCGCAAAAGCAAATAACCTTTCTTTTGATATACATACTCTTAGGCCATTTCGTAGTTTTGCCTAATAACCTTAAAATATCAGCAGTACTTTTCTTTATTCATGTGGTCCTGATCAATTTTTTAGTTCAGTATCTGAGCCACTAATTGCCAAATACTTGACGCTCTAGATTAGTTAAACAAATTCTGCTCTAGATATATTCCTCCAGAATGGGCAGTCCTTCGTGTCATTCCAAAGTACAAACACGCTGCTGCACTCAAACATTTTTATTAATATTTCCATCAGAACTTAAATGCTTAAAATTCTCAAAATCGCAAAACAATTGTCTTTCAGATCATGGTCCTCATCTCCACCTTTATTCCCTATAGTATTAGTGCTCGATCCACTTTCATTCTCTGTAATATGTAGCATATTAGAGTTTGATATAATCTCCCGTCCCCAACACCGGGTAGAAAAGACCTAGGTTCGTACCCATCAACGCGAGGAATTTTTATGGGCCTTTTTCGGGCATTTTTTTCCCTAAAAAAACAACAAAATAAAATCGTTTACTTGCACATCACACATTGTGTCGCAATACGAGACAGTTAAGAGGTGCCCAAAGTCCAAACTGGATCGAACTCGTAACTGAACGAGAACAGATTGCGAAATATCCGCACATTTCATTCATTTTTGTAGAGATTTCTTCCGCTTACTAAATATACGCATAGATTACATTTAAATACTTAAAATTATTAAATATTTTGGCGAAATAAATAATCCAAACTTAGAATTAATTTTTGATTTGGAAAACTAATATACTTTTTTTATAATAGATGTCGTATCCAACGATGCATCATTTTCCGTGTTCTCTTACCCAACAGGTGCAGTTTCGAAGAGAGAAACAACTGTTTTTAGTACACTTCACTCCATTATTAGCCCTAGCGGATGCTGTTCCCATAGCAACCGCGATGTCGTGTAGTATAATGAATGTGCTCCGCTAAAACTGACGAATATACGCAGTGCAGAACCTTCCAAAGTTCAATTACCTTTGTTCGCGACATTATTTTAGCTTTCGGCTATTAGTTTTATATTCTCTTCGATCTCTTTCATTTATGAAAGATTAGCTATTATGTTTATAATTTGTTTTTTGACCGCTTGGAATTCATTTCAATTTGTACGTTGAACTGCTTAGTTAAAAAATATCATTTTAGAGAGCAATTAATATTAGCCATAGAGTACAAGATAGCCACGGGCCAAAAGAGATGGTAAAAAATACAGATTACGTAGATAACTATCCAGTTGAGCTTTGAATTTCTTCAAACTGTCAGCCTCAACTACCTGTGGAGGCAACTTGTTCCGGTAGTCAACAACGTGTTGTCTTAAATAAAATAAAATCAAGTTAGTTCTTCCCCTGTAGTTTGAATTTATGGCTTCTGGTTCTGGCATTCTTTAACAGTGAAATTTCGCTTTCATTCATTTTACTAATCCCTCTCAGAACCATATAAACTTCAGTCAAGCCCCCTCTAAAGTGCCTGGTTGGGAAACTATGTAGCCTACATAATCCGCCTTTCGCCGATCACTATTCGAGTTGCCCGTCTTTGAACACCTTGGGTTTTCTTGGTTACCTGTTTACACTGCTCAGAAAACTTCATATCTGTCAATATCCCTTTTGTTCCTCTACTATTTTAAATTGAACCTCGCCAAGTATATAATTTATTTTTCGGTTGCTTTCCCGAGACCTTGCATTTTGCTGCATCAAAACATAGCTGCCACTTTTCTGCCCATTCTTGAAGGCTGTTCAGGTCCACCTGAAGGAGCGCTGCTTGGCACTGATCATTAACGATCTCCCAGTCGTAACGTTGTCTGGAAATTTTGACATCACGCTCTAAATTCCTTCATCAGTGTTGTTTATAAAAATCAGCAAGAGCAGTGGACCAAAAACCGGTCCACTGCTGTTGGGAGGCCCACTCTGACGTTAATCACAACCTTCTGCCTTTCCCCTCCCTGCAATCCATCCTAGAATCTTTACAGTAATCCCAACATGTTTCAGCTTATAGAGTAACCTCTCATGAGGGACCGAGTCAAATGCCTTGCTAAAATCCAAATAAACTATATCGAACTTGTTCCCTGTAACTGTCATGAATAACTGTATCAAAAGAGCATACTACGCTTGTTAAACATGGCTTTCCTTAACAAAATCATGATATATTTTCCACATGAAAACTTCTTTTCCCCATTCTCCGATCTCTTAGGCAGTGTTTTCTCATATTCAGCCTCTGCCTTCCTGACGTTATCTGTACTACTATAACAGATAAACTTATAGCTGTTGTAGGCTTCAGTACTTTTCATCGCTCTAACTTTCCCATGCTTTTTTTTTCTTTTCTATTAGACTGGCCAGCTTCATATTCATCCATCTCGGCATCCTCTGTGTGTGTGTGTGTGTGTGTGTGTGTGTGTGTGTGTGTGTGTATATATATATATATACACACACACTTTTTATGGCTTCTGTTATTATTACTTTATAGGTATTCGCTGATTCTAATGAATTCAACCATATATATATATATATAAATATATATATATATATATATATGGTTGAATCCGCCCAATCAGATAAACGCGGATTTATGTTACACTTCTACCCAAACTGTCTGTTTCCCTGAAGCCTCAATGTATCCTCAATGATACTGGCAAAAACCCTTTCACCACCTTTGTTCAAATTAATAACTTGTCTACAAAATAAATTCGTCTGCCTACGGACCACGGAATACCCCCTAAGCGTTACAGATTCCCTCACGCCTTGAGTAATCCATAAGACTTTCAGCATATAATCTCTCCTATCATGTCTGCGCAGAATCGTAGACACACACACACTCTATGTTATATTATCCGTTTCTCTGCCAATACATTCTCCCAATAAAACTAACTGTTCTTCAATCAGTTCAGTATGCATTTAACTATTCTGTTCTGGGACTCGAATTGGTGGATCACAAGATACTCGAGTTCCTGACTATCTCCTTGTTACATTTGTTTCTAGGTCAAGTACCAGCTTCTTCAATGACTCAAATCCTTCTAGCAATGTACCACGCTTTAATTTGAGATCAGTACACTCTTTATATCGGATGCGAGAAAAGAATTGTCAGTTGAGCGTGGTTTATGTTCATATATTATAAGAAGCTATTATTATACTACAAAACTAGGCTATTTAAAAAGTATTTAAGCAGTAGGAATTCCCTCCAAATATAAGGGAATATTCAAACACAGTTATCGACCAATAGTGTTTATGTAAATTACTGTCTTTGGGGCAAGCAGAATCTTGTTTTAATTAGAGCGCATTTGTCTGATAATCTGTCACTCGCCGCAGCTTATATATTTAAGTAACGCTGAAAAGAAAGTCTTTGTAGTGCTCTTCTTATCAGTTTCTGTAGATCCCAAAACGATTCCCCCTCCTCCGAGAGCAATAGAGCTAACACTTCATCAAAAGGCAACAGCATCTCGTCGCTTCTCGCAATACTATCGTTCGTAGACAGTGGAATGCAAGAAATCGATCCTGCAGCAGCTACGTGAAATTGCAGATAAACAGGATGTGACTTCCAAAACTGTCTCAGAGTGCGCGAAGAATGGATCTTCCTCTTCAAAGAACAGTCATGCAAATCATTCCCTGGGAAATGTTAAGAATGAAGGGGTATATTCGGGTGCTTCTTTGAAAAGTAATTACCACCATAGAAAATATCGTCTTCGAAGTAAGAAAGAGATCGACATTTTTCAGGACCTTTTGTATGGATTGAAGGCTGAAGGAACAAATGCAGAGGCAGCTTCGGTGTAAAAAAAATAAAATGCCAATGCACTTCGGTCACTGCCATTGTGTGGCGAGGTGAAAGGGCTACGCTAGGTTGATATATTCGCGTGATATGATAAGATTGAACCTTATTAGAATGCTTTTTTACTCTTGCCAGTGAAATCCAGTAACTGCATTAGAATAAGAGTCCATCGCCTGTCCCATTACCATCACGAAAATATTTTAGCTCTTAACTATGGAAGAAATAATCCGTATGTTAAATACTGGAGACTTTTTAAATAAAAAGGAACTCGCTTTCTCAAAGAATAATGCACGCACTTTTTATATAAGGTTTATAAATGACATCGTTTGGGTGCACATGTAAACGTAAAAAGAAATGCAGTTCATTGCACAATATCAGGATGGCTTTTACAGCCTCTTTTCGTAAGCGAATAATTTATTGCGAATAAAACATTGTATCAAAAAACCCACTTACGATGGTGGTTAAGAATCCTGTTTTTTTTTTTTTAATAAAATGGATTTCTGAAATAGTTTTTTAATTCTACCTTTTCTTTTAATGCGATCTTTTATCTGTAACACTATTTCATAATATTCTAAAAATAAGCATTAAAAACATTAGGAAAAATTAAGTGCTTGAAAAATACATTTATTAAAAGAAGAAAATTTATTTTTTATCCCTTCAGTAGTCGCGTGGATGAAAATAGAATTTTTAAATTGGTGCCAATAAAAGATGCTGTGCAGTTCTCAATACGTTTCTCTCGCTCTCTTGAGTAGCACAGTTGGTAGAATCGCAGTTCTCCCCACACCGGGTGGAAAATACCTGGGTTCGCGTCCCGTCGATGACGAGAGGAATTTTTATGGACCTTTTTCGCAACATGGCTGAGTTAGTCGGTTTTGAGCGAGGGTAGCATGGTATTTTCCTCCTGGAAACTCGAGTTTTTCATCCAACAAACAGAAAATGGTCACAGAACACAATTTACAGACATTATAAACGGAGCAATATGGCCATACTAGCCAATGTTCCTAAAACTCAATAACGACGCAAGCGAAGTAATAATAAATATTCTATTAGCAATGAACAACACATTATTTGATGATGAACCTACTAAAAAAACTTATTCATTACTGATGCTGGATACAAATGTTCTGTGAACATTGAACACTAGATTATTATTTATCGCCTTCAGAAACTTAAAGCCAGTTTATAATGTCAGTGAACAAACCAATAAGAACACCTATTATGAAATTATAAAGCAACAAAAATCCACAGGCATTAAAAATGAATTTTAAACTGGAGGACAATAGTCATTCACGCGACAAAGTGTCAGGGAAGGTAATGCTACTATTGAAGGGTTAATATCAGTAGAAAATTTCTCCTAGAATATCTTTCAGTTTAAAGACAAAAAGAGTGGTGCCTTCTGATTTCAGTTACTTTAGCTGAACCCAAGTCAGAATTCGTTACATTATCTGATTACATAATGTGTTTTACAAGTCTGTGCTTTGACTGACTTATTTGTTCTGCCTCATGCTAGCTTCTGTCGCAAGGTACATCCGATCTAATCTCTTTCACTCACTTAAGAGAAACCATTTGACAGTACGCAAAACGCTACCACTCTTATGAGGAAAATTATATATGCAAAGCTTCTCCATTTACGTTATTTAAAACATTGATCCTATAACACTAATCTCTCTAATTGCTAATTGAACATTTAACATTCTATAAACATCAAAGTAGTTTGCAATTTCATTAGTCTTTCTTCAACGTGGAATTTCCAAACAAAATTTAACGAGCTTAAACAAAATGCATGCTCCAGACAGTCCATGTGCTCTTTAGCGAACAATAATTGAAATGTCTTTATTAACAGACCGAAGGGATGCGAGTGTTCCTCAATGTTTAAAATCTTTCCGTTCATTGGGGACTTGGCGCTCTTACCTTTTTTATCTGTAGATAACTCTTTCGATCCGCTCCCCCAGATTGAAGGAGGACTAATAAAACTAGCGAGATCTTCAGTGAGGCAGCTTTAATCTGCTGCAACATCTTCAGTGGCTACAAGGGATGTCGCAGTAGATTAAGTTTCCCCCCGCAGAAGATCTCGGTAGTTGCTGGCCACCAACTCCCATTGAGAGTGAAAATTTTACTGTGGTTGAGATTGCATTAAATATTATTAAAAGAGTGGAAAATTGTAAACTTTCTCGTTGGACTGTAGATAAAACATCTACTACACTTTGGAAAAAGGTTTTATTCTCTTCATGCACCAGAAAAATCCTTTTATGTAAAGACTTGTTTATTGGCTCCTTTGGTTTCCAATCCTACAGAACCGGTATAGCCAATTATCTACTGCCTTCTCTTTCATTCGAAGAAAGATTAAGGACTGTACTGGGAATCTTAATTTCACTGTGCAGTTAAGTTGTGCAACTGCTAGGCTAATAACAAATAAGCAATTTTCAGTTAGTAGCAAGCTTTATATCAAGCTGAACTGTGCTGTTGCCATTGTTCAACCAGTTTACTAAAACAAGAGGATGACAGCAATCTCTTTAAACAGATTGGCTTTGATACATGTTGCGGTTGTAGTCCGCTCTTCTCTACCATGTGCATTCTAAACCCGCCTACAGCGCTGAAATCAGAGTCAGCTTGGATTTGTGGTTAATCTCTAAGGTAAATAACTTCTACCAGTTCCAAGCTTTCAATTCCGTATTTTCAAATGTTCAGTAAAGATAAACATATGCCAATTGCTGACACAAGCAGATGTAGAGTAACAGGTGGCATCTGTTTGCATGAGTTGGGAATTTATTGAGCAGACTTGAAAAAATATCACAAAATCAACGGTGTCAACGAGAAAATCCTATGTTTGCCCTACTTACAGTATGGATTAAAGTAAAGATGAAGTGAATAAAAAAAAAGAAGCTAATCACTAAAAATTAATAGGAAGACAGCGGACCTGCGTGACTCATTGGGAACAGAAAGGTTAATCGATTCAGTTGTCTTTTATTATCTCAAACCTTAGTAATGCTAATAATTTAGAATCAATTGATAACAGTTCAGAAAATTTCACAAAATGCCAACAATGGAGTTCATCTGTCCAAAAAAAAGTTTGAAATTGACAACAAGCAAACAGATTGAACGTGCAACTGAATTAAATCCACCAACCAAATGTCTTGACATAATTATGGCAAGAACTTAGACGATAATTTCATGTCTACACGGCTAATGATAGCTGCAAAGCATTCTTCATATCCAGAAGAAGTTGATTGGTTACACTCATAACAGAGAGCTATCCCACTCTGATTGGTGATATCTAGAACCACGAAATTGTGCAAAACAATAATCGTTAAAACGAAAGACAATGCTTCCCCAATCGATGTAAGAAGAGTCCATCCGTACTTCAAGTTGCAGACACAATAAGCCACGCTTCTAGTTGGATAACCTACATGCTTCATGCCTCAGTAATTCATCTAATATGCGGGGTCTCTAATCGCCTTCCAGCATTTAAAAGAAAACTTGCACGAGGGTTAGTAATAAACCGTACTTCCAGCTGACTAAAGGTTGTTAATGATGGGCTAATGAGAGGAAAGAATCGATTGAATTTAAGTTTTCTTTCAGGAACTTGCAGTCAGGATTCCATACTAGAAATATACTTTGCATCAGACCACAACCTCGATTGTATTGCTACTAAATTTTCCATCTCTAACTGGATTGAGAAAGTGGTAATGGTATCTCTCTTTCTTAATTTGGATGAATATGTTTACGTAGCCACGCGCATACTATGGAAAATACTAGAATCCTGCTACCTAGAATGAGCAGTTTTTGTTTTAAAGGAACAGGTAAACTCTGTTGCAGTATAATACTACATTCAAGGGTTTCAGTGTCAGCACATAAACTTTATTAATGAGGTTAGGGACAAAGTTCCAAACCACCACCAGAAATCGACTTTGTATCTCTATAATATTACTATCGCTTAAGTAAACCTGCTAGCTCGGAAAGCCCCTTTCCGGCATGCCTTTCCTGCCACAGGGAGATGGGCTTATCCATAAATAAAAGAACTTTGTTAGGACCAAAGTATCCCAAAAAAATTCCACTTTGATCGGAGAAAAGAAAGAATGCCCCTACCATCAGGAAAATTAAGCCCCTCTGCAAAATATATGCACAAAAATCGAAAAGTCTGATCAGGTCATGCCTGAAAGAAGTCATATCCAATAGTGTGTACAACAAAAGTTAGCTTCGTAGAATTTTCATTCAGTCCTTGAAGACTTAAGTATAACATTCATTGAGATACTCATGTATCTCCCTGTTTTCGATAAGAAAAGCCCTCTTCCACGATTAAATAGTCGTACAACATAGATAACTGTTTGCGATATACCGATCAATAAATCGTTCTGTGGCAATACAACACATGCTGCCATTCAATATGTGCACAGCGGCAAAGATATGTTGTAGAGCTCTTCTTCTGGTCTGCAATAAAATGCAAGCAACATCTATGTCTAAAGGATCTTAAAATCAAAACATATCTATGAACTGTTATCTACCCAACAGTTTGTTACACGCAGAAATCGTGGTCTCCTCAACTCCAATCCAGAAGAAACTAATTTATGCCACGAAATATTAGTTCTAAAATGGGTGAATAATAAGAACCACCTACACAAAATGGCATAACAGAAGGCCTCTTTGCTTCTACTAAATCGAGCTCATAGTTTTGCAACATCCCCCCCCCCCAAAATCAACCTAAAATCTGTTCTATTTTTTGTACTAGTTTTGGGCTAGTTATTTTGGCAGTATATCAATATAAATCTTGCGCGTATTCCTGTGTACGTTAGAATCCAGCATAGTCGTAAATCGGAATCGCGACTCTCAACACTGGATGTCCCATCAGTAACCATTATGTGAGCGCAACTACGAATCGTCTGAACATCCCAAACTCCACTGTGATGGATATTATTCAAAGATGGAAGACCGTAGGTGATACCTTAATGGAGGAAAAAGGTCTGGATCCCTCAAAAATTCACTGCACGTATCCGACGAACCATACAGATGGTAGTTCGTTCCAGGGTATGTTGTCTAAGGAAAAAATACGGAGTAGGTAGACGCAGCTGCAGGAACATCAGTACATCAACCACCATCAGTAGGGAAGTGCATAGCAAAGGCATCTGAATAAGTCCGTTATTACATTGATCAATGCAAAATGGCGTTTCGAGTGATGTCATTCCGGCAGGTATGAACTCCATAACAGTGACAGAAAGTGCTATTGGGTAGAAGGAATCGCTACACAATGTTTCTTTCATATGAACGTGTGTGTGGCGATTTCTTAGAGCGCTTTCTGTAGAGTTATCTCGTCCATGAACTTTAAAATGATGAGATCATATGGGGTTTTATACCTGGTTCCCACTTGTCCGTTGATGGCAATGTCTGAAACCATGACGTTTTAGACAATTATGCATTGTGATAGCCCTATGCTGACAGCTATATCAATATAAGTGCATGCCCTTCTTGCAACTACAAATAGAAAATCATCGCATTTTTTCCTGCAACGATTAACAGTATTGGGAAACTTCTCTCTTAATATGATAGATTACATTTCCAGCGTAATTTCAAACAGACACCACACCAGGCTTATCTACATCAGCAAGTGCTTACTCCGCTCTCCATCAAAAACTTCCATACTACTCCTTTTAAGTTTCCTTAATCAATCAAGCGAATTTCTGGATTCTAATTAACTAGCTTGATTGTTTTTCTTCCTTCTAGATATTTATTAACTACTTCACGCCAGTTCTCAGCTTGAATTTTCGATCGCAATTTTACTTTGATATTTTTTTCTACTCTTCTGTCGGCAGCCGCTTTCAGTTGATGATAGAGAAGCAAACATTTTCGCGCAAGTTGATCTTTGACAGGCAGATATTCAGTAGGGTCTTCACGCCGTTTTAATGCGCAATGTTTATTCATCGGTTATCAAAAGTCCTCTACGTCATAGGTGTTATGATTAAAACCTAAGATGGTTGCGTCATCGCTGTTTCAACAGCAAATGTTCTGCCACAGTATTCAGTATGACTTTCAAAACATTTATTTATAAAGAAAAAAAGAAACGTGTTCATTTCTTACTGTAGAAAGGCAGTCTCTCAAGAAAATAATGCAATGTACCTTCATAATGGGTGGTCTGGTTGTTCCAATCTTTCAGCATCACCTGGACAAACATTCACGAGGCGCGCGCGTTAGCTTTAGAATTTCTCGGAGTGTGCCTTGATATTGACTACCTGTGGAAAATACCTGCTAAAATTAATATCCCCCAGTTTGTATTGCCGCATCTAACCTTTAAAAACGGAAACGTTTTTATTGATCCATCAGCAGATTTGTATATTGGAAGAGAAGTGATGTGTTTGAAGAAAAATTGCTTAAAGATTAGCTTTAATTATCTAAAGAATTACCATCTGAGATTTAATCATTACGGTAATTAATATTTCAAGACATCTTAAAAACGAGGCATTAATGGGGCACAATCGTCTGAATGAACCGGTATTAGAAGTTCAACGCGATTAATTTAAGTATGATAATTATTCTGTCAATTAACAAGCAGCATGAGGTGTAATACACTGATTGTAATTTTCACACTGTTCCATGACGATTGCAAATAAGAAACTGTTGGGTAATTTGCTGTTTCTCTTATCTCTTTTCCTTCTGAAGGATCCGTAAACGAGGTGGGAAGAGGAAGAGAGTTTTCAGCAGAGTAACTAGAGCAATGAAAGGCAAAGTAACCCCATATCAGTGGAAGGTGCATAAGACACTTGCGAACGACCAATTATCTTAGGGGAAAAGAAATATATTTATCATCTAGATACTGTATCTAAGAACAGTTTTATTGCAGTATCCTACTGCAACATGAAAAACAACTTGATTCTAATTTATCTGGAGCAACTGTTGTATCTTGTCCGTTTAATATTATTGCATTTAAGTATTCATGCTTTATGGAAAGGTCCTCTTCCATTTGGCTACTCTATAATTTGTGCCCTGTCCCATAAAGTCTACTCCTCATGAAAGTTTTTTCCTCCTTCCCCCCTTTTTTGATATTCACTTAGAGGCACATTTGCAGTCACTAACCTTCTAGAAACATTTGTTATATTGACTTATCGTAAAAGACTGAAGACAACTCGATAAAGAGTGGGAAAATTACTCGGACTAATGTGCGAAACAAGTCTTTTGGCTGACCAGAGTTATTGAGTCACTTTGAAGTAATTTATTGTATAGTAGCGGTGGCTAGTGATGAGCAATTTAAATTAATTATCGATTCAAGTTGTCGAATGTTGAACAAATTCCATCCCCAAATTGTCCGAGCGAAATGAGAAGTAATTTTATGTACGTGAGTGATTCTATACAAAGAACTTATGCAAGTGAAATTATTGGAGAAAAAATTCGTAGTATGTGTTGACCTAGGAAGTAGCTAAATAATACGAGGTGGAATCAAAATTTCGTACTCTGATCTAGATAAGTTATCAGTAGGAAGATGCAGTTTTTAATATAAGTTGTCTACGTGTGAAATTTCATTCCCCTAGGTGAAAAGGACAATATGGTTGACAAAGAGGAGTATTGAGCAGTGAACAAGTTCCTGCATTTTCAGGGCAAGAAAGCTGAAGAAATTGACGAAAAAATGAAAGCTGTGTATGGGCAGAATTATCCATCCTATGGCGCTGTAAAAATGTGGGAACTGGAGTTCCAGTGCGGCCGTACAAATGCCTTTGACGAGCCAAGAGAAGGAAGGCCATAAACATCCACAGACAGTGAAGTGAAGACGGTTGTAAAGTTTGAACAGCTGATGTTGAGTGACAGACGTGTGACAATTAATTTCATCACAAATGCAGTGGGAATTAGTTATGGGTCTGCCCATAGCATTTTACATGACCATCTGACACCTTTTTGCAGAAGCAATTTCGAATGCAATGTTCTCTCCAACTGTTGGATTTCTGTAATGCGGATGTTGAGAACTTTTTTAATCGGTTGGTGACAAATGACGAATGCTGGGTGTACCAGTATGATCTGGAGATTAAAGACATATCAAAGCAGTGGAAGCACGCCGCTTTGATTCGTTACAGGAAGTCATCAATGAAGTGGAATCTTTGTTTCAGGCAAAAAGTGCGGACTTCTATGATCAGGACATTAAACAACTGATCCATAGATGGGAGAAATGTCTTACTATATACATGGAGAGTACACAGAAAAGGATCAAAGTTCCTGTGAAGTTTGATCTTTCTAGGACTATTTTTCTAGATAAGGGTACGAACTTTTTTGATAGTCCCCTTCGTCTGACTAAGTTCAAACCGAATTAGATGGTTACCTTTTTGAGAATAGGAATAGTATGGATATTCGATTTAATTGTTTTTTAAATTATTATTCGGATAAATAAAAATTTATTGCATTTCATTTCAATTTTTATCTTATGTAAAGAACAGCTTACGTGCATTATTTAGCCTTACTAAGATTAAACCAATGGGATGAATATGGGCAGAGAGAACCTTAACCACAGGGTAGTTGAAAGACCACTAGTAATCAGCGTAATGCAGTTAGATATTAAAGGTTAGCTTGACTGAAGCTTGTAGAAAAGATGGACAATAAAATATTGGGCCTTCATAACTTTCTGTTAAAAATCAAAAGAAAAAGAAACACCGGACTTCCTTTATTTAATATTTATATTCCTGAATGAAATAGTAGCCCTTTTATCACCTCCCACTACCCGCTTTCGACAAAAAAAAAAAAAAAAAAAAAAAATCGTGTCCAACCAAAATGTCCGGCCGAAAATTGGATGTTTGGCAATGCAATGCTAATAGAATTTGTTCGTGTTGTTGAATGCTTGATATAGTATTGGACCTGATCCTTTTGTTGTAATTCTATCACTGGTACAACTGCCGTCTCTAATTACGCAACTCTAGCCATTAAACAACTGACGATTATTCAAGTCACTCATTCAGCTTGTAAGAGTATACGCTTACTAAAAAAAAATTAATTAATTAAAATAAATAATAAATATATATTTATTATTATTTGCAATACTACTAACCGATTGGTGAAGCACCCTGTAAAGTGTGCTTCACCAATCGGTTAATAGTATTGCAATGAATATCATTCAGCTGCATGTCAATTATCCCCTCCCTGTAAAGGTCGCTTCACCACATCACCTAACTGTATTGCGAAGAATCTATCCGGTGTCTTGTTTATTTCCCTGCAAAGGTCGCTTTCCCTCATTGTAATTGTGCATTACAAAGAAAAAGCCTTTCACCAAATTAACCTCTCTGATCGTAATTGTGTACGTATATGCTTCAGGCATACCTCGTAGCACCCGTACAATAATTCGCCTCATTGTGTGTTTAACTTGCTTTCTTCATAAATGGGATCGTAGTTACTGTATGTGGTGAAGGCGCAACCGCTAGATGTTCGGTAGAAATGAAAAGCAATTGGTGCAAATAAGGTTGTTCATTGCAGAAGGAATAGCTACCCGACATTTAGGCGCTTCTCACCATCAAACTGATATTTATAACGTTACAATTGCAATTTTTTTTTTTTGTTGACTAATATAGATATACAGGCATACCTCGAATAACGAATAGGATGCGTTCCACGAAATTACTTCGTTAAGCGAAACTTCGTTTTCAGAGGTAAAAATACTATGGCCAGAATAGGGATACGTTCCTACGTAAAGAAAATGAAAAGCTTTTTTTTCGAACAAAGAAAGGTTTTATTAAATAAACATTCAACTTACATACAAAGTGAAATCACATTTTAAAATATGAGTCTAAAGTTGATTGCTTATGCTTTTTTTCTCTTTCATTTAACAATTGCCTATACGGAGTTATTGCATTTAACACTGATCGCTTAACAATAAAACTTCTTCCTAAATCAGGATCATTTTCACTAAAAAAATTTAAACGTTTTCAATGTCATTTAAGCAGCTTTTTAAATCTTTGTTTGTTAACACTTTTTCGGCAGGAACTTCTTTAACTTCGTCTTCATTATCTTTGTCTTCGTTGCTAACAAGGTTTTCTAAATCTTCCACTGAAAAACCATCATCTTCTGCATTCAATAAATTTCTAACATCCTCTTCATCGACATTTTCGAAACCTATTGATTGAGCCATCTGGATAACTTCATTTCTAATTTCTTGGATGCTATTTTCTTCTTCTAGTACAACTTCTGACCATATTTTGCGCCAAACTCCATTTAAGCATTTCTTAGTGACTTCTTTCCAAGAACTATCAATGTTTTCAATTGCCTTTTTAATGGTGTAGTTTTTCCAAAAAGTTTTAACTGTCATTTCCTCTTTATCCTCTAGTTCAGTTAAATTGTTTAATGTTCGACGCAGATAATAAGCTTTAAATGATGCTATCACTCCCTGATCCAATGGTTGAATCAGAGAAGTTGTGTTTGCTGGAAGAAACACAACTTTGACAGGAATGCATGTGTCCAACGTGTTAAGATCAGTAGGATGTCCCGGAGCATTGGCTAACAACAAAAGAGCTTTTTCTTCAAAGTTGTTTTTTTGACAATACCGTTTTACTTCAGGACAAAAGTGGTTAACAAACCAATCAGTAAATAACTCCTTGGTAACCCACACTTTTCTATTTGCTTTCCATATTACAGGTAAATTGATTTTTATGTTACCTTTTAACGCCCTCGGATTTTCTGAATGGTAAACTAATAACAATTTTAATTTATAATCGCCAGAGGCATTTGATCGAAAGAGTAACATTAAACGGTCTTTAGCTGCTTTGAACCCAGCAGCTGGGTTTTCTTCAATAGAAATGAAGCTTTTTGTTGGTAGCCGTTTCCAGAACAAACCGCTTTCGTCAACACTGAACACCAAATTTGGTGGAAAATTTTCACGTTCAATTATTTCCTTTAGTTTTTCTGAAAACTTATTTGCGGCTTCTCCTGTTAATTTTACACTATGAACCCTGGCCCGTTTTTTAAATTTCTCGAACCAACCACGAGAAGCCCAAAAGGTTTCCGTAATTTCGTCAGTTTGTTTAGATTTCAGGTGATTAAACTGGAATATTTTTTTTTAATGTTAAATGGGGCTTGAAATTGCGGACTTCGTTATATCGAAGCTTCGTTATCAGAGGTAACGTTAACCGAGGTATGCCTGTAACTAGTTTTACTTGATTTTATTGATAGCTATGCAGATAAACGGCTCTGTAAACTGCATCACTTTTTCTTTCTTAATTCTGCCAAGGCACGAACTTGATTTAGACTTGATTTGTTTTATTGCATATGAATTCATAACCAGCAACTTCCTTTTACATCTCAAGGATTTATATTCAAGGTAGAGTTGAAATATTAGAAGAAATGGTACAGGGCAATGCCTTATTATATAAAAATTCTGTATTGCTTATTGATGGAATATATTTGGAAATTAAAAATGCCCTACCTACTGTCACACTTCTTACATCTATGTGTAAGAAAACTATGGGACATCTTTTTACGAAAAATACCTATTTGTTGTATATCTGTAGAAAGGGAAAAGTTAAAATTGACATTCACTGGAATGTAGAACTGTGCAAATGCATTCCACATATTACGGATCCTTTAGAAATATTCATTACTCTTTATAAAATCGAAATTAATGTTCTCCAAAAGAGCAAAATAATAGCAATAAAAAAAAAATAATATAGAATAGTTTTCTTTGCTAAATGGTGTTTGAAGTCTCATCTGGTTGCATATACTAAGAAAAGATAAGATTTATTACTTAAAATAGTCGAATTTATCCACATAGGTTAGAATGGCATGAATCAACAATTTCGTTGTGGTATTGCGTTCTGGGTATAAGAATATATCTACATTGAGATGCTGAGTCGATTTGAGTGGTATATAAACAAATGATAAAAGATTCCATTAGAGAGGAATTAATGAAGGCTTCTGCCTAGTCTTCTGAGAGAATGTACCAGCCAACCTAATCCCAAATATAAGAGGAATGGCAAGAATTCGAGACGCGTTTGGACACGTCATGGAATCATTTTATCTGAAGAAACTTCTTGAGTGGGGCACACTTTAAATTTTCGGTCGTTGCCGTGCGAGAGATGTTCTTGGCGAGTTTTAGGTTTTCCCATGTTAGTAGTCGATATTCTGCAGAGAGAAGAATTTAGGGTGGAGCACCTGATCAGAGGCAAAGAGACAACTGCATATAGTATGGAAGAAAGAAGATATTTTTATACTGTGGTGTGCATGATAACCGATTTGGACACACGAAGAAGCTGTTATCTTAGTGTTCACATCTTATGGGAGAGATATTCTTAACACAAAGCATTTTCTGAAGATTAAACTCTTGATTGCATTTCCAGTTTGATAGAAAGACAAACACTAACATCAGTTTTTTGCTGTTATTATTTATATAGCAGATTAGCAAATAAGGCCATATTGTACTGTGTGTTCACTGAGCGATTTGCATGTTGTGCGCGCTAAAAAAACTCGAAATAAATCTCGAGGAAACTCTACTCCTTCCGCTTGAGATCAGTATTGCTGTTTTGTACCAAATTTAATCTATTTGAGTAAATAAGATTTTTATTTAAGAGATTTTTAATCATTTGCACAAATGTCTCTCGGTAGTACGTCCACACTACCGGTTAATTAAGCAGTTAATTCGGTGGAAGGTTGCATATTGCTGCTCTCTTTCAATATGTTAAAATGATCTGGATTCAATCTCACTCGCCAGCCGAAGTTCAGAAATACCACTCGTTGGGGGTGACCGCTTATGAACTTCTTATACTCTGATTTAATCTGTCTCCGGAAAGGATTGCATTGTTTTCAACTCTCAAAACAGATAAGCTCCGCATAATTCTTTACACTTCCGGAATCTGGCACTTCACTACCGCAAGGTGCCTAACCAGTTAGTGCTTATTTTGGCCACAGAAAACTAAGAGCATGAAGTGGCAGTACATTGTCCCCGAAAAGCGGGAATTGGCTGGTCGGTTTGTCTATTTTTCCGAATTAAAACTCAAGTTTTGGTGAGGGTAAAAACATTCAGCCCGAGAATAATCAGAAATAGTGTGATAAAAGCATATCACCCTGTCTCCGGGGAATTTCAACTCTGGCCCTTTTCAAAAGAAGATGTTGTTATTTGGTTTTTGGGAGCATTAGCAACTAAGGCCATATTGCTCCGGGGATATGCTCTGGTCATTCCCTGACCTTTCCGCATCCTCCGTATTTGGTGGTCACGGGCTCGAACCCCGGTCTAATCCAAAAGAAGAGCGAAAACAATTAATGTATTAATTTTGAGGACCACAAAATAACTCTTACCTGAAGTTTAGTAGGGATAAATGCGTTCAGAGGCATACTTTGGTTTCTTTTGTTCAGTCATATAGCAAGCACGATGTTCATTGGGGTTGTTCTTCAAACTACGGATGAGACAATTATTTGTAAAGGGTGTACATTAATTCAAACATCGTGCGCTATTTCATTCACACTAATCGAGGAAAAAATTACTAGCTGCAGAAGAAATCTACTTCCTGGAGAGTTGGTAATAATCTAACTAAACAGGCATAAATTAATGCAGCAAAACTCAAGGTCGCGCAATTAAGGGACAGCAACCGCAGAATGATTTGTTGTAAACTTGGAGGGGTTTAAAGTAAAAAAAAAATAGAAGAAATAATAGAGGAAGAAAGGAAATTGGAAGTTATGCGACGAACTTCTGTCGTTCTCTGGGCAATGTAGACAGGCAGCAAGGAAACTCCAAGGTGTCCTATCGAAGAACACGTATCTGTAGAGCTATGGACGCCATATTTCACTGTATAAGGCTATTGTAATACTTCAGTTTGAATACTGTGTTCAAGTATGAGAACCGCGCCTACAAATAAAAAGAAAAACATCAAGCTTCTTAAAAGGATGCAAAGACAGGCAATCTGCTTGGTGAGGCCTGCAAAAGGGCATCCGTACGAAGAAGGACTTCGAATATGTGGTCTAAGGAGCTTTGAGATCAGCGCCTTGAAGTGGGGGGATACCTCATAATGTGTCTGAGGCTTTTAGAAGGGGAAAAATTCAAATTATCTGAAAAGAGATTTAGATTGGATTATGTGATGTTTTTTTTTTCTTTTAGCATGCGTTAAAACTTCCCCGAACTGCTTTAAAACTTTTTCCTCATTTACCCTCTCTAAAGTACCCCCCCCCAAGGTGTATTATGCTCGTCCATTACTTCAGTGTTTATATACAATTTCTACCTTCATGGTTCACCCTTTCTTTCCCCAAGTGAATTAGATCGCAAATCTCAAACTCTGCATCAGTCTCTGCTTATACCCTTCTACGAGTGCTCCATACTTTCTTTTCTTTTTTTAATTTTACATAAAAGTAAAAAGCGCTCTTACAGTGTTAGAACAAACTCTCAGAAGTGACTATTTCGTGACAGCGAGATGGTTGAAGCAAGATTTATTCATTTTATATTTTTATTATTGCTCCAGTTGTTGTTTACGTTTCGTAGAAATCATTGGGTTTTTTATTTAAGAAACAAAAGAATTCGCAGATAAGTTTATCGAGACAGTTTAGCTGATTTGTTTTGATTGCAGTTAAAGCTCTCATATACAATAACTCCAATTTCTACTTTCAGTGCGCCCGCTGAGCCGCAAAATATCCTTGGAGAAACATTGCTTGACATTTGTCCCCCTCTGTATTAATCATTAGTGTCTCAGAATGAACAGTTCATTTAACGCGTTAAGTGCACGCTCACAGCGTTTGCATGTAACTTGTTTGATACAACGTACGGTGCTTTAGAATTGACTACTACTTTATTAGGCTCAACACCCTAAATTGCTTAGAGTATACACATTTGGAGCTTTCTACATTATTCGTCTCTGTTTCTAGTTAAGGATAACGCGCATGAGTATAAATTTACTATAAACAGTATTTGTGGCTTAATTTATACTACTAAATGTGTTTCTGGACTGACAACCAATTCGAGAATCTAATTAGAGCTCTAAACAGAATGCAACGACAAGGTTGATTGGGTTTAAAGCCCCGGCATGTTATCTTTGCGTGCCATTAGTGGGCGAAATACGAGGGACCTTACCATATCAGAGCTCGTTTATTTTTTTTTCTTTTATTGGATATTAACGATGGAAAGAAAGCGTGTTTTAGGATGGAGTGAAAAAAACGTAGACTGGTTATAAATGGTATTTAGAAACCTCTGGCTGATCAATCATTATCAAGGTAAATATTTTTCCCTAATTTCGATCAACAATATGCAATCCGAGGAGGTATTTTGGGAAGGTCTATTGTTTTACGTCCTCATTATTCAAACATCCATCATTGGTGATCCGTGCAACTAAAGACTGCGGGCCATTTTGTGGCTTGCACCTTTTTTTGTACAGGTTCTCAACTTTCTGCGTAAAGTTCAAAAGAGGCTAATTTATCGTGGAAGATTCTATTTTATCTCTTACTCGGGTTTCTTGTTACCATTATGTATGGGAAATCGTTCGTTAATTCAATCGACTTTAGCAGCCATTAGGGATAATTAATTATTGTAATTCAAAGAGCTTTAATTAAACGCGTCTGCCGGAATATAACCAACCGACAACGAAGCGAAGCGTAAAAATCAGTTGCCATCACGTAACGTTGCTAGGAGACGGCTTGTTGGTGATACATAGACACGAAGTCTACCTAATTCTCCGCTCACCTGGACACGTACATGAACAAAACACCGAAGTACACGGGTTAGCTAATACGGTTTAAATGAAGTACGTATATCGTTGTTTTCATGCTGGAGTTTGCTGCTCAAGGACTCTTAACAACTGCATTAAGAGGTTAGATGGAAGCCATTTTCAGCCTGGAGCCCCTGTGAGCCTCCTTCGTGACCCTCTATGAAACTTTATAAGTTAGCGAGGGACAGACGCAAGATAATCTACTTTCCGCATCTCCATCAGCTCTCCCTTTTCGAAAACCCGAATCCCGTTTTGTTCGCCAACCGTGCAGCGTCTGTCCCTTTCTCTACCCCCCCCTTTCCCGCCACTTTAATAAAGAACGACGATGGTGCGCGAGCTAAGCGTCGCTTCAATTTCCGCCTCGCTCGAGAAATTTTATTTGCACACATTTAAATAACACGTAGAAAAGGGCTTCTACGGACAAATAAAAATTAGCTACCGCACTTAAGTAGCGAGAGGTGAAAGGGGGAAGGAGAGGGGGAAGGGCACGCAGTGGCAAAGGCTCAGCTAAACAAAATTAAATTTCGAGTTTAAAGCTGAAGAAAATTCTGCCATGCAACCAGCACGTTATTATTGTTGAAGCGAAGAAAACGCAAGAAATGATTTTGTTTCATTTTCTCAATTCCGTTGGGAATCCTCACAAATAAGACTGTAATCTTACGAAAAAGTGGTGCGTACAAATGCCAGTGTTCCTCTTTGGGAAAAGAAGACTCGAAGAAGGAAAAATAATCGGACAAAAACTTTAATAATGAAGACTGTATTATACAGTGTCGTGTTGATTTAATGCAAGTTTTAAAATGTGCTTACTGGAGCAACGTTGGTTCTGTAGGAACTCCGATTGCAGAACGAATCGACTCAATTATGCTAAAGTCGCAACTTAGAACAATTGCGCGAATTTCCTTCGAGAGGAAATAATTTGCTGGATCTCGTAATTTCGACAGCACCGAATAAGCAGTTATGGTGTTAAGTACGCGTTTAATAATGCAAGAGGAAGTAATTACTGCCACCAGTTCCTTGAAAGAATGAGTTCTTGGGCATTGATGGTGTCCCAGTAATTATGATCAGAAAGACAACAGGGGATCGTGGAATGTCTCCTAATATTTCACAAGAAATCTTCACATAAAATTACGTTCAAAAGAGTGTGAGTTAATCAGACCCATAAAATGAACAAATGGACAAAACTCTTTGCAACAACAGAAGCAACTTTATGATAATAAACGTTGTTGGTTCTGTGAAAGTTTCTAATTAAATATTCTTGTATATCGATTTATAAATAAAAACTTCTCCATTGCCCTACTTATCTTTAGTTTCGAAAAGCTTGATTCAATAGACTATTTTATAATCTCATCTACTTGATCTGCATTGGAAGGAAAGTCAATTACAGCCTCTCATTGTATTTGGGATTAAAATTAAGAATGTTAACCTACGTCTCGTCTTTACAATTAATTTAAAGAATCTCAAACTTTTTTTAAAATAAATTATTGGTATAAAAAGGTGGCAACGGTGTCTTTTTAATAAAACGAACTTAAGTAGTTTGTATTGAAGAAATAATCTGCTGATTTCCTTATAAATGAACATTGCGAGAAGAGTATCTCGTCTTAGTTATCAGATTACAAGGAAAGGCGGGCAGTGTCTTTCTAAAGACAGCTTTTTAATTATCGAGAATAGATGCAATGAATCTTTGTGCTTACAACTGTTTCCCAAAATGAGACCGATTAGAGTCTGTCTAAATAAAGGCTTAAGCGTGTCTATTTTATTTTATACATCGTGTACACTATAGGTGCACCCATTTACAATATGATAAAGACAAGCTAGATTTTAATATATGGCAATATCAATAGAGAATTAATGATGATGATTTAAAGTTCAAATTAGAAAAAAAATCCTAAGCACAGCTTGATGAATTCGGTGACATTATCTGCTATGACGTCCTGAAGAAGACGTCATAACAGATCATGAATCAAGGTTGAATCTATTGAATTGCGTATTATAGAAACAGAAAGGGCATGAAAGAGTTGAACCGGACAGCTTTATATGTTCTCTCTCCGAGAACTATGAAGCAGTCTAACTTGCATATTTATAGTAAATATAAATAACAATGATGATCTCATCTTACAGATATACACATTGCAAGGAGGATTGGCCCATTCTCAATACTTTTCGGATTTACTTTTCTTCCAAACAGCTGTTCACTCTGTACAAATCGCAAATCCGCCCTACCATGGAATATTATTCCCACATCTGGGGTGGTGCCCCCCAAAACCTTTTTCAGATTTCTAGGTTCTATTCAAAAGAGGGCAGTTAGGTTAATTAATGACTCATCTCTAGTGAAGTCTCTCCACTCTGTCTCACAGACGTTCTGTTGCTGCTTCCATGGGCACCGTTCTTCTGAATTATCTTCTATAATTCCCGCTCTCTTCCAAAGCAGCTCGAACACCCTGCCACAACCAATCGGCATCCTTTTACTGTCCAACTTCAAACTCCCAGAACCAACTTTTCTTCTTCTTTCTCATTTATTCATTCATATTTCCTGAAAATTACAGTCTACAGAAATTAAAGTCTAAATGTCAACACGTATCTTGTTTCATCCTTCAACCCACGCACAGAACTGAATACCATGGGTTCTCATACCTGTCGTGCTTGGGTTTTTTATATAAAAAAAAAAAAAAAGACATTTATGCTAGCTCCATCAGAAAAAGAGAGAAAAGACCAGACAGAAGCGTGATTTCCTTCGTGTGCATGCGAGCTAACCGCAGCAGTAATAATTAATAATGCATCGCTGAGAGATCTATTTCAGTTGCCTAATACAGCTTAGACTGTTGGATGTTTTTACATGAACTCCCTGTAGCTGACATTTCGGTGCTGAAGAAGGACGCAATAAATTATTCATGGATGCGAAAACTGCTCTTAAAATATTAAAAGAAGATATTGCGCATCTTTCCAAAATGAGATTCTCTTGCATGCCGTGATAAATTGTGTGTCGTTGCTCACGTATTCGTTTGCGTTTCGCATTGGGACCAACCTAACAAACCACATTGTCCATTTTGTTAATTTCATTCCGACCTGGCTGTGTCGATGACAGCTCGGGAAATATGACTAACTGGCAGAGGCGGAAGCGAACGGGATATTTGATAAACAAAGTTTAAATTGGTAACGATATTGAGAGCTGAGCAAACATCTCTCTTCTGGCACTGCTTGGGTCTGTCTGCCGCGATTCAATCAACACGCCGAATTTTTTTCTCTTTAGTTGGCAGGAACATCTAATTTAACTTACCAAATGCGTTGAAAGACTTGTTTCTCCAATCTATTTTGCTATGAATAAAAGGGAAGGTTGATCTTATATTTTAAAGGAATGTCGAAAGGTGTAAGTCAATTATAACTGAAACGGAGAGAATTGCCTGGTAGGAAGAGAGAGATCAATAGATACACAGAGTGAGTTCAGCTTGCTGGTGTAATATTGTTGATTTTGTTAACACACTGGCACTAGAGCTTCTGCTGTTGGCTGCAGCTGAGAGACAACTTTAAACTTAATAAATTTTAAATTCAAATCTACGCTGATAGAGGAAAAACACAAACGAATCATCTGCCTACCAGAGCTAAGAGCGAGTGTGGCACCCTTCTAATGCGATCTACTTTGGGATTTTTTAAAATCCCATGCTAAAAGCTCAGATTTTTTTCCCCCTCCCTTTACGCTAAATTTTTTAAACTCCTTAGTTTGGTTAGTAACCATAGGAACAAAAATATATCTCTGGATTTTATTGGGTTTCTCTCTTACGGAAACTTCGTAATATTTCTTCAATATCAGATATCGTTTGAAATCCCTTTTGGTCTTGATAAGAGAGTAGATTAGATCTAGGAAGCGCACAGCCACTGGAAAGCATTGTGGTACATGGAGTCAGGATCACCTATTCGAGGACCCGTGAAGTGTTTAATAGGCAGACCTAGCACGACATAAACGCCTAGCTGAATTCTACAATGCGTGCTGGGAAGGCAGCACCCTATTCAACAAAACACAAATCCTAAAAAAGACTGTACGCCTCCCGCGACTGGATCAACCACATTACGTTTTTAAACCAACCAAGTAATCCCAATAGCCTTTTTCTACCGAGTTCAAATCTACTAAATCTCTCACTCTCTCTCTCTCTCTCTCTCTCTCTCTCTCTCTCTCTCTCTCTCTCTCTCTCTCTCTCTCTCTCTCTTGCAGTTCAACAGCTCGTTGCAGACTTAAATACTCTCCCAGTTAATGTTGTTGCAAGTGCTGATAATACAGTGCATAGGAAGGCGCCACCAGTGGTTTCCCGCATCTGCACTAAATGTCTGGTTCAATATTATGTTCTGTTGTCGCTACTTGGGTGCAAAGCCCAAAGTGGGACCATACGTTGCCTGCCACCATCGCTGTGAGGTAATCCGGGCTACCACTCATAATCTGGATGGCCTCCGCCAGGGTTTCCCGAGCTTCTTGACGGAGACAAAATAGTTCGAAAGGAGTGAATAACGAAATGGTGAAGAAAGGCTGTTCAGAATGTAGTGGCTGATAACATACGAAAATTTATCATTAAATGATGTAGTAACATACGTGGAAATCCAGACAGTCTTTAACGAAGCTAATATCACCATGTCGATTCGCCGCTGTGAAGAATACTTTCATATGAAATGATGTATTCTCTGTTTCTTCACCGCTCTCCAAACAAAGCGCTCTGAATCTAGATGGTCCACACCTGCGGGATTCTCTCCAGAATACTCCTCACAGCAGTACTACTCGCTTTCTAAAGAGATGACATCAAACTTATGGTTAGCATTAATAGATCTGACTAGTTCCAACTTATGACAAAGGGATAAATCCTAACCAATTTGTCCAATTCGACCTTGAAAGCTCTAGTAATATATTCATTGAAGAACCATCCCACACATGTCATTCTTGCAATATAGGGAACTCTAAACCCTATCTCGAGGTGCAGCTTTCACACATGTAAGGGCTGCACCTGAAGCTTTATCAACTAAGGTAGTAGATGAAACAATACGCGTTACATGTGCGGGAACTGACAGACACCAGGAAATGCATTCTAATCTGGACATACATTATAGCAGAGATGGGGGAGATCAGCAGTAGCCATTAACCTGAGGCACCTGATACCAGAAATTACTGGTTCTGAGGTTGACAGTCCACAAGCATTAATGCCAAACATGCCACAGCACTTTAGGACTAGCAGGAATCCTAGAAATGTCCAGATTTCCAGAAAAGATGGAAAATATCTGAAAGTTATTACAGTTAAATGATAACAAGGCTCATCTCAGTTCAATATCTCACTAGTGATGAAACGAATATCACCTACCCCTTTCAAGATTGGTCTATCACCCGCTCTAGACAGACTTTTTCCATACCAGCTCCTTCAAAGAATTCGGGATATTGATACTGATTAAGTTCGCTGCAGTAAGTCGTTCACGCGAATATTTCTCAACTAGAGATCCTCTTCATTCTCTATCACGGAAAAAGAAGTTTTAAAATAAAACTTAAGTCTGTGCTGACTCTCCAGCAAAAATCTGATTTACAATGCCAATTAGCTCTTTTGCGCGTATCTCCTCTGTAATGCAGGGAATGGCTAGATCAGTGAGTAAAACTACCACCTGTGTACAATAAGAACACAGTACTCTAAGGTATTATACACAACTCCACAAAATTAACAGAACAAAATGTTTTTCATTATTATTTTATTATGAACAGTGTCACCGAAGGCGAATATTGGATATAATAGGCATCCTGGCATACAAATTATGAATATCCAATACAAATCGATCTACCACCTTACAGAGCCGCACATTATGCAAATTATTCATGCTTATAAAAACACGGGTTGCGATCAGATCACTTCATTCCTGTTTTTTGGTTTCCTCACTGGGATAGCTACATCTCCAATACTCAGGATGGCAAGTCAAAGTCGTTTACATGATTCTTTGAGATGGATGGCAGGCGGAGGTGAAACTTTGGCTAAATGTGTCACGCAGTGTCGTGTCGGCACTATGGAAGCGGTTTCAGGAGACATGAACCATTACAAGAAGAGCTGGCCAAAGTCGTCCGAGAGGTACGTCAACCAGAACAGACCTCTATCTGGCTCTAATAGCAAGACGGGCCCCTACCATGTCCTATATCAACTGTCTCTTGAGGTTGCTGCAGCCACAGGCGAAAGCATTTCCAATGGGGACTATGTTAAGAAGGCGTGATTCAAATGGACGACACGCAAGGAAGCCAGTGGTTTGTATCCCAGAAACCACCGCAGAGTTCGTCGAAACTGGTGCCACGAACATGTGACTTGGAACCCTGACAAATGGGGTGCAGTTCTGTTCTCTGAGTCCTGTTTTAAACTACAAACAAAATCTAGTCTATTTCATCTGGAGACAACGAGGAATGCAGTATCATCCCTTCAACGTCAGAGAAAGAGACAATTACTGTGGAGGCAGTGTTCTCGTGTGGGGCGGAATAATGATCAACGGCCACATCCCTCCATGTTTTTCATAGGGATATCGTAACTGCGCAGAGGTACGGAGAACATACCTTCGAACCCTCTGCGACTTTTAGGTGTGCGGTTGGACCAGATTTTTCTTTTCATGCACGATAGCACCACTGCACGTAGAGTTCAAGAGGTGAAGGAATATTTTGAAGCTGAAGATATCCAAAGACAGCCGTGGCCAGCACAATCATCAGACTCAAATCGGATCGAATATGTGTAAGGCTCCCTTGTCCGTCGCATTGCACTCCGACAGCCAACTTCTTAGTCATTTGGTGAGGTAAGATCTGGGCTGGTAGAAGAAGGGATTTGCTATCATAGAATCTTATAAACACCCTTATATCGAGCATCATTTACCACTCTGTCCTGTTTAGCCATTAGAGGAGATTTTGTGTCATACTGATATCATGTGACCATATTTTTGAGAATCTTGTATCGGCTTCTGTAATGTGACCTTTTCGGTAATTCTTATACAATCCCTATAAATGTTCCTTATACCTGTCTGAAGTTTCTCGCTCTCTCCTAATTTCATCGTTACTCTATTGTACACTACCATACCAAATTTTGACCCGCTTCATCGCGAGTTGCACTACATTTTCTACGTCTTCTGTTAATTTTGTTGAGCAGTGTATAACTGTTAAGTGCAATTGTTATATGCAAATATCTCCAAGCCTTGCGCGAGAGTGAGCTGGACCTCACGTCCTTCCCTCCACGCAGCGGACTATAATTATTGTAAACCCCTAGCATTGTTTTTCTGTTATGGGTATTGCTGGATGACGATTTTCAAAAAAAAATTAAACAATTATTCATTAAATTAAGTTAGGTGTGTTTAGAGCATTTATTTTATTTTTTCTGTAATTTCGTGTATTATTCGGTTGGCTTAGACGAAAAACCCAAGTTATCGGGAGAGCAAAAACACACAGCCCTCTCCTGAGACCAACAAACTCAACCATCTTAAAAAAGCCCATAAAAATTCATTGGTTGAATTCGAACTGAGCCTTTCCCACCATTGTGGAAGGACGATGATTATAACGACTTTATTTTATATTGATTCGAGTACTTTGCATTATACTTTGGTATTTTATACTCTAATAACAGCCGACTTTAATTTTCTAAGCCCTTCGCCTTTTTAAGAAAACCAACAGAGCACCCTCCTTGGAATAAAGCCAGATTGCAGCAGATTAACTTCTTAATGAAATTATTTGAACTGCATAAGTCGTTAATTCCACTGACTCGCCACGAGAGAAACTTGAACGACCACTAAACCGGTTTTATAATACATCCAACACCCTAAAAGTATTGGACAGTGTTAATGGACGAATTATCGGCGAGGATCGAAATTAAATTATCTTTATTGACATAAAACCGGCCAATGGTAATAAAGTTAACAGCTTCTTGTCCAATTTCTGGTTGATATATCTGCATAGCTTAGCATCAGACTCCACCACCAAGGCTTAGTGTAAGGAACAGTTCAAAAAATCCATAATCTTTATCTGAACTCGTTGGGAGTCTTGAACTGATTCATTGAATCAGTTCAGGACTCCCAACGTTGGTTTTCTTTTTCACGTACAAGTTTTATTCAGTGGAAGCCATCTGCAATTCGAAATAATGAAAATATATATAACGTAGCGTGTTTCCCTTATTTTTCCCCTGAAAATTTTGAGTAATACAATCGTTTTCTTCAGTATAATTTAAGTGTATTCTTTGATATACATCTTCTGAATTTTTGGTCATTACTTGTCGTGCGTTCAAAGTTCAGAAAGTCGGAGTTAAGATTTGTTGCCCAAATGAATAGAAAAATAATATAGGGTTGCATATTCGCTATGTTTCGATTAAAAGGCTAATTGTGACTTTAAGTGTAACATTAATGAGAAGTTACTTTTAATGAACCATTTTGGGGTGTTATATGGAAAATTAATGCTGTATTGGAGCCCAGAATTCTATAACAAGCTGTCGAAAGGGTCTAATTTATTAACGTAATTAAGCTATAATTAGTAAACTTGTTTCTAATTCATCAGAAAGTCACTGGATCAAATTCCTTACTCGGGCTGCTCCATCATGTGTGATTATACGAAACATTAAACTTTAATAAATCTGCCCAGAAAGGATAATGAGGAGAAACAGAAGTAAAGATGGCATACTTGATACTTTCCTTAAAATGGGACAATCGGTACTCGTATTTAGATACTTTTAAAACTGCAATGAAATCGTGGCAGAACGCAGCCCAATCAAATATCTCGTTTTATCTTTCATAAAGATGGGAATGTTTTCGTTATATTTTGTTCATTTTGCAGAACACACTGCAGGAGACAGGGTTCGTCCTATAACTATATTGGAAGTACTGTTCAATAAGCTTGGTCCAAATTCTGCCAATATTTCGACTGTGCGCTAAATATACTATGGTAATTGATGTTTATATTTTGTAACATGCACCAGATGTCGCTTCGAAATAGGCTCCTTAAAGGTTAAGTGGTTAAGCGATAGTAGCGGAAATGAGGCGAGACGAAACACAGAACCAAATGCACTTACGGTCTACCTCTTGGAACGGTAATGTTTGGGCTGATTGCAAAACAAAACGATAAACGGACTAAGGCTTCCCCCCTTCCCCAACTAGATCAATCATGCAGCTACTTCCCTGGCTTTGGCATCGCTTCTGTTGGTGAAAGTTTCGTTGAAAGTTCCAAACGCAATATTTGTTATTGGCGATGGTCCCGCGAACCTGTGAGAAGTGGAGGCTGGTGGAAGAGGCACAATGCAAATAAGCGAGAAGAGTGAGCTCGTTTTTACCGAATAATGCATGCAACTGTTCGTGTGTAGTGGTAGACGCGCATCTCTTTGATTGTTTTTCTACTTTGATCTGGAAACTTCTGGAACGAGTTCTACAGAAGAAATGGCTTCTAAAACTGCTACTTGCCAAAAGTTCTTTTAGCGTATTTCAGCCGTTTTTTTTTTTCTCTTTGACTAGGGTGCATCGAGCAAATATTCGCTGTTCTCACAGGCAAAATATGATCCATCTCTTTATCGGATGAATGGTTTGAATTCACTGCATTCTAAACTGGAATGCTAACTTAATGGAGAAATCACTTTTAATCTGAAACCATTTGAAAAGAAATAAATAATACGCTATCTTTTTTGTAATCATCATAAAACTACTCAATTTTGAAACAAAAATATTGTCACCAACCAGAGAATGTTGCAGTTCTCTTTTAGGTTCAAGATAATAGCCTCCAAGCAGTTTTTTTCAGATCTTTTGAATTTAATTTCAAATAGAACCTAAATCAATCAAACAAACAGTAGTTTGTTTGATTTAGGTTGGATTCTAGCTGAAACTTTAAAAATTGTTTAACAATTTTAGTTGAAAGTTTTGGAGTTTAACGTGTCACCGGAGATGTTAAATTTTCACCTAGAATCCGACCTAAATTAAAACCTTCAAATTCCAACCATAAAAGATGAAAGTTCAACATCCCCGTTCAGTAGACGTTAAGATTTCATCTTTTATGTTTAATCGCTTAATAGATCTTATCAAAATTAAAGTAAATTTTAATATTCAGTTTGCAAGACATCGAAGTGTCATTCTTTCAAGTATTTGGGACAATTAAATCCCTTAATTTATACACTTTAATGGTTATATAAAAGTATAGTAAAGATAAAAAAAGTTGGTGGCTCAAGGCCGTTCCGCAGAGTGAATATGGTGTGAGTATGCCTATAGAATGACCTAGAACCTCCTATTGTTATTCTGATGACTATAACAATAACGCAAATGATAATGCAGCCCAGGAATTAGGCTTGCATTGGATTTAAATCAACCAGAGCAGAAGATCCATCAGTCAAAACAAAGAAAAAGTGCCATATTATTCTTAAAAGAGAATTTTTAAAATTTAACACCTTCTCCTGTCTGTTTCCAGTTGGTGTTCAAGTGTAGGCGAAATCGTAATGCATATTTCGAGATTGTGGATTATTTATTTCCCAAAATTAAGATTATCAATCAATCACCTGCCTAGATTGAGTAATAAATCAAGTGTTCTTAAAAATGTATGAAAAAAGAAATAGAACTTTTAATTGCTGATTAAAGTGTGGTTCCGAGCACATGTAAGTGTGTCAAAACCTGATGGAGACCTTGTCCAAATCTGCTGCTTAACCTTAGACCACTAGAGAGGAATGACATCAGGGCAGTTTTATGGTGGGATCATTTAAAGATAGTGGACATAGTGTTTTTTGTTATGCGGTTCCCGTGGTTTCCCACAAATCCGCGTTAAATACTCTGTTAACATAGCAAAGCCAGTCAGTGTGGGTTATGTGTGAGTAGTGTGTTGTTTGACTGGCCTCTTCGTTACTGGGAGGCGCGATCACCAGGAAGGAGCCTCCCAGCATCCGTCCACTGGCACGAGGAGCCGGACCAGGGAGTAAAAGACATCTGACGGGCCGTCCACACTCTTGCAGGAGTGAGAGTGGGGAGGGACAAGGAAAGAGCAGAGAAGAGACAGGAAAGTGGAAGACAGACAAGATAGCGAGGATGACAGAGCGTAGGCATCCTCCCAGGTGCAGTTGTGGGAGTCCTGGAGAAAGACTGTGGGTAGGAAGAAGAGAATAGGTAAAGTTCAAATTAAAGAGTCCAGGATCGTCACAATGGAGAATCACGGAGCGGCATCGACAGGGCTGTCCGCCATTTGCCGTTTCATGTCTGGAAGTTTCCGGTGCTGGGTATCAGTTGCTGTCTAGAGGAGGTTATCCAGGAGTAGTGTTCGGGAGTTGCAGGTGATGCCAGCGACGACGAAAGACCTCGTTGGCATAACTGGTCAGTGCACGGAAGGCATCATTAGATTCCAATAACTTGGTTTCTGGCCGAAGTGATGTAGTGTGGAGGTCTAGGACTAGTTAGTTTCTTAGATCTAAGTATACGTTGCATGAGTGCATCACGTGATCCCAGTCTTCAGGTTCTCCGCAGGTACAGAGGGCATCCTCGACTAGGCCGAACTCTAGAAGGCGTCTCTTGAAGGACCCGTGGCCAGTTAATAGGAAGGAAGCATAGACGTTAGGGAAGAACCAAGTGGAACGTTGCTTGTTGATGTAGGTTACCACAGGAAGGAAAAGTTTAGTAGTTGCACCAGTTGTGGAGTTATTCCAGTGGGTTTGCCATAAGTTTATGAATTGTAGCCACACACGTTTATGTTCCTGTTTGATGTCGGTATCGGTACGGGTTTGAATAGTGAGGAATTCAGCTTCCTTATTCTTCTTGATGGCATGAGAGAGTCCGATAAAAGCGACGTGGAGGTCCAAAGGGAGGCGGCCTGTTAATAGCTGTAAGGCGGCAGTTGATGTCATTCTACATGCGCGGGTCATTTGTAGTAGCATAAGTCGTTGAATTTGCTGAATTTTACGCATGCACTAAAGTCATTCGGTGGTACCATACTTCAGCTCCATATGTGACAATTGGTATAAATACTGCTGAGTATAAAAGGCGTTGAGTTGGTCCTTTATGACCCCAGTCCTTGCGGGTAAAGCGTGCTAACATAGTGATGTAATTTTTTATCTTTTCTTTGATAGCTTGGATATGAGGAATGAAAGTTCTCCTGTCGTCCAAAATTACTCCTAGGTACTTCACCGATCGGTAGTTTTTCAGTGGGCGGCCATTAAAACGTATGGTAGGAGGTCTGGATAAATCCAGTTTGCCTTTTAATAGGAGGGTTTTGCTCTTCTCAGGGGAGACTGAGAGTTTATTTTCCGTGGCCCATACGGACAGAGCAGCGAGAACAACCGTAGCCTGGGTTTCTATGGTGGCGCGGGTGGGGCCCTCAATGATAATAACCATGTCGTCGGCATAAGAAAGCTGAGTAGTGTGTGGGTAGTCCCTCAGGAGCCAGTCGTCGAGTATCATATTCCAGACAGCTGGCCCCAGGATGGAGCCTTGGGGACAGCCTCGGGTTAGACGTCGGGTGATGCAGTGATATTTTGTTTTGATGCTGACCTTGCGGTTAGAGAAGTAGCTTTTTGAGGCAGTGGTAGAAATTCCAAGTACAGTTAGAGACTCTGGCCCTCTGAAGACCGCCCGGCCACCACACTGTGTCAAAAGCTCCTTTGAAGTCAATGAAGATTGCCAGTACATAAGTTGCATCCGACTGTTCTGCAACTTTGAGGGTTTTAGATAGAGCATCAATTGTGGAGCACCCTTGTCTGAATCCAAATTGAAGCGAGGATGCCAAACCACTGACTTCATATTGGGGTTTGAAGCGGGAGAGCAGCAGTCTCTCAAAAACCTTGCCGAGAATGGGAAGCAGCGCAATCGGGCGATATGCCTTGGAGGTACCTGTGGGATCCTTAGGTAAGAGCCTCAGGTTAGCATGCTTCCAACGTGACGGAAAGTTACCCTCATTCAGACAGGTGTTGAAGAACTGAAGAAGTATCATTGGAGCTATGGCACAGAGACGTTGCACAGTCTCGCCTTCAATAAAATCCAGACCAGGAGCTTTACCTTTTTTGATTTTTTTTTTAATTGCTCCATCGATTTCTTCCTCTGAATGGTTCCTCCATATTGTCTGGCTGGAAGCTGGAATTTTGTACTGCTATCTTCCTGTGGATGTCAGTGTCAGAGTTGGTGTTGTCCTGATATATTAGTTCATCCAGAATCCGGTTGATTGTATCTTCCCAGTGTGTAGTCTCAGACGAGTCATCAGAGTGGACAGAGTGTATGACATCCGTGGATCCCAGCTTATTCCTCACGAGTTTGTGGACTATACCCCACGGATTCCGGTTCCCCTCAGTCTCGACAAGGGAACGCCTGGAGCTTTGCTTGGCATGGTAAATTTTGTTAGTATATTCACGGCGGACTGCTTTGAATCGGTCTCTATACTGTTCTACAATGTGAGCAGGTTCAGTCATTCTCTTGCGTTGGTATTCTTTCCGAGCGCGCTTCAGAGAATTGCGCAGGTTAGTGAGTTCCTGCGACCACCATGGAACTGATCTTGGTTTCCTGGAACATTTTTTTCATGGAAGTCTCTGAAGCTTTGAGGAGCAGACTCTGCACAAAGTCTGTTTTCTGCGCACTGTTCATTGATTGGTAGAAGTTGCTAGCTGGGTCATGAAGAGCATCTTGAATTACATTGTCAAACTGGTCCCAGTTCGCTGTTTTAGTAGAGAATCTTACAATATCCTGGATAGGCACTTGACGAGGGAGGGCAGAATCGGTGACACTGTAAGTGATGAGGCGATGGTCGCTAGTAGTGGCTGTGTCATGCACCTGCCAATGGAGGAGTCTATTGCGAAGAGAAGTAGTTAGTGTGATGTCCAGGTTAGACTCTCCAGTTCCCGAAGAGTAGGTGGTTCGTTGTCCTGGTCTGTTGATGATTTAAAGGCTGCGTGAGGCAATGAATTCATCTAACATATCTCCTCTTGCATCGGTAGAGGTGTTGAACCATTGTGTTGACCGAGCATTCGAATCTGTGGCTATGATGACATCAGTGTTCTCCAAGAGGTCAAGAGCTTGTTCTAGTCGAGCTATGTGCGGGAGGATATCTGTACCAAATTGGAAGTATGCTGTTAGGACCGCAATACGGCCGAAGCTGCCTTCTATTGTAGCCCCCGCTAGGGGGGGGAGTGCAGAGTGATTCTATCTGTGTTACTACTAAGTCTGGATTGCGGACGATGATAGCAGCGAGGCAAAATTGGTTTGTCGTCTGGATTTTCCTGAAAGCCAGGGGGTAATCAGAGACCCTTCCACGGACGCAGTACGGTTCCTGAAGGAGAAGAATGTCTAGATTCAACTCGTCCATTAGGGGATGAAGCTGTGTTGCCACTGAGGTGGATTTTTGGCCATTGATTTGAGCTATACGAAGTCTGGGAGAGGGGGGGAGGTTGAGCATCCTATTTTCCATAGTTAGTCTTATTGCGTACTATATCTGCTGCTCTTCTATATACAAGGCACGCTCCATCCCGCACAGAGTGATCGCAGGGTTTGTTAATTGCTTTGCAATTTGAGCATTTAGGAGGTGAGGCTTTGTTGGGACAGTCCTTGTAGAGATGCCCTACCTCAGCACAATGCCCACATATTGGTTGTTTTTTAAGACACTTAGCAGAAGTGTGCCCATAACCAAGACATTTGTACCATTTCAGGACTGGTACAAAATTTCTGAATCTGTGGGATGACCAGCCCAGAAAAATTCTATCCTGGCTGTGTAGGAATCTCCTTATCCTGGGGGGCACTTCTATAACCCAATTAAGTCGACCGCGAGTCCGTGCATTGGTGGAAAATTGAATTTTCATCTCCTTAATGGCTTCTTCTTTGCTCATGGATTCAAAGAGATTTCTGTTACATACTTCCTCCAGTAGGTCAACTTTCTGGATTGAACCATCTACATCAAACACAATTAAACTTGGTCCCCTGAATTTAGGGGTTTCAAAGGTAAGAGTTAGATCTTCAGCTGTGCCGCAAGACTTGATCTGTTCTAGATCTGACTTAGTGGCTGCTTCCAATATTATCCCTTTGTCGCGAATTTTGCGAATGTTTTTGATTTGGAGATTGTCTAATTTTGGTTTTATCTTCTTTAGGACGGTGTCCTTTACTCCATCGCTATCTGGGATGTCGCACCCTTCTCTAGCTTTTATAATCAGCATATGCTTGTTCTGTGTGGTGGGGATCTGAGGTAGTTTGATCGTGGCAGCATAAGACAACTGGTGCCGAGTATCTTCATCAGAAGCTTGGTTGGAAGGTAGCCCGGTATTCAGAGCTGCTATAGTTGGATTTTTAGTTACTTTAGATAGTTTTATTAAAAGATAGTCAATTCTCATTAGATACTGCAATTAGACTTAGAAGTGAATGAAATTGGGTGATGCCATCCGCAGAAGCGAGCTGTGTCAGCGCCTTTAAAATATATCGATAAGTTTGATTGCGTGATTATTCACGAGTTGTCTTATAACTGATACCATGGACAGAATGAGTAATCAAGAAAAACAAATTAGTTAATGTACGTTACATTTCTGGCGTGTTGGATTTTTTTCTCGAATTAAATGATTTTTTTTTCTTTTTCATTTGCTGTGATTAATAGAAATGAAAAGTAAACGTAGTTATCTCCTTATAAATTAATTACTAAGATTATAACTTTATAGAACACTTAACTGTACAGGTTTGAATTCTCCAAATTAACCATTTCATTTAAATACAACAAAATTTTATATTCATATTTGCCTGTTTTACGAGTACCCATAATGGGTGACCAAGATCGCAAAATATTTCTTTCCTACACCGTGTGGAAAAAAGCCTGGTTCAGATCCTACCTCGATGGGAGGGACTACAAATTTCATCTTCCCTCTTTTCCAAATGAGATATTTCAGCCAACAGCTCGAACCTACCTTGTCCCTGAAAAGCTGTCCTCCACTTCCATTATTTGATGTCCAAATATTCAACAGCTACTTATTGAAAGAAGGCTCGCATCGTTGAGAACCCATCATAACGCCTAAAAAGCTTTCAAATGTTTCTGAAACCGTGGTGTGGATTCTGCTCTCTGGAGCATCTAGCATTGTTCTAGATGATTTCACATTCCACATGATCACGTAAGAAACCTTCCCCACCAGGTGGAAGAACCAAGTCTGGTTCCTCCACCTGCTGGGGAAGGTTTCTTCAAATCTTTGGTTTCAGCAGACAGTCTAAATATCCACATGGTCCTGGTTACTTTACTAAACTGATGCACAACTATTAATCTTGAATGCTATCTTTTCAAATTACGTGTAAAGGAAAATTTTCTTTTATTTTGCAATAAGACACAAACATTCGGTATCGGCTAATGCTTCTTCCAACAGCTTAATCTATCTTTTGATGGTAGACGAGGGTCATTTTTTCCTGGAAGTGTACCCTTTCGGCAGCCGTTCTCTAATACAAATCCCGTCCTCCTCTCTTTGACAGATAATATTTTTCTTCCAGGGCGCAATAATCCCGAAAAAAAAAAGTCTTATCTTATATAGCAGTCTTATTCGTGTGCCAGATAACTGCGTTTACTCATATATCCGAAACAGACGTCCTGCACTTCAGAACCCCGCGTTATTTTGTTAAGAATAAATTAATAAGACAGTTTCTTTCGTTCCCGCTGACAAAAAAGACAAATCGCTGCCCGCCTGCAACTACCTTCTGTTGTTGTTGTTGCTGCAGCTATCGGCAAATTGACACAATCATAAATCGAACCATTTTTATGGTACCCAGAAAGAAGATGAAAGCTGCGTCTATATTTATGACAAAATATTGAGTTGCGTGTCAAACTCCTGCAGAACGCTCGCGCACACATACACACGGTAGCATTTCATTTCGGCACACTTTAAAAATACATTGATTCGCCGCTAGAGAAACACTTGGCGCTCTGCCAGCCTTATAATCGAACACCCTGTTAACCGCAATGGCCAGCTAGCCCGGCCCTTCTCGTCACAACACTGAAAGATTCGGGTCAACACAGAAATCTAGATTTCGAGGCTACAGAACGAAAAGTCGGCGGTAGATGGCTCTCCTGACACTATGTTTAAGTCATTTGGGAAACGGTGAACTTTTGTGGGAAGAGTACATTGCACGAGTTCGAGGACGAATTGCAAAGGAGATTTCGAAGCGAGTCACAAGCGGAGTAACTTCGAGTATTATTTTATTTTTTCAAACACTTACTTGAGGTGCCACCACCGGCTCTTGAGTTGGTGGAAGCACCTTTGGAACTGAATGAAATCTGTGCGATTCTTCATGGTGCATTCTGTGGGAATGCCGCTTGGGAACAGGTTGTGCAAAACATCTGGTACACAGTCAAGCTTTTTCAAGGTATGAGACAGAACCTGGAACGTCTGTTCAACTCCGCTTCGTATCGCTGAACAGAGGATAGAGGACAGAGATGGTGGGCCAGGATCCCCTGAGGGCTCATTCTAGAGGGAAGAAGAAAAAAAAAACATCCGTGGTGCCGGTTAGAGAGAAAAAATAATTAATTAGGCTGCACTAGAGTGGGGAAACTCCAGGCAGAGGGCGATAAAAAAAGGAGCTGGGGACTGCGAATTATGGGTCCATTAAGTCACTGGACAGGAATTGTTAGGTGCAGTTACGATAAGTAGCTCCGCTTCTTGAGCTTAAAAACTTGGGTAGCATAAGATTGAAATGTCTTTAGATTGTTAGGCGTTTGGAATAAAGGCTCTGGTCGATGCTCCGAGATATCTGGCACAGCCTGCAGCAGGGTCCTTAAGTCGTCCTACATTCGAGGAGAATGCTTCCAGTTTTCTGGGCTGCTGCAGTAGCAGCGATCTGTTGGTAGCAGACCCAGTAGATGTAACTTTGAGGGATCAGTGTCCAGTAACCAACAGCTTAATCTATTTAGTAGGAGGATTCGAGGGTGAGAGAAAGCCACGAGTGTACCGTTTTCGAAGATCTGAAAGTGATATCTGGGAAGAATTTTCTGGTAATGGTGCCAGTTTCTGAGGTAACCCATCTAGATTGCCAAATATTGACAAGTTCATTATAACTGCGGGCTCTTTCTGCTTTGGGGTCGGCATTGAGATTTAGTTCTATGCCATGTATTTTCGTTGGTATTTTCTTTTTAATTCTGAAGTTAAGTCCTCTGAAAATTACAAATGGATCGAGCGGCAAAGTTCCAGCTCTTACCTGGATGGTAGCTGTAGACACTGTCGGCATAATCTCTGTGTGCCCAGGTGCATAGCACGTTAAATTCATCTTGTCTTTCATCTTTACTCGCTGTACCCGGTGAAACCACGCGCCCGCTGCGTAGGTCAGAATGGGAATGAAGACAGCTTTATAGTACACATTATTATGCTTTTAATAATAATTGAAATAAAATTGAAAATAGAGTACGGGTGTCTTTTTGAATCACTCTGTATAAGGCTCCCAGATAACCTTGGAGCCGACTGGGCTAGCCGAGTGGGTAAAGTACCTGCCCGGCAACCCAAAGGTCGCGGGTTCGATTCTCGCCTCGGGCTTGGATCAAAGTACTGCAAAAACCTTGGGAGGTGCAATATGGCCACAGAAGCCGATGCGCCAACAACTACCAAATCAAAAAAAAAAAACCTTGGAATTATGATTCAACTAAATCAGTTTAGTTTTTAGAAATCGCATATTTCTTTAACCATTCGAAAATGTAACTCGGGGGAGGGGGGAGAGAGAGCTCGAAGAAATTTTGAACAGCATTATAACAGTTCTGAGATATCGGTACTTACATTAATGCAACCTGATTCTAAAATCTTAATACGATGTGTAACACATTAAAAACTTAACTTGAAGTAGTTTATTTTTATCACCACATTGTCTTCAGCAACTAGTTAGTCCATCTGTATGTCCCAGTCTATTTTGATTTATTGCTACTTGTTCTCCTTCCACCATTTACGCATCGAGAGCATTCCTTTATCGTATGTTTCCATTTGTTTTCTTTCAATTTATATTTGCTTGCAGTCTGCTTTGATGAACACGATGGATTATTCTCTGAAAGGCAAATACGCATCAAAGGAAAATGAAACATCTGCATCACATGTGCTCAAGACGTAGAATATGCGAATGGAATGAAAAGCACACAGATGGAGAAGGTAAACTTGCCTGGAAGACACACAGCGAACACACATTGATTTATCTGAAGGCTCCCTCGGTCGCACAGTATCTGAATGTGTAAACCAAGCAACTTCTATACCTCTTTGAGTTGAATAATTTCGAAGTAATGCTTTTCAGGGAATATTCCTCGGAAAGCATTACTTATAAATTACTATTTTATTGGAACGGAAGATGTGTGCTGAGTCACGTATTGAGAACATATATCTTTAAATAAGAACCAATGTTTTATTTGAAACACGGTGCTCAAGAGATATAGAAAGGGTTGCTGGATTTTAATAGTTTTTTTTTTTTTTTTTCCTTCCGTACCTCAGATGCATTCAATATTATCTATTTATTAAACGAGGTACTTGTTCGAATAAGGTCAAAATATTTTCTACGATGGTATGGTTAAATCTTCATTTTATGGTAGAGTTAATTCCAATTATGTGTTATTGGAAGTTCTCAAGAATGAACTTTGTTAACAATAATGTAGATTTCTAACGTCATCTGTACACAAATAACAATCATTTAACAATTAACTGCTGGGCTGCAAATTCACTGTTATAAATTTCTAACAATCATGCAACAGTTAATTGTTCCATTGTTATAAACATATAATAAATTGTCTTCTTTAAGCTTGAACTTCTAATTATTATTTTAAGGAATCAGATTTCTGTATCTTAAATTACACTATTTTTGTCAAGTTTATGTGATATGCAAATAAAATAATTCTTCCATTTTGAACCAATTTTTTTCCGTAATATTTTGTCACCTGCTGTAATCTCAGAAAAAAAACTACTGTTAGTAAGTTTAATTTGTTTATTTCACAAGTCAGTTTAAGCTAATTAGACTTGGGATAAACTTGGCTACGTGTGCATTGCACAGCACTTTCTTCCTGATTGCTATTTTTCGACTTTCTTCTCTTTAGATAAGATCATTAAGCTGGTAGCTCGATATAAAATAGCACTTAGCAAAAACAGCATGTTACTCCCACTTTCTCTCTATCTTCTCGTGCTTTCTGTCTTTCAACAGAGATTAATAGTTAGTTAAGACCTGATGCAGCAACACCAGCGAAGCACTTTTTGATTGCATGTCGCTATTGTTCTCTGACATCTGCTTGAGCTTCCCTAGCGAAACGTATTATCCTTCGCTCTGCAAGATGTAGGAAATGAGCTAATAAGCTGACAGCTGCAAGAATGGAGAGAGAGCATGTGTTAGCTGATTTCGATTAGCTTATTCTCTCAGTGAAATTTTTTCCCTGTTACTTTTGACTTTAGTTTTTGGATTAAATCGAAACCTGGAAAGATCCTTTTAATCAGTTGCAATTAGAACATTTTCACCTTCCAGCTTCACCGCCAATGCTGATTCATAATATATTCATATTTAATGGATAGCGTGTTCATAAGCTATTAATGTTTTTATTTTCATTGAGCGTCGATGATTCCCTCATCTCATCTTGTTGGATGTTTAGTAGGGTTTATTCACGAGGCTATAAAAGTGTTATCTTCTTCGTAATGGTTTGAACATGATGTATAAATATACGCGGGACTGGGTTAACGTCAGGTAAACGTTACCAGGTGAACGCCAACTAGCTCATTACCTTACTTCTCCTTCTTAGCTAGCCATTAAGAAAACTGTGAAAGGAAGGACAGAGGGAGAATGGCAGCTATTTACTAAAATGAGGCTACTCACCTTTGTTGCCAAGGGAAAAAAGGCGTCGATAGATAGACCAGAGAAATCTCAGTTGTGTTCTTTGGCAAGGATCCAACGCCCAAGATCAACACCGAACACAAAGGTAGAATGGAGCACGGAGACAGTGCCCTTTAGCATCGTCGCAGTGTGGAGGCAAGCACTTATTGCGTCATTTCAGTGATGAAATTTTCCCCAACGTACTTTATATACCTTGCATTGTATTTTGTGGGAAATTAGATTAACCAGAAGATGTAAATAACTAAATTTCCAGAAACAACACGTGTCATTCCCACACATGCTTAAAAAAAGTGTGGCACTCACAGATAGCCGTATGACGTTGCATATTTGTGGTTTAAGAAACTTTAATTTGGTTGAAGAGAGTCAATTCCAGTAACTTGTCCTTTCTTTTCGAAGCTTACTTTTTGGATAAAAACAAAATATCCTTAAACTGAGGAAATCCTTCTCCATTATCTGAATCTTATTCACCGAAATTTTCCAGGAAAAAGAGGAGAAGTAAAAATAAATTTAATTATTCAAGCCTATTCGAAAATTAATTTCTTAATTAAAATTTATTTCTGCGAGATTTATACTTTCAGTTTTTTCATGTTTGTACTTCCACGTTCATTTTTTTGGTTGTCTAAAAGGGAACATTCTCCAATTTTCTGGCAACTAAGATTTCTTTTGTTTTTCTTTTCTTTTTCTTTTCTCTTTCTTTCCTTTGTTGAAAGCACTTAAGATATATATTTTCAAAGATAATCCTGCCTCGCACCGTCATTCTTAAATTCATTTTTGTACATCTCCACGTGGTGTGGAACGATCCTCCCCCCCCCAAAAAAGTAAAAAAATTCAAATATCTAAATATAGCTGCGCAAAACATTATTGCAACTCGGTTCAGTTTTATACTGAACAAGTGGTTGTGCAACAGATCGTTAGCATGAACATTTAGTGACAGGAGTCTGATATTTATCGGAATTTCAGGGACATTTTTGGGACTGTTTCTTATTTATATACTTTGTTAATTGGATCACATTAATCACGAATTAATTGGATTGAAGCAATCAACCCAATTAATATGTGAATTTATAGCGCATCATTTATAAATGTTTAATAAGGGAAAAGAGAGAAGAAAGAATAGACTTTTTGATCCGAAATTCACGAAGGCATATTTATTGTAATGACGTCAAACGCTTTGAGATCTCTCCTTGGGATGCCTTCAGAAGTTAATTGCTACAAGAAACACATGTAAGCGAAGTCGGCACTTTCCACTTATGCTATTTTGACGATTCAAGACAGCTTACACTAATTTGTTTAATGACTTGAAACGCCTAGTTAACGTTACTAATGGCAACCCTTCTAAAATCCCAGCAATCCATTAAGAAATGTCAGCCGATGCGATTACATAAGCACGATATCTCGACAACGGCCACAAATGGGAGATACTGACATTGAGATGACATTAGCATTAACCAAATTTCCTTACGACTTTTTTTTCCTTTTCTTCTGCACGGTTCGTCGACGTCCTGAGACTCTGACAGACCGAGCAGACATGTGAAAGAACAACAGCAAATAGCAATGCGTGATGCAACGATCAATGTTTGCAGAAATAGATAAAAAAGCAGCTCTTCTTCTACTTAGATCTTGCTGGATTATTCCAATGAATTTTTAATTCAAGCAGCAGACTGGATACGAATAGCAACTCTCCTTTTCTTAAAGAAATTATCTCCACATCTTCCACTGCCGCGATAACTGCCAAACAGCCTGCTTTTTGAGAAGTTATATTTAGATCTGTAAAAATATCCTAAATGATGCTTTATAAGATGACAGATTCATGTTCGATCCGGTAGATGGCAACACTCTACCGCCTAAATATACTGTATAATCTTAAGATTATTTTTCAAAGTCCGCTGAACAAGTATTATTTGTTTATGTTGACTACACATTGCGCAGAACTTAAGGGTTATCCATTTTGGCATTTTCCACAGTGCGCTGGAATAGATGTCGTACCATGATATGTTAAATGGCACGAAGAGTGAAGATATATTATCAAATGTACTTAATTTAGGAGTGTTTTCAATTCTGCAATAGTTAAGAATTGAGCGAGTTATGCCAATAAGTTTCTTAATCTGAAAAAACTGCACGAATTCAAGTTTTTTGACACATGTCTTGGAATCAACGAGGCATCTTGGAATTTGTCACGTTTAATATAAAGATACCGATAATTTTGATTAATTTATAAAATACACTCTCTGGAGATTGGGGGGTGTCAGAGTGAACATCTTATTTACAGTGGAGGAATGCTGAGTTGATGACTACGATTAATTCATTAATATTGTGTTTTTATTTGAAGTTATAAAATTGCAAAGACATACTGTAATTACAATTTAATTAGCAAAGACATTGGAAGGAAAAAACATCCTCTCACTGATGTTTTAATATTCCTATTTATACAAGTCTTCTCTGTCACACTAGCGCATAAATTGGACATTCATTGAGCAATCTGGCTCTATTCTTTAGAGAGATGAAACCCCAACTTTCATTTCATCCACATCTTACATTCATGCTTTACAGAATCTCAACGAAGTGCTCACGAACCTCGCGATTCTTATAACGCCAAAAAATTGCAGTTGAGAGGTCACCTCGGTACAATCATAACACACACACGTAAGACATCCATAAGAACACCAGAACACGAAGATGCCTTTCTTGAGATCACCGTAAACAGCCCCCGTTATTAAAACGGCCTGCATGTACCACGAGAATCATATTCATGCATTCCATTTATCCATTTTCTTTGTGTTCCCCCCTCCCCATTTCCCATTCATCTTTCTCGGAGGAGCAAAAGGAAAAAAAAGGAAGAAAGAAGGAAAGACGCTAGCTGTAGAATTTTACTGTCCTAATAACTCCCGTCAACGAGCGAAAAGCGCTCGCCTTACGTTGTCCGTAAGAGAACGTGCGAATGCAGCCACCTTCAATAACTCTGCACACGCACTGTTCGTTTTAGAGCGGTAATTCTCAATTCTGCGCGTGCGCCTTAAGAATCATAAGAAATTTTCATTGTAGCATTTCGGGGCACCGAAGAAATGAGAATCTCCTCCTCCTCCTCCTTCAAGGAGGCGCTGTGAAAGGCATCGAAATGGATGCTGCACAGATTGCGAATACCCAACGTACGTGGGGGAGGACGCTAATGGAAAATAATACGTTTTAACACGTGTATCACGTAGCGTATAATTTTCATGTATAACAGACAGAGCCAAGTTATTCAACTCTTCAGGAAGATCTGCTTATAACGAGAGTTAACCAGAACGAATTTCCAAATATTCAAACAGATCTTCATCCGTAGGAGCAAAGACGGATTTAGCGTTGGAAGAGGCAAACAGATCTTCATCCGTAGGATCAAGACGGATTTAGCGGTGGAATGAGGCAGATCAGACCTGCGATGATAAGGCAGAAATATTTGTGCAACGCTGCGCATCTTACTCCACGCAATGTTTATTATTTATTTTATTCAACGTTGTTGTTGTTGCAACACGCAAGAGAACTCTTTTTTAAACTAAAAGTGTTTCGAAATTTCTTTTTTGTTTTGTACCTGCTGGAGAGAAGGTAAGTGTGGGTGCATCGAAGTGGTGATTATATTAAGTTCGCGTTTATGGTCGGCCTTGTTTAAGGAGCGAAAGAGCTCGGTGGCAATGCGAAGAAGAATAATGGGCTCATTTTCAGAACAATGCGCAGATGTGATGTAATAAATGGATCACGTGACGCCAATCCCACCACCGCGTGCATGTTGTACACGAAGATTGAGTTATCTGGATGGAGTTACTATTTTTCGATTCTTATTGGGGCTATCACTTCCAACAGAGTTGCGTGCGATCAACTCAACCATCTGTAATTAGATTTACTTGTACCGGAGAGCACGGTTATTTGTCTTCAAGTAGATAGCATTAGAGGGAGGAAAATTGACACGTAATTTCCTAAGGGAACGCTGCTCACGTGGAAATAATCAGTCCCCCGGCTTAACTAGAACAGGAAAAGAGCTGCTACGATTAATTGTACCAGGTAAGGTATACATCGCACAGAGAGCCACGAGCTCAGGTAAAGTTTAACAAATTTGACAGCTTTCGGAATTCTCCAGCAGGTGGCGGTGTTGTCATAAACGTCACGTATCATCTTCTGCTTTATCATATCTGATGACCTTTTCTTTTAATGTCGGCCATTACGTTTGATTTCTACTGACTTTTTTTTCTTTTAGAAAACATCATTTTCAAAAAATTCTCATCCATTCAGTCAATATTCTTACATACGTACATTTATATATATTTTTAAAGTCGATTTACTTCATCAGCTTTCCATAATTGTTGATGCAGTGGTAGTAGGCACCAGCTGTTGCTGCCCCTCCTGAACGCATCCCCTTAAAAATCGGCGGCCGGCTGAAATGGAAGAAAAAAAGATTTCTCGAAGTAGCATCTTGAGTTGCGGATGCAGTGAGGTGCTGAATTGCATCATGACTGCATAAAAGTTATGCTTCTTGCAAAGGTGATTCAAAAAGTAACGGAAAACTATTATAGTTAAAATGTATGACCATTTCATAAATTTATTTCCTTTCATTTTAAAAATTAAACGTCCTACAGCGATGTTTTATAGCTGCCACTTTCAAGAAACATTTTCTGATATGATGTAATCTTTTGTTTATGGTGAATTACCGTTACTTAACCCATGTTCTTCTTTGACATTGTGGGGGGGGGGATCTCTCCTCATGTTCTAAACTAACATCTCCAAGATTTGTTTAAAAAATCCAACTGAGATTGCAAGTCATGGATCTTGATTGATACTCTGCAACACATTTTTCCGTAATATACAATTATTTATTAAATAAGTAGTCTTTGTAATTTTATCTCCTAATGTTTTCCAAAGGAAGTTTCACTAAACTGCTAATCGACTCTCGGGCATTTCGCTCAGCATCAGTCATTTTGTCTTTCAGTTCTTGTGAAGTCAAGATTTGCTTTACTTATGGACTAATAAATAAGCCACCTTTCACTTTTGCATTAGACAATTTTGAAAGTAGATTGTATAAGCTTGAAGGTAATGTCATTAAGGTCCAATGTTTTAAGAAGTTGTTTGACGAATCCTGGCCTTGATATGGAGATGTGTGGAACTCTTTCTTGGTACCAAGGATTGTTTTCTACATTGTGTGCGCCAAGGTGCAACTCAATTCCGGCAGACAGACAGTTCTTTTTTCATGAGCCCTGCTGAGAGAGAGAGAGAGAGAGATTAATAAATCCACAATGAACGTCAGCATCTTAATCCTCACAAACATCTCATTTCTTTGGCCATACTTGAGATTTTCTGTTTCACATTTCCATATTCTTCTTCTTTAATACACTGGTGTGCAAAATTTAAGGACCAACCCTATTTCTAAAGGTTACAACCACAAAATCAAACGAAACAGCCTGCGGCGATTTGCATAACTGTGGCCGTTCAGTAGAAAGCTAGCGCACATATAAAAATTTGAATCGTGATGAGAGGACTCGCATAAACAGATAAAAGAAGCAGTTCTGCAAATTACCGAATGGTGAGCAAGATTGTTACAGACATTCGATTGTTTCATACAGTTCTACAGACAACGAAATGGCCAATAGACAACATGTGGATGACTTTACCCTGGGTCGAACAATGAGGAAGGTCGAAGTGGAAAGGAGTGTGGCTGCGGAGTTTGGTATCGCCTATAGCATCGTTTCACGTGTGCGTGGTCGGACTTCAGAACGACAGGTACAACTATTCGAAGGACCAGTGGTGGTCGTCCATGAAAAACAACGCCCAATGATGACCGCTATATACTCCTACAGGCCAAGAGGGACAGATACCAGACAGCGGGATCCATTGCAAACCAGCTGCACAGGACGCAGGATATCGCGGTTTACTATGGCCAAGCGACTCCACAAAGGTGCACTGTTTGCCCGACGGCGAGTACTCGTGTCCCTTTAACATCTGCCCATCGGAGACACCGTTTATAGTGGTGCATCGAACACAAGGACTGGACAGCGGCGCAATGGGGTAAGGTACTCTTTACTGATGAGAGTAGATTCAGTCTCAGCAGCAATTCTGGACGTCAGCTAACTTGGCGAGAGGTTGGCACACGGTGTCACCCCGCAAACATCACTGAAAGGGATCGATATGGCGGTCGAGGTGTTCTCGTCTGGGGATGCGTTATCTTCGATGAATGAACACAACTCCAGATACTGGAAGGCGGTACTGTAACCAGTGCATCTACTGTACTGAGGTAATCCTTCCACATGTGCGTCCTGTTTCGAGGTGCCATTGGCCCCGATTTCGTGTTTATGGATGATAACGCCACACTCCATCGCACTGCAGCTGTTGGTATACTTTTGGAAAGTGAGGACATTGTTTGTATGGATTTGCCTGCCGTCTTCTGATGCAAATCCCATCGAACACATATGGGACGCTCTAGGGAGAGAATCCTAATGGCATGTCCACACCCAACAAAAAATGTTCAGCAGCTGAAGAAGGCGCTGAGAGAGGAATTACGATGTTACCGCAAAAACTTATAAACAACATTGTTTTAAGTATGTAGAGGCGGTGCAAAGCCTGCATCAACATTAGGGGTGGCCATATCTCTTACTCAAGACCACATCTTCCCTTTGTTCCATCTTTGGCAGCGATGCATCTCTAAAATGGCAGCCAGTGCTTTGTTGCCATTTTTGAATAAAGTCTTTCTCTGTACCGTTTTGTTTCCGTTGTTGTGTCGGTATTGTTTCCTTTATCAATTCCGTAACTCACGAGGTTCTTTTGGTATATTTTTCCCATATCCAAGTCGCGCGTATGAGAAGCTACAGGTGAAAACCTGACTGCTCCTTAAGTTTTGCACACGTGTGAGAACAGTGAGCAAAATGATTCATTGGGTGTATATTCCCATAATTTTCCTGATTAGCCATATATTTCCCTGATTAGGGAAATATATGGCTCTTTAATTGAACATGCTTCTGAAGTGTAGCCGATTATTCCGTTCACTAGATTCATCATCAAATTCTGAAGCTTCTTTTCTGGAAGTTGGAATGAGAATTAGGATCCCCCACAGTTATATTTTAAAGATTCTTTTTAAACATTAATAGTTCCACTATAGAAAATTATTGGTCATCAGCTTTTGTGGAATCTCTCCGTATTCCAGGTATAGCAAAAGATACGCCTATTCCGTATTAATTGCACCTTTCTGCTGCAATTAACACAGAAGAAAGGTGCTCAACTTATCTTGGTCACGCTTAGGATGACTCTGAAAACAGGCCACATATGCACTGTAAAATTTTTGCCATCAACGGACCTATATAATATTCACAAACGTTACAAAATAAGTCTGGAGATAGTAAACTGCAAAGAATATACGAATAATGCAGGGCTCTTATCTCTCAGATATACCAGACAACTTGCTACCTGGGAGTCTAAAACGCTGATGGAACTGATATTCGGGTGACACTCAAGTCAAGTGGACCCAATTTCGGCGAAGTCCGGACGGTCTGTGACAGCCAACTCTTCTGCTTGCACACTCACGATGGTGGGACTGTTAGTAATCCTGGGTATAACCACAATGCACAAACACACGGTGAGTGACCTCCCAGGTGTGAGCCAACGTAGGCAGGGGTCGAGGTATGGCGCCCACTCCACACGGAGTATTACCAGGCAGTAATAGGTAGTAGATGACTCATCAAACGGTGCAATACCACCACTTTGCTTATTGGATGCTTGGAAGTGGTGGAACCCATGTTTAGTCTCCAGAGCTAAGTTCCAGTCAACCCTTCCCCATCTCTTTCATCATGCAGTATGATTGATGACTTTTGAGGTTATGATGAACATCGTGGCGAGATCCAATCTTCTTTACATTTCGAGGGTTCAGCTCTAAAACGGTGTTCGCAGGCCGGCCGCTAATTAGTACACCGGACAGAACCTATTGGTAACTCTCTAGGAGGCTTCCGGATCAGCTAGTGTATAATCTTGCTACCACTACTCTGCCAAATAGTTACTGGATAAAGTCAGAGTAGTGTGTATGCGGGGGGCATTGTCGAGGCCACGTTATGTCGAGGATCTGGGTATATTCTTACCATGTGTACGCCATATCAAAAAAAAAAATCCTTACTTCATACAGCATGTCCCACTCTCTTTTTCTTTCTATTAAATACACCATGAATTGTCAAACTAATAGAGCAAGCTTATCTGCGAGAAGATCTAAACCTCCCTAACACTTCCTAATTCTTTTCACAAATATACGTGGTCTCAATTCTAATCTCAACGATGTCCATTTCCACTTGCAGTCTGCCAAACCCCATGTACTTTTTCTGACAGAACCTCAGTTATCGGTTGATTCAACTACTGCTCATTTCAGCCCAAATTATTCGCTGTATGATTCCTTTCGCTTCAAAGGTGTGCATATGTCCGTTCCGACATTCTCTGTCAGAGACTTGGTAATTTGGAATCTCCTCTTTTCGATCTTCTCTCGCTTAAAATCTCTCTACCTCATTGTGTCAAATTCATCTGTTGTCTCTACCGTTCTCCCAACTCCACTAATCACTTGGAGCCCTTTGACTTCCTCTCTTTGCAACGTGACTTTCTCCAGTCCAACTTTCCCAACAGTGAAGTAATTTTCCTTGGTGATTTTAATATTCACAACTCCAGCTGGCTTCCGTTTAATAATAATACCGACGCAGCTGGTCGAGATGCTGAGGCTTTTGCCATTACTAATTACCTTGCACAGATTGTTCATTTACCTACAAGAATACACCGGACAATCCTAACCATTCAGCCAACACGCTTGATCTTTTTCTCACAAACAACCCTTCTAAGTACACGGTCGAAGTGAGAAGTCCTTTAAGCACTTCAGATCACAACTTGATGATTGTCTCTTCTCCAATGGAACCTTTATCTCATGGCTATTCCCAACCTCGTATTGTTTGGTATTATAAGAATGCAAAATGGGATGACCTGCGAGATTTCTTTTCTTTGGTCGGATTACTGTTTCAAAACTTCTGATGTCAACGTTTGCTCAAATAGTGTCAGCGAAATTATTCTTGCAGGAATGGAATCCTTTATCCCACCCTCCACTTTAAAATCTCGTCATTTATCTAAACCTTGGTTTTCAAATAAATGTGCTAAGGCTGTTCAAGAGAAGAATGTTGCATATCGTAATTGGCTTGTTTCTAATTCTTCAGTTTCATTTTCTGCCTACACCAAAGCTCGCAACAATTGGAAAGCAGTTATTAATCAGTCCAAACTAGAGTTTGAACAGGCTAAGAATAGAAAACTTGCTTCTTGCCCTAATGGTAGCCAAGCATTCTGGTCTCTTGCCAAAGCTATTGGCCGCAACTTTTGCCCATATCTGCTCCCACCTGTGTCCAAACCAGACTGTTCTGTTGTCACTTTTCCCAAGGATAAAACTGACCTGCTAGCATCCCATTTTTCTTCCAACTCGTGTATTAATGATCTTGGTAAAACACCTCCCACCATTCCCAACAGAACACACTCCATTTAATGCCTCCTGTGGTCTTCCTTCAAAAGGACGTCAGAACGATTTTTATGAATCTGGATGCTAAGAAAACTTCAGGTCCCGATGGTATTTCTCCACTTGTTCTCGAAACCTGTGCTCCTGGACTTACTGCTTTTCTTTGCCGCCTTTTTTCACTTTCTTATTCCAAAGGTGTTTTTCCTTCTGCTTGGAAATTTGCTCATATCCAGCCAGTTCCTAAAAAGGGTGGCAAATCCCTCCCAGCGAATTATCGTCCCATTGCTATAACTTCTACTCGTTCTAAATTAATGGAGAAATAAATTAACCGCCAACTCTTAAACTACCTAGAAACCTTCCTTCGGATCAACGATCGCCAGTATGGATTCCGTCAATGTCGATCCACTGGTGATATTCTAGCTTATGTTACCTATCTATGGACTACTTCAATGGGAAAGTTCGGTGAAACACAAGGAGTTGCTCTTGACATCTCAAAGGCTTTCGATCGTGTTTGGGATAAAGGTCTTCTAAACAAGCTTCCATCTTATGGTTTGCCAACTGTTTTTTGTAATTGGTTATCCAGTTTTCTCTCTAATCGCTCACTGAGGGTTATGGTAAGATGGCTCTGTCTTCTAACTTCTCCACTAATACCGGTGTCCACCAAGGTTCAGTTCTTTCCCCCACTCTTTTCCTCTTGTATATTAATGACCTTCTTCCATTGACTGGAAATCCTATCCATAGTTTTGCCGATGATAGCACATTGCATTCAACTTTCCATTTTGAGAAACCTTGTCCTGCTCAATCAGCTTCAACTTCTCGTAAATCTGCTACCAATTCCTTAAATGCCGATCTCCAGGTGATTCTTCAGTGGGGAAAAGACAACTTAGTTGATTTCAAACTTTCTAAAACTCAGTCTTGTCTTATATCTCACAAAAAGGATGCTCCTATGCTTATCTTTGGTGACACTCCGATTTCTAGGCAAAATGATATATCTCTTTTGGGAATTACCCTGACTTCTAATCTCTCGTGGCACAAGCACATTATGAATATTGCTTCCTCTGCATCTAAAAAACTTGGTTTTCTCTTTCGTTCTCGGCGTTACTTTTCTTCCAAACAGCTGTTCGCTCTGTACAAACATCGAAAATCCTCCATACTATGGAATATTGTTCCCACATCTGGGGTGGTGCCCCCAAAACCTCTCTCAGGCTTCTTGATTCCATTCAGAAGAGGGCAGTTAGGTTAATTAATGATTCATCTCTAACAGAGTCTCTCCACTCGCTGTCTCATATACGTACTGTCTCTGCTGCATGCCTCTTCTACAGATACTTCCATGGGCACTGTTCTTCTGAATTGGCTTCTATAATTCCCGCTGTCTCTTCCAAAACAGCCCGAACTCGTGCTGCCAACATCCATATACTGTCCAACTTCAAACCCACAGAACCAACTTTTCATCTTCCTCATTTATTCATTCAACTGCCGTTTTATGGAACAACCTTCCTTCATACGTATTTCCTGAAAATTACAATCTACAGAAGTAACACTTTCTTTCGACTTCTGAACTTCCAATCCAAGCACGGTACCAAGTACTATAGGTTTTAATACCTCTCGTGTTTAGGGTTTACATAAAAATAAAATAACAATATTTTTAAGCGAATTTGAAATGAATGTAAATGTCGCAAAAAACGTAAATCCTTAAATTACCATCGAAATATTGACAGTATAGATATAACTATGGCACCATTGGATTTAGCACAAAATACATATAAGAAACAGTTTTAAGAAATATTTTGTTATAGTGTACAGTAATTGTTCAGATGTTGCCATTTTTCGCACATGACTGGACATGCTAAAGTGTAAGGCAAAAAAACCCTCAGATGTTGATTACCGTCCATGTACGACGGCAGTGGTTCTCTGTAGAGCATATTATACATATTATACAGCACTGATAATATTTAGTGAATTTGTTGTCTGGTGCGGACCTTCTGCCTACAGATAAAAACAAACATAATTAAATAAGAATAATGAAGAAGTCTGATATGACTGTATACTCACATTAAAATTGTCATCAGCAAAGGTAAAATACTAAACATTTAGTATCAATACTTTTGAATAAGTACCACAAATTATATTTATGTAGATAGTGACCCAAATGGTGCTCCGAGAAGAGTTCCGAGGTACTGCAGAATTGAAAATAAAAATGAACCAGTCCCATTGAGCAAAACCCTGTACAATCAGAATGTACTGAGAGTGTTAACTAAGGAACCTTGGAATTCATAGGCTTGTTATTTCAGATAAAAAAAAAACTTTAGTCGAGGTATCCACTAGAGTTCGACTTATCTTGAACTTCAACTACAGACTGGATGGTCAGTTAATCCGTGGAAACGAAATAGAAATAATATCCGAGAAATTCTTATCCTCCTACCTTTCAGATAAAAGAATGAAGTTAAAAATAAGTCCTCTTTGCTTTTATGTTAATGAAAATCAGTACTAGAAGTTTTGATATGGAAAAGGTATATTCCTAACGAACCGTGTCTTCCCGTTTGTAGTAATTAGCGTGCATTTTCGGTTTGCTCTGCACGATGATGGTATCGGGTTGATATTACTCAGGAAAATGCGGTAGAAAATGAAATCGGATGCTTGCGCCTATGGACAGACTGGGAGCTGTTCATTTTCTCAGTTTTTCATCTTTAAAAAAATAAAAAATAGCCGCCTGCGAGGGTTGTTTCTTCAGGATAACCTCTCTGCCGAACAAGTAAGGTGTTCATTTTCTATCTGGCATAATACTAACAGGGTTACGTTAATTTGACACCGCTGTACATGTAGAATAAAGTCTCTGGAAAACGTCTAAAAGCTAAAACATTGATATTCCCTATACAGAGTAAACACTTCGAGTTCAAAATTGCCTGTACTAGATTGTAGATCAGAAAAAAGATAGCGAAAATCGAATCTCTCTCTTTCTCTTACTAAACATTAAGAAGAAAACATAAATATATAAAAGCCTACATAAAATACAGAAGAAAGGAATAGCGGTTGTAAATATAAAATAGTAATAAACTACAGCGTATATATAAAAGAGGGAACAGAAAGAATAATGAAGAGAGCGAGCGAAAGAATTAAAGTTTCCGCATGAAAAAGTTAGGTACTAAATAAATACAAACAGATCTGACTACTCTCGGATGTGAGAAAAGAATAAATAAGTTATTACAACGGATATTACAGCAACATGCGTTGACCTTGCTGGCATTCATCTCTCTTCTTCGTCTCTTGAATTCTTACAAAATCATTCCTTTATAGCTGTGGCACGAAGACATTTATTGAAGCTGTTCTATCCCGAGAATTCTCATCTTCCACACGCGCGTGGAACGAGCGAAGTTAGCCCTTCCATGTGATTACACAAACTTTATTTTTCTAGCCAATTTACTCGGTTTTATTTATCCCCTTTTTCTTTCTGGCTATGCTCGTGCTTCTCTTAACATAGACCCGAAAGCAACCCTCTTTTGCATAAATGATTTCTCAATGAGCAGCTGCACGACCATATGAAGAGAAGTGTACACAAGCACAATGTGTTTTTCGCACGCATTTCGGTTAAAAGAGAAGGAACCAGTGCAATGGATAGTGTTAAAGATCACATTTGGCTTTGTAAAATTACTGCAGTAACTTTTAATCTTAGCTTGAGAAGAGTTGTCCTAATCCTAGTTAGTGAGGCGGTCTTGTTGACGTGTCGATCTGTTACACTGTTAGCAGCTGTCCTGTCCTTACCGTTATTTAGAAAAGAGTAGTTAGCGCGTGATAGGTGGTGTTGAAGCTCGTGTAGGACATAGCTTTGTATATGCCTGCGAAGGCTTTATTTCGCTACATCCTGGGTGGTTACTGTGATGGATGAGTGGTGGCTTCAAGTTGTTGAAAAGACACTCGCTTCAAGTTGTTTAAAAGATTAACTCTTTTTTGGAAAGTTTGAAATTCCACGTGAAATTAGTTGTCTGGAAAGATGGCTGCATCAGCCTTCACCTGAAGCCATTCTAAATAAGCCTGCTTGAACCAATTTTCGTGAAAATTGCAGTATTCTTATACTAAATGGGATGACGAGTTGAGCTCCACTTTTGCAATGATATGATGATTAGTAAGGATTCTTATAAACCGACATTGGGAGGATATATCACGGAACTGTTTCTTTTCTGCATGAATAGGAAAGAGGTACATTGAATACCAGCAATTTACAAAGAGAGAGAGAGAGAGAGAGAGAGAGAGAGAGAGAGAGAGAGAGAGAGAGAGAGAGAGAGAGAGAGTACATTGACATCTCATAGCCTTTCGTTTACTTTGGCCCTTAACACATTCATCCTTGTATGCTTATATTTATAAATTGCCCAATTTATAAAGTGCTGTTTTATTTATGCGAAATTGCGTAGTTCTAAAAAACAGAAGGCGATATTTTCGTTTCTGAATTGGATGAGGATTTTCGTTTATATTGGGCGAGTACCAAACACTTTCTCGTTTGTCATCCATAAAGGGGAGGGGACTAGAATCTTGTCAAGAATCATGGTGATCTAGAGTCTGCAGTACAGAGGCTTAATCCAATGGAGAAGACGGATGACTTCAGATCAATTTCGTCGTTATTTTATGATGTAATGCCGATACATTTATCGTCCTTAAAAATGTTTTGTATAAAGGAGGAGATATTTAGTATTCTTGCATTAGAAAGTTTAAAGGATGCAAGGAGGCGGACAGACAGGCTTCCCATAGTTTTTATTTATGGAACATTTGCTAATAAGAAGTTCGTCATTATCTCACTATTCAAGACGTTTAGACTGTTTATTGTATTCAAAGCTGGACTCAAAGCAGTGCCTCGAAACGGATACATAACTACTTAAGAAGTTTTGGAGAAGAGCAACCAGATTGAGTGCAAAATTGAAGAACATGAACTGCTTAGAAGATGTAGAGTGGAAAATTTAATAACTAAACAACTAAAGGGATATCTGGTTAAGGTGTGTTAAATGAATGAGAAAGGTCTGTTTTCCCTTGTTAGTGAAGCAAGAACCAGAGCGACACTAATATGAGATTTCAGAGAATAACGAAATATTAGATCTAATTAAGTTCATTTATGGACAGTGTATTGTCGAACACTGGAACAAGCTGCCTTCCAATTGGAAGAAGCAGTCTGGATGCTTTCAAAGTCGAATTGCATGATCCCTCTGGGAACGAGAAAAATGTTCTTTTTTATTTTATTAATAGTAGTAATTGTAGTTCTTGCACACGATGCAAGAAAGCCACTCACAGGGTCTTTTACTTGAAGATTCCTAATGCATGAAGAATCGTTGATGATAAAACGGATCAAGAGTACCGCTTCCTCTTTTGCCTCTCTAACATGCTGCTGTAGAAAACTGTCATCCAATAAATCCACAAAAGTCTTCCTAATGAGCGAGTGACAGTCACAAGTTACACTCAACATCTGGAAGCTTAAAATCCCCCATTATAAGACATTTTTCTTTACTGGCCACTATTCCTCTGTATAGTTTTTCTTATTAGACCAATGACACGCTCCCACTCATTTTTGCTTTCTGACTGAACGTTGAACTGGCCACTAATATCAAATGGATGCACTGCCTTAGATTTAATAATGCTTCTTAACTAAGAGCGCATAACCTCTCCTGTCTCGTCTGTCTTCCTTCGTGCCCAGGTGTATTCCCCATATTCAAATTCTGCATCCCTTGTGTCTAAGCGACATCATGTCTCTGATGTCCCCACAATATCTGAATTTGATGACTTAATGAGAACAAATTCATTTACTATTATTCTCCTAGAATTAGTGCACATGCAAGTATAAATGCACCTCTTCTTACTCTTAGCTACACTGAAACAGCCCATGTATTTACACTGAAAGGACAGAATTCATGGAGTTCCTGGGAAAAGCGACGCTGTCACCTCTCCCGCTAGTGGACGAACCCACCACTTGGCAGGTATACAGGTACACTGCATTCACGTAGACGGTAATTCGATGTCAGTATGGATAAATGTCGTCAGTTAACCGACTTTGAAAGAAGGATGACAGTGGGTGCCCGACGCATGGGTCACTCTATCGCGAAGGTGGTGCAGAAATTTTACTATACCAGTTCGACGGTATCAAGAGTGTATCGGGAATACGCCATTTGAGCAAACATCTCATCGTGGACAGCGCTGTGGATGAACGTGGAAGTCGACATCTGTCTCGCATTGTTTCAGTCAACCAGAGAACAGTGGCACAAATCAACACCACTTCAACGAGGGAGGTGCCAGAAACGTATCCGCAAAGAACTCCAGGCGATCATTAGCTGCAATGGGTTATGGGAGCTGCCGACCCACCAGAGTCCCATTGCTAACGCCACGCAGGACTCTACGCCTCAACTTGATTTGAGACTGATCTCCTGGTCCGATGAGTCCCGTTTCCAGTTATTTCGAGCGGACGGAAGGGTGCGTATCTGGCGGAAAATGCACGAAGTTATGCACCTGTCATGGTAACAAGGACCTCTTCAGGCAGGTGGACGGTCAGTAATGGTCTGAAGCGTGTTCAATTGGCACATGATGGGACCTCTGGTACGTCTAGACATAGACACATCTCTGAACGGTCCAGGTTACGTGTCCATCTGCATCCCTTCATGGTCATCGTGCACCCACAGGGCAATGGACTCTTGGACTCTTCTAGCAGGACAATGTGCTTCCCCACAGAGCCGTGGTGACTAGAACATGGTTCGAAGAGCATTCCGCAGATTTTACCCTCACGGAATGGCTTCCCCGTTCACCGGACATGAACTCTGTAGAGCATTTTTGGGATGCTGTGGAAAGGTCCGTTCGAGCTTTGGATCTTCCACTCAGCAATGGGACTGAATTATGGACAGCTAGCATAAATGGAAATACCCGTGGAACGCTTTTGTGAACTAGTGTGACTGCCCTTATCCGGGCGAAAGGTGGGCCTACCCGTTGCTAGGTAGGTATCCCATGATTTCTGTCCACTCAGGGTACTTGTTCCATGATGACTTCCAGCAGTTCCTGAAATTCCCAGCAACTTGCTTTCCAGGCTACTGCTCATTCCTATAGAAATAGTGCAAGAATCATTTTCACCTCTGCCTGTGGCTCTAGTTAATCTATTAGTCTGTGTATCTCTCCCCCCAAGATAGCATTTTTTTCTGACTCACCTAACAGTGCCTCGATAGCATCAACAAATATTCTTGCGCGATTTATATTTAAGTATATTCCTGTAAAATCATTCTCTCCTCTTAACAAGCACAGATGACGCTGGGAAAAATTTTACAAGAGACTTTCACAGTCTATCCATGGCAGAATTGACTGAAAGGGCTCTCAACATTTACTCCCTATCGGCTCTGGGCAGAATTGCAGACACTTTGAAACGTAATCATAACTCGGACTTTTTCCCAACATTGCCCTGTATTTGTTAAGTCCTGAGATTTCCTACTCTTAATATCATTAGTGCCCAGGTGTACAACAATATAACCCTTTCTGTCCGATGCAGGAAAAGTCCATCTGCTGTCTTCCTTGCATCATTTGACCTTGTTAGTATTATTTCTAAACTACCATAATAAAAGTAAAAGAAGTTTTATTTTTTTAAGCGTCTCGATTATTTTCTAGTGCTTTGTTTATCCCTTTAAAAGGGGCTACCCTTGTTTATTAAAATGGCTGGACGAAAAGTGTACATGTAGGCTCTCCCAGACTGTTCTGCTTCATCGTTTATTTGCCAGACACATCAGGGAGGGAAAAAGTGTGGCCAACAAAGCAGATAGATGACACACTTGTCTAGACAGACTACGATCATTTACCAGAGATGTCTCTTTCATAGATCGATACTTAGCGAAAAGTCACTGCAATGCAAGCAGGTGGGTTGCGTAACAAAGCAACATAAATGCCCATTTATTAATATTAAAAAGTTTTTAAATTTTTCAGAGCGAACAAAGAAAATTACCAAGCAGAAGAGCATATCGGAACGCTCATTTTAAGACTGTCACTACATTCTTGCGTTTTATAAATTCCAAGTTATACTGTTACTCCAAACTGTGCTGTGTAATAATCAGCACTTTCTCTCAATAAAACCCTATTAAAATTTAGACCTTTTATTTAACTTTAAAGGCCATGCAGTGCCACTATGAATCTCTCTCTCAAAGACCTCTCTTGATCCAAATATTCTACATCAGCCTATGCCATGTTCTCAATGGTAATTTGTTTCTATAGAATGAAAACATCGTTCGTAAATTGCAATTATGTACGTAAAATGCAATTATTGTTTAGCTACTTTCTCTGATGGAAAATGCACAGTCCAGTGAACTGTCAGCATTGGTCACCATCTCGTGATACGCCGATTTCCTGAATGAATGACGCGTATTATAATTATTTTTCAATGAATACATTCTGTCATCGGTAAGCATAATTGACCCTTAATGTACAGTAGCTCACTAATAAAAGTTTTCGGTAGATTGACATTGTAGATGAGAACGTACATCTGATCAGTGGCCTCAAATAATAACAACATAAACAATTCAGAGTTAAAACCTTTTTTTTTTTAAATAACTGACTTCTCCTTACAATATAGACGAATGCTACTGATTTGTTTCCACATCGTACCATTGAAGAAGCGCTGGAGCCTTCAAGGTCTTGCGGAGATGGGTCCACAATCTCCATTTTTCCAACGGCTCTCCATCGCTGGAATTTATGCAGATTATCTCTCCCTTACATAGGTGTATGAATCTTTCAGGATTTTTAACTAGGATTACATGATTATACAACATTTAGAAGTCTATCAGATTCGTTCTCGGTAATAGCAAGAATAAGGGCGAAAGGTACGATTGAAGCCCATTCCCACTTTTGCCTTCCATTGCATCGGATGCAGGCCAAATTCAAATGTATAATTATAAACTCCTTCCTCCTAAACGGGCCGTTTCAATAAAATGTGTTCTCATTACTTCACCCTTTTCGTTGTGTAGGATGAGATCGAAGTCTTCTAAAGCATCCAGTTTAGGAGCAGCTTGTAATCGTACTTCGGAAATTCTTAATTTGACAAACTAGGATTAAAACAGTATTAAAAATAATCCAATCTCACTAACGTTTTGTATTATGTCATGTTTAACTTTTATTTGTGCATTAATGATAAATACTTCATTGTGTTTAATTTTTCCGATCTGGTTATAAACTTTTCTTTATCGTCATTTCTTCACACAGTTTGCATTTTATGTTTAAATATTTTCTTTAACACTTAGAATTCAGACAGAGATCCAGGTTTAAAACTGAGTGTAGGCGAAGCCATCTAATGAATAGAATTTTGCTAAACATATTTCGATGCTGAAAGGTAAATAAATATATTCATTGTAACTCCCTTCTCCTGGGAGGGAGAGGAGGTTCTTTGGAACTCTTAAATTCAATACATTTGAAAACCTGTACATTTCTTCAAGAAACTGTGTATATATCGGTAACTGTTTTATAAGGTCAATTTATCCGTTTGTGAGAGAAATCTCATATACATAGCCGAAGACTGACTAACACCTCACTTAGTCGAAGAAGGAAGGAAAATCATACAAACTCCTTTCTTTTTTTAAACCAAATTATAAAAGAAAAAGCGTGCTTTTCCACTCTGCAGAATGGCATGCTATGGCACTGTGTAACACGTGAAGCCCTAATATTGCAGCCTATTTCGAGCCTTAAATCAAGCTCAGCGTCATCAATGATCCATCTGAAGATGTGGAGCTTATCAATTAAACATCGTGGGAAAGAGAGGTCTGACTGAGGCTTTGGGGGGGTAGCAAAACGAATGAAGGACCAATATTCACACACTGATGAGACGTCAAGGGGCACAAATATAAAGTCTTAGGGGGAGTTCTAGTAGACTAGACCATTGGAAGTTTATCTTCGGGCAGTGTGTGGCAGAAGATTAGAATAAGTTGCCTACTGAGAGGTGGAGAATTTGGAAAAAATAAAGGAAATATTGGATAGACATATTTTGAAGATGGGAACAATAGAGGGAGTTCTTTTCCCAGCAGATGCAGAATAAATTTGCTCCCTTGCATCATTATGCCATCTTACTGAAGTAAGAATGAAGTATTCATTTTTCTGGTGGTTTTTGATTGTACAATCCGTTTTATCTTTTTAAATTAATGTAAGGGGTTTTATTGTAGGTGGCGATAAGGAATACACCACCCTCTACTCGGAAGTGGAAAAAAAAAAAAAAACAACAACAAAACAATCAAGGAAAGAAGAGACAGTGTCAGAAGGGCATGCGTGATTACTGACACTGATTTCCGAACTAATGCCTGCTGACATCAGTTCGGAATGAAGGAACGCCATACTTTTCCAGCTGAATCGACTAGAACGTGAAGTTGACATGGCCGAGTACAAAAGCAGAACTGAATGATGGGAATTTCTTTCGAATGGCGATTATTTTTCGTATTGACCTTTCATGTAAATTTAATTTTGCTGAACAGTACACGGATTCTGTGGAGTTTACCAGCGTATGCTTTGTACTAGGGATTTAGTCCGGCGTTAAAGATTATCAGTATGGCTTTTTCCTCTTTCTTTTCGCTCTTGTTTTCTTTCTTTTCCTTCCATTATCCTTCATTCATCCGATCTCTCTGCTTGCATTCTACGACAGGCCCAACTATTTCCTCTTTTCTTTCAAGCAAGAAGCCGCGTACACATTAATTTTCATCCGTTGCTATGGTAACATATTGTTCGACTGTTTTCTTAAGGTAACACACCTTTGCTTAAAAAAAAATGTAATTAAAGAAGTTGCGCTTATTCTTTGTGTGGGAAGTTTTATTAAAGTTCGAATACGTCTTGTCACAACGTGTTCGTATAAGGGATCTTAAGATTCATGTAAGTTGCTTGTTGTTGAATCAAAGGTCTTTCATACCTAATTGCTGCGACTTTTGTAGTTTTAATCCTTTAATAAATTAAAGCCTAAGTAAGGGGATTAGTAAATCGCTTAATCCGCATGAAAAACAAGCTATCCGATGCGTGATTTGTAAATTATCAAGAGACTTTTGTTATTTGATCTGTTGATTATGTACACCCCCCCCTCTAGTCAACGCTATACAGGTGGTAAACCAATACCGTAATAAAGCAGATTTTAATGATGATGATAATAGTTGAAAGTTATTTATAATTAAATGTCAGGATTATTTTCTTAAGAGAAACAAGTCAACAGGAATATTCTGAAAATCACTAAGAAACATTTGCTTCGTTTGAGTGCGTTATAAGATTTAATTTTATTCACCCATGCACAGGTTGGATGTGAGCCTTTTCTTGAACAGGGCTTATAATTCGTTGTTAGCCGGTACCGAAAAAAGAAGCAGAAAAATAATTACCTTAAACTCATTTAGAAAGGCAAAAACCGAAGGTATTCTCGACGTATAAAAATTACTTTTACAATTACTATTCAGAAAATAGCTGTTAAGTATAAAAATGTAATTAAGAGTCATCTTAAATTCATATTGAGAAAGAAGCACTGGCTTAATAAGAAAAAACAGAAGCATAACAGTTTTGCTGACTCTAAGAAGCCGCGATCGTAACCGAGTAAAAAAAGAGAAGGAAAAAAATATTAATTATAAAAAGTTAACGGAGGGACCCGATAATTAAATTTTATTTACGAAAGAACTGTGGTGTTAATCCTGAGAAAATTGTAACACACGCAAATCGTGATGGCACTAATTAAAGAAATATTAAATGAATACAAAACTTTTCGGAAAAGGTGTTTTTAATGAAGAAATGTAAAACATTTCATCCAATTCTGAAGTAAGGTTCATTAGAAAATGCAACGGTGAATATTGTCACGAGTTTTAAGATAAAAATCCTAACATTTGGTAGTTTAAGACTGGCCAATTTCCGTGATGCTGAAGAATGAAAATTGAATTGTAGTTCCAAAACGACGTTATTTGCCAAATCTGAAATTACTAGTGCCGAAATTTAAAACGATTTTAATGCCGGTTTAAATTTCGCTTTATCAGCAAATTTAATGAGTTTTAATGTCAGCTAAAGGTTAATTGTTTTCAATGTCATTTAAAATTCATCCGAAAGAGTTTTTTTTTTTTTAAATGTCAGTTCAAGGTCAAAGTCATCCAAAGGGTTTTTTTAAAATGTCAGTTCAAGGTCAAAGTCATCCAAAGGAGTTTTTTAAATGTCAGTTCAAGGTCAACTATTTTCCAATGTCATTTAAAAGTTATCGAATAAAAAGTTGGTTCAATTTACTTTAACCAACAGTTATACTAAAATTTGAACTAGTTTCGTTTTAATATGAAATAAATTAATGAATGATCATTTTCAACGTAATGCCATGTTTGTGTTTATACTCGCTCCAGAAGAAAATGACAATCCACCAAAGCAGTGTCCTAGACCAAGGTAATATTCGCTGGTTACAATCTCCTGAATACGTACACTGCCAGAAACAACGTAATGGCTTCCCACAATTCCCAAGAAATGAATCTCTCGCGAGAAAATTACTGCCTAATAACGAATGCCACTCTTTCAGCAGCGAGCGGAATCTACGCAAGCATATCTGTCATTGCATCAAGACGCTTGTGGGAGCAGGCTAAGTCCACATGACACTACTGTTGCTAGGTATTTATCGTTGCCCAACTCGTAATAAATCAGATCCAAAAGAACATCTAATAATTTCCCTGTTCGTGGAAGAAAAAAAAAGTAGGGGAATAAAATAAATTTAAAAAAAACGTTCTCATTCGTTATTATGTGTACAGGACTTCCAAAAAATATTAGGCTACAACATTTTAACTTCCTTCAATTCAACGGGGAAAAAAACAGAAAAGAAAAACTGTGTACATCACTTTCAAAAATATTAAACTTCCCCATTTTAATTTCTTTCAGTCCAATGGCAGTTCCGACGGAGTTGGAAAAAAAAACAAATTTTCAAAATTAACTCTTGTTACATTTCTGCTAACAAGAAGTGCACGACATTATATGGAAGGTATTGTAAATAACTCGATGAATGTGTAATTTAAAATAGCTAAATTATTTACAGTTTGAGGCAAACGGGTCCAAATCTTTCGAAAATAAAAAGAAGGCAAGATTTCGTAGTACGGCCGAATTAGAAGATAAAAAGCCGAATCATTAACCAAAATTATAAATAGTAATGACAGTTGCGAGGATGAGTCCAAAATCCTTTAGAAAATAAAGACAGATGGGAGAGAGCGTAGGTAATGGAGAAAAAACAAAAATAGTATCAGACTTCAAAAAGATAATGGGAAAAAAAACAAAGATAAACATTTGGACTGGAAGTCTCTTCCAATCCATATTGGTGCCAATCGTGCCGCAAAACTTTGCAATGTAGGGCGAGGGATTTGTTCAAATGGGCCAAAAATATTCAATTTAAAACACTTAACGAAGAGCTGTTTTCAATACTCCCAGGAAATCGAAGTTTCGTCTCGAGAAGGTTATAAAGAAACGTGTTAGTAAGTACCGCTAAAATTGATCAAAATTGAATTAGTTAAATTAGATATTTGGATTTGAAATTTCTTCTCTAATCCAAAATGGATGTTCCCTTCCCTTCCCTTTCATCCACTGCCCTATTATTGTGTCTCTGACAGCTGTAGATTTATTTGTGTATTAATTTGATTCATTTCGTGATTGTCGCAATGGAGCTATTCAAGTTCTTTTAATGAATTCTTTTGTCGGTTACTTCAAAGGAAAGCGGTTTCTTTCTGAATATGCTTCGCACGAACGGCACATCTGAAGACAGTCAATTACATCGATAATGAGAAATTATTCATTCTTGATAACTTCAATGTGCAGGTAAATATCCCGAAACTTGTTTTCCAATAAAGAGTGGAGACTGTTCCTTGTGAAGAGTGTCTCGAGGATGCAATATAAGGAATGTGATAAAATTTATACCGATACCTAGGAGAAGAAAGACGAAGGTAATGGGTTAACGGTCATCCTGCTAAATAGGATCGACATACAATCAAGATGAACAGTTTTCTTCCTGCTATTTGTGATGGTCACTTCCTGGGGTGGAGTTCAGTGCACCACAGATGATTGACTTCGTACCAAATCTCTTATTTTATTAAATATACACAGTCTGTTTATCTTTTGAGTTTTGTAAACTCATTGTAAATTATAACTGATTTGTAACTGACCTCAACTCCACTGGGACCATGCTGTCCAGGAATGAGACGATAATCCCAGATTTATTAAATAAATAAAAGTAATTTCACCAAGAGAATGTTATTCTGGTTGAGATGAATTCTTTTTCAGTGTGATCTCACAAAGTAAGCCCAAATGATGTTGCCAGCGAAAGAGTAAGTTGATTGAAAGAGGATATTTTGGAAATGGCGTCTCTGTAGACTTAAAACGCTTGTTCAGAAAGAAATTCTGGCTTATTTATTAAACTCGTCGCGGATGAAGATGAGAGTCTGTAAGGCATAACTCGAAGTATTAGAAATACGTTAGTATTCCCTGTTGGCATTCAGTTGACTGCTGTACATGAAAAGCTTGGTCAACAGATGGGGATGCGATTAAATGCGTGTATTTCATTATTAAACATCGCCTTGCCTTGTGCCAACAACGCGATGCGTTACCCATTACAGCGTGCAATATGTTCAGCAATGGAGTGCTTTTGCAAGAATGAGTTAAAACAATGTTAGATAAAGTGAATGTTGCTGGGGCAGTCGACGTTCGAATACTTTAAGCCTCGCAAATTCAAATTTACATATGAAGGGTAAATAGTGTGCGAGAAGCTGTTGCAACTCCTCAACACCTGCGTTAGTTTAAATATTCAAATCCTTTGTCTATAAATGTATTGTTTGCGAATCGCTGTGTGCTCAGTCTGCTACGTTTGTGTTTTACTCGACTTTATTATGTCGAAAATATTAAGCCCTTCTTCTTGTTCCGTGTTCGAGCTACTATGCAGTCCATTGTGAGTAAAGAACTCTCGGTATTCCCGCTTTGATTAACATTTCGAGTTGGAAATTCCAACCGTAACGAAACACTTAGCTTTGTGAATATTAAATTGCCCAATGGCAGAAGACAAAAGCAGTCCCCGTTCTGTCGTCTCTATTGATTGTTGTCATTACCATGGGAACGTAATTTTACGCGCTGAATATGATTGTTTACATGAAACAAAAGTTCCACCTCATTGTTGAACTGTGTCTATGGAAACGGCTTATAGTTAGGTGTACGTGTTAAATGCCAAAGCAATTAAGGCTATGAGGTGCTTGTCTGAGATAGACTAACTCAGCTATTTTGAATAAAGTCTTCGAGTTCATATCTCGTCATTGATGGGAATCGAACTCGAGCCTTAGCACTCGGTGTGGAAAGACTGATTTTTAAACCACTGTGCTATATGCGAGGTTCGGCTCATCAAATGGAAACGAAGGCAACTTTCGGTTGCTGGGATTTCATAAAAACACCATAATGATCGATATACTAGCGTTCCCATAGAAACACAGGCGTTTATGCGGTATGAAGGGTTTAAAAATAAAGGTAGCTGCAAATTTATCTCATTTTCGAAGTCTGTATACTCAGCTGTGTTGTAATATATTTGGAGAAACACTCGTTTGACTCGCATTTATTGCTTTTGATGAAAATAATACTTTTCTGATAATTCCTATTGCTAATAATTTTGCTGCATTATTAAAGATTTCTCTCTGACTATGTTTTGGATTAAATATCGCAAAATATTCAAAACAAGGAGATAAATTCGAAAATATACGCAGTGCGTTAGAGTTCAGGCGTGCTAAATTTTTATATCTTAAATTAATTGGATTTTTTTTTCTGCGATTTAGAGTGACAAGGAAATAACTATCTCGTTACTAATTAATCTACTAATTGATTAATAAATAATATATGAAATAATCACTCGTTTCATTTCACACGCTTTCCAACATAATATTCATTCTACGTTTTGCAATACTGTATAATCAGCAGAGGGATGAGAATGGGAAATATCTGTACACTAATGTTCAAAAGTAGTGTGGGAAAGTTAAAAGTCTCGCCATTTGATTTGCTTTAATCGAATGGAGTAGAGCGAGGTGAACTTAGTGTCGTTACTCTTGGGGCGTTGAATTTGAATTCAGCAGAGACGAGAAGACGAAATATCCACTGACTAATCGTGTCACAACGGGAGCTGCGATGTAGACGCCGCCAGGACATAATGGCATCCTTTCCTTTCATTAATCTACGTGACGTTACCTTACAGTCTACCTGCAGATGTCCACTGAAATTGCGACAAGCTACACGTTACAAGGTCGGCAATTAGAGCTGCAAGGAAATCTCTTCTATCGTATTAATTAAAGAGTTCCTTTCTGCCAGTGGTTTGCGCAGAAACTCCCCTCGAAACAGAATGTCAAACGGATAATTGACTTCTCCGAAGACCAACTCAATTAATTGTGACATCTTTTAAAGGCATTCGACACCGTTTGCCACACTCGAATACTGTCAATGGTGTATTTTTGAGCCTTCCCATCTATAAATGCATTTGTGCCTCCGTTATTTACTAGTTGTAATATAAACTAACAAACGTTGCATAAAACATTTATGAAAACCACCTGTCACTGGAGGTTTTTTTTCTGAATAACTCCAGCGTGACTCTAACCGCAATGTCTCATACTTCATGACAATAACCCTCTTTTTTTTTTTTTTGGTTAACTCTAATTGCAATGGAGACCACTCTTTTCAGAGTGGCTACAATTTAATTCAAAGGTGTAACAAGAATATGTTTTGAAGAACTAATCCAATTAAATATTGTATTTATTTATTTTTTCTTAAATTTTCACATCTACTTAATAGGTGTTTCGGAAAAGAAAAAAAGACTGCAAATCTAAGTTAATTACAGCACTTTTTACAATGGAACATTTTAATTGATATCAGTATCTGTGGTCAAGTTATGACCTTGTCCTTTCTGCAGCGACGTTTGCAATTAGTCTTGTGCTACTCTCATCTTGGACTATGTGGATGGCAATATTATATTAGGTTCAAGAGAATCAGGACATATCCTGTAATTAAAGATGAAGAAACGCAACAGATAACGAGCTTGGAAATATACCTTAAATAAATTGGTTTTGAAATAAACTGCAAATTAAAATAAAGCGGGTGACTTCTGAAGGGTCAATGGAGTGACCGAGGTTTCTTCCAGAGTTGAGTTGGGTCAGAAGAATCAACTCATGAAATGTAGGTTTAATATGGGATTAGAAATTCGCATTCCAGAATTGTGTTACTGCTACATAGGTAAATGATTATGGAGGAGGGGGAGGGGAGTCTCAAATGCTAATCTCACACTAAGTGTGCTTCAATTTTTACCAATGGTTGTAAGAACCTCTTTTCTGCTGAAAGAAGTTCCGTGGCCTTGGATATGACTGAATAGGGCCCCACAGGGGCTTCTTGCTGCAATTAAAGCCTTTTCATCATGAGGTTATGGAGATCAACCCTAGGCTGAAGATACCATCTTGGAGACAACTAGTAGTAAGAAATTTGGGTACTTTGAACCGTTTCTTGGGCTCAGCGAATACGACTAACTAGGAATTGTTTTTTTTTTTTTTTTAATTATACCAAATGAAAATATATTTTCGGAATTCAATCAGTACAACTGTTTCTGGAAATAAAATAAAGCAACCTCCAACAGAAACAGACTAATTGATTCTTCATGGGGCGAAAAATGCTCAACGGAATTCCTTCCATTCAACATAACTGAGAAGCAAACCTCCAATACAACATCTCCAAGAAGATCGATTGACTTCAATTGCTTAAAGTTAGAATATGAAATGTTTATTTCATATGCACGTGCTGAGTGAATATACTACCCTTATCTGATTGAAATCAAATTTGTTTGTAAGTGTCCTGTTAGCCAATATAACTTCGCTTCGAATGAATAAATAATAATAATGTAAATGTTCACTCCATAGTTGGTGTGCTTTTGGAGAAATCCAATATTAAATGATCACAACTTTGTTCGCAAGAGCAGTTTTTCTTAAGTCAACTGATTATTCTAAAAGTATGGCTGCTGCTTTTTCCCTTCTGGTGAGTTCACAAAACCCGTATTTCGTATTGTAGAAGTTCCTTTTCTCTTCGTAGTTGTATTTTATCAGTTTATGTTCAATCTTTTCCAGTATTCCAACCAATATTGATAGCGCAGCTACGGGTCCATGGCCGTGTGCATCGATTAGCTTTTCTTTTATACAAACTGGAATTATAACATCCATTTCAGCGAGGGATTTTTTTTTTTTTTTTAAATTTTGCATCCCCAAATCGAGTTAGTATCCGAAATAAGTTTTTTTTAGGTTCGTCGACCTTACCATAATAAAGTTTTGTTTGTTTTGTTTTCCTCTGTTTCGGCTTCTAGTATTGGTCGATCTTTAAATTAGTTCGTGGTCCCACTTGAAAGTGTTATTACTCATACAAGTACGTGATAATCTGTTTTGACTTGTGTCTCATAAGCAGAGAAACAATTCATTAATAGTGCTTCCTGAAGTATTTCAGTTTTTTATTTAAGAAATTTTCTCTTACCTCCTTAAGAATTCTCACGAGTATGACTTGACAGAATAAACTGTCAAAAGGTTTCTGGAAAATAGGTGGTTATATCTGTTGAGACAACAGTTGCGTAGCTAGGAGGGAAACTTAGGTTGAGCAGTAACCTCATAGCTAGCACTCTAACGAACAACAGGTGGAGTTTCCACTGCAATTCTTCGCTGTCATTGAAAGGAAGCCAATTTATTGTGGTTTTAAAAATGTTTATCCGAACGAGGAATGTTACAAAAATTTTAGATAATACGTTAGAACTGAGATTCTTTAAATTGCGAATTTCCGTCCAGCATACACGAACGAAGTTTTTCAAGTGAAAAAAGTAGGTACACTAAATTAATAAAAGATGAACTTAGAATGAATGGTTGTGGATTGAGGTACATATTGCTGGTTTTAAAGAAACGGTGGAATGACAGCTGTTAATTCAGAAGAATGGAGCTTCCATAGAATGATTTTGAAATATCAGTGGATGGATGTTGCCTTAGTCTATACGTAACAAAACATTGACAGATTTAAATCTGCCGTACTAAATTAAGAATAGTGTGAGACCAAAATACTGGAACAAATTATCATAAGCTTCAAATGTAGATAAAATCTGAGAAGGTTAATTAAAATAGAACTTAGTTATATTACTATAAACGTAGATCTGTTTGTTCTCCCATACGCAGTATAATGCGAGGCATATTTCGACTAAATTTCTCCCATTAACAATCGAGGATATCTGTGGGGAAGACTGCAGCACCAATAGAACGCGCTCTCCCCTTGTCAAAATAAGTCCTGATCAATTCAAAGTGTCACTTAGTATGCAGACTACTGGGCACAAACACTGCTAGTATTCGCGAACTGGAGTGTTGTCATTTTCAAAGATATATTTGTAGGTTAAAAAGAACAGCCAAAAAAATTTCTTTATCGGTTTATCAATTTCGTTTGCTTCTGCTTCTAGTCATAAGCCCCGATGGGCTTTCCTGTATTCTTCTTGATAAGAGCGGTAAAATTAAGTTCCACGTGGCTGGGGATAGAAAGACTCCCTCCCAGGGTTAAAACAACAAGATGAGCAATCCAAATCTTCCTCTTCAAAGTCTTAACCTAATCGCCGAACTCGGCTCAGAATAAAAAAAAATCAAGAACATAAATATCCACAAGTAATACCATTCTTCCTAACAGTCCATTCAGCAGACGATTGCCGCCTTTCTTCATACAGAAAGGATCGGAGAGATTAGCAAGATCCCGAAAGAGAATAAACAGATTAGTATACCACTTACAACGGCACCGCACCACACTCATTTAGTCCTCCTGCTTATCATGCCACGTTGCTAAACTGCACAGAGAGTACCTTTATTGAGATCTACTGCCGAAATTGTGGGCTCTTGAATTCCCCAGCATGGCAATAAAAGGATTATTCAGTTAAGTAGTTTGATTGAATCCTCGTGAAGACCTTTTGAAAATATGTGATATGTCTTTGCACTCGAAGTTGCAAAAATCAAAGCAAGATCGCGAACAAATATCAGAAACGGTTTTGATAATATAATGGATGGAGGACGTATACCACACAGCTGCAAGAAAATACAAATAATAATCATCAGTTAGGAACTGTTGGATGGTGCTTTTATTTTGAACTTGTGGTGGCCATTAAATTCTACACACGATTCTTTACTTTTAGTTATGAAACAAAATTTCTAATAGATGCGAGGGGTTAGGATGTATTGACAACAATATTTTTATTTCGGTTGCCATCTTGAAATGAATGAACTTAAATTCGCTTCCCAACTCGGCATGTTGGAAGAATAGCAGGCTCCATTAGTTCTGTTTAGAATGTATTTAATCGATACTTGCTTTTAGATCTACAAAACAAATCTTAGCAATGGTTGGAGGTTCTTATAATCGCTATTGTTCCTGAATTTTGTATCCAGTATATTCAGAAGTTCTGTTATTTCTCCATCTCACACGAAATATTTTTTTCTATCACGCGCAGTACCGTGAAAATTCCTAGTTAGGTCGAATTGAATAGCTGGAGGTGTTTTCGTGCATTTTTGTGATGGTTCCACTTATCGAACCCGCCATGTAAATATAATGTGAGGAGAAGAGAAAATTGCGTCTCCCACTAATAGACAAGTTTATCGCCTGCAGCTAATGTTCTTCGTAGAGCCCCAAGAGGAAAGAAAAGAGTCCTCAGATTTTACATTGACGATTATTATGTACAAAGAAGAAAAAACCAAAAACAGAAAAGCTTTTATTTCTAGCCAGCATCTTTTCTCTCTGCACTCTCCACTGTTAAAAATGACGGTGACACGAAGAAATCCATTATTCACCGTGATAGATAGCCACCTAACTATTTATCACCTTCATTGTATGCTAGGTTGACGTCTCTCATTGTCATCTTTCTTAATGATGTCTCTTATTGTTCCAGACACATAAAAACGCGTATCGATAATCTTATCTATCCCTTTTAGTTCCACAAGGAAGCGCGCGCAGGGGAGACGGCCATATTTCCACACTTTTTGAGAGTTCATTTTAGAGAACACGCCTGTTTAAGAGAGAACTGATTCGCATCATCTATAAAAGGCCGAAGACAAATGAACAATGGGGGATGATCGAATTGTTCTTTTCTTTGCTGTGTATGCGAGTCTCGAAGATTAGAGAGTAGCAACAGTATAAGAAGGGGAGCAGAGAACGAGTCAATATCTAATAAAAACACAAACAATTCATTCCTTAGGAAATATTCCAGAAGAAATCAATAGCCGCTTGGGAATGCTTCTTGCGAGGAACTATTAAGAATTTCAATGGAAGCGTCTCCATGGTAGCGAAGAAGTGATAAAATAGGAAAATATAATTTAGTATAGAAGATATATCAATGCAACTTTTCGGAGGCCTTTAGCATCTCCATGAGCTCGCCGAAGCCCCGTGTTTACAAGAAAAATATTGGTAGATAACAAGCGTCCTAATTTAAAAACATCCTTCTCTTCTGAAATGTGTTTCTGTTGTATATTGCGTGAGGAGGAATTTAAATGTAACAAGAAAGACCGTAGTGGATAACAAAATAGATTTTCAACACGCACAAAGGATTTTAAAGGAATATCGAATATTTAGTGATATGCATCCCGATGTTTTGAAGAAGAAAAAATATCCTAATGATAAGCCCTATAACAAACACTAACTTGTGTGAAAGGTAAATGATGAAGGAATGGGCCACTTCGTTTGAAAGAATTACAATACACCCTACTAAGGGTAGGATAGGGTGTGTCGTAATTCTTCCAGTTAAAATAAAGTGGTAAAAATGAAATTGAGACGCTAAAACTCTATTTGAAGCACGAAGAAGGTCGTGATCCCTTCTGTACCTCGATGATGAACTGTGTGTTCTTTGGCAGGAGGACCCAGAAGGAAATGGCGGCGAACTTTCTGACACTTTCCGGTGTAAGCTTGTATGCCTTATCGTGTAAAAAATAAGAGTAAAGCAAGCACGCACGTGAGCGTGGATCTTGTGCAGCAACAGAAAGCGAATTTGTATTAGTCGTGGGGAGTTTTGCAGCTCGTTCTCTAAATCCCTCGGGTCTCAAGTCCAAGAGTTGTTCGCAGAGATGCGTGACCGACGCAATTTATCAGGAATCTCTTGAGGATCAACGACAACTAGCGGGGAAGACTACGCAAGTTGGTGATAATCCCACAGGCTCCAGAAGAGCGTAGGTGCACCGCGATGACCCCCATAATGTTTCCTCCTGAACTTCACATTTAAACGAAGTGACGGACTAAACCGCACCAGCATTTAGAGGACACTTAAGGTGAATCAGTAGAGGCGATCAATACCGAGTTGTGGTATGCAATTTTAATCAGCCAGCCATCACAATGGACGTCTAGGGGAGAGGAACTAATTAAAACCATCGCTAACACTCCCTTTAGTGGAATTTTATAAGATGCTGCAGGGATCACTCCTGGTACGAACCAAGGCGACGGCATCTATAACTGAAGTCAACTGCGTAGACGCGCACAATCCTCTTCACTCTTTGGTATGGAGTAAAGAAATTAACATAATCAAATAGATGCATTTGTTGCCCTTTTGCCTACTGATGTTCCGACTATTTCACTTGTACACCTCTTTCGAATTCTGGACTAGAAAGCTGCATTCGTTTTGAACCGTATTCGCGAGATTTGCTGGAATTAATTTTAGACAGACAGAGAAAAAAAACATTTCAGTTTGGGGATCGAATATTGTAGACAAAGACAGATAAAAAGAAAGAAAGGGTTGTATTTGAATAGGATTCGCCCCTTCAAGAAACTCAAGATGTAGAACGTGTAAATTGCGTGTTCCGAGGCTGATTTGTCTTTTAGGAGGACTTGCAGAACTCAAAGAAAGCTGTATGTCTACTGAGACCGCTAACAGGAGCCCTTCGAAGTGGGTGTTAAATGCTACAACTGCTGTAGAATAATCTTGAAAAAGTATCACGTCGTATAGAATCTTCGTCTGTGTGACTAGAGTCTAAAAGCAGAAAGAACTGGTTGTTTTGCTTCATCTCAGCTGACCATCATCTAAAGAATGGCCTAACTAAACGAAGATTTTCCTGGGACAGTAGCAGTTCGTTCATTTCCAGCTTCTTCGCTATGCGCTGTTATCTTGTTCTTTGAAAGTGGATGCAAATCAGGCTGAGTTGTCGCATCCAGGACGCGCTTTTTTATGTTTATTTGTTCCTCCTCCTCCTCTGATATTCGATTCAATTCCCAAAGTCATTTGTCGCCGGGCAAATCGAAATGCATTCTCTGTCTAATGTTCTCGCAAATCGAAATCAGATACGACTTTTCTCTTTTCACTTTCGTCTTCCTATATTTGTTCATCCGCGCTTTCGAGCCTTAGAAACAACAACAAATAAATAAAAATCGGGGATTTACATTCTGGTGTATCTGTTTTTGCCTTGTTGAGACAAACAAATGTAATTTCTCAAGACGTGTCGAAGAAATACTATTACTTTTTTCCTGGGATTTCTTTCTGTCGCATCACGTCTCTTTGCGGCATTCTTTCCGAATATCTCTGTGACGCCGAGGATAACCCTCGAGATTTCCAACAGCATCTCTCTAATAATTTAGCAGAGTGAAATCGTAACTGGGATGGCTGTTTCAACCTAAACTCAAATCCAGGGTATTTACAGAAGCCCTAATACAGCAAAAAGCACAACGAGGCAGGTGAGGTTTTGTTATAATGTATCGCTCTCATTTCAAATGCTCTCAGAACACACCTATTACCTGTCGTATAGAGGAACTTGTTTACAGAATCCGTCTGTGATAACTGGATGGAGTCTGTAAATAGAAAGCATTGTTTGCTTTCTTTTAAATAAGCTGAGAATCTTTCAATTACCTCCTAAAGAATTCTGAACTAAGATCTTTGTGCGTTCCCTGGAATAGTAAAAATTGGTCTATTTTCAACCATTCTGTGAATGGACTATTAGTAAGCTACAGTGATCTGCAAATATCGTAATAAGTAATTAATTTTAGCGCTTGCTATTCCAGAAAGTTATTAAAGCAGGCCTGTTGGGATATGGGATAGCATCCAACCAAAATCCCAATTTTTTTCATAATCGATAATATGAATCAGAGCTGTATTACTCAATATGTTCTACGTTGGTAATAATATTAGTAAATTGATAAGAGGAGTTTACCTCAATATAGTACGTGGAACACTTCCGTATGATACCCTCCAGAAATTAAAACGAAAAAATCGACAACTTACCGGTACATTAAAGTAAAATATAAATAATTAAAGTGAAATATAAATAATTAAATAATCAATTTAACACAATTCAAAATCAATTCAAAACAATTAAAATTCAAATTAACGCAATTAAAAGAATCTAACGAAAATCTTCAAAACGATTTTCCTTCCTGAAGCTGACAATGCTTTTCGACCGACTGTCGTGTTCACAGGAATGAAAATTATCGAATCAGGCTAAACCTGCAACTTAAATAGTGATTATGTGTCTTCGCGCATGCGCGTAAAGGTCCACGCATCGGAGATCAAATATGGCCGCCGAACATTAACAGAATTCTCGTGTAATTTAATTTCAACGGTTTCTGCAATTAATAGTCGCGTATAATTACGTTGAACGTTAAGTATTTTGGCCTCGTTAAATAAAAAAGTATGTTTTTCGTTAATGGCATGAAAGGCTAATTCTGACGCTGCTGAACGAGAAGCACGAACAGAGGCTTCGTGTTGATTTACACGGATATTAAGAGAAAACCGCGTGGAACCCTGATAAGACGAGTCGCAATCACCGCAAGAAATGTTGTATACTAGATCATTAATTTGTGTTGCGAACGCCGAAAGAACCGAGCGATTGTTCAGTATAGTGTGTAACTTCCGTATAGGCCTAGCTATAATTTTAAATTCGGTATCTTTAAAGAATCTGTTAAGCTGTTTGTGCCACTGTTCAACATATGGGACAGAAATAAAGTATTTTTTGATATTACTATTGTTGATTGGTGCAGTATTTTGTATCCTATCCTTAGCTTGTACCCTAATTCGATTTATTGTGTTAATGGGATAACCCCTGTTCAAGAATCTGCTAGTTAATATTTGTATTTCTGAGTCTAAAGCAGAATCCGTCGTTGAATATTTATAGGCATTTAGAAATTGATTAAAGATAATCGATCTTTTGTAGGTGAACGGGTGGTAGCTATTATAATGTAGAAGCATACCGGTGTTTGTGGGTTTTCGATAGATGCTAAATTGTATTTTGTTCGAGTCCCGGGTAAGCGTGAAATTTAGAAAGTTTAATGACTTTGTATCCGTATCTTCCCTTTCCAATGTAAGACTCAAATTTACATTGGAAAGGGAAGATACGGATACAAAGTCATTAAATTTTCTAAATTTCACGCTTACTCGGGACTCGAATAAAATCCAATTTAACATCTATCGAAAACCTACAAACACCGGTATACTTCTACATTATAATAGCTACCACCCGTTCACCTACAAAAGATCGATTATCTTTAATCAATTTCTAAATGCCTATAAATATTCAACGACGGATTCTGCTTTAGACTCAGAAATACAAATATTAACTAGCAGATTCTTGAACAGGGGTTATCCCATTAACACAATAAATCGAATTAGGGTACAAGCTAAGGATAGGATACAAAATACTGCACCAATCAACAATAGTAATATCAAAAAATACTTTATTTCTGTCCCATATGTTGAACAGTGGCACAAACAGCTTAACAGATTCTTTAAAGATACCGAATTTAAAATTATAGCTAGGCCTATACGGAAGTTACACACTATACTGAACAATCGCTCGGTTCTTTCGGCGTTCGCAACACAAATTAATGATCTAGTATACAACATTTCTTGCGGTGATTGCGACTCGTCTTATCAGGGTTCCACGCGGTTTTCTCTTAATATCCGTGTAAATCAACACGAAGCCTCTGTTCGTGCTTCTCGTTCAGCAGCGTCAGAATTAGCCTTTCATGCCATTAACGAAAAACATACTTTTTTATTTAACGAGGCCAAAATACTTAACGTTCAACGTAATTATACGCGACTATTAATTGCAGAAACCGTTGAAATTAAATTACACGAGAATTCTGTTAATGTTCGGCGGCCATATTTGATCTCCGATGCGTGGACCTTTACGCGCATGCGCGAAGACACATAATCACTATTTAAGTTGCAGGTTTAGCCTGATTCGATAATTTTCATTCCTGTGATCACGACAGTCGGTCGAAAAGCATTGTCAGCTTCAGGAAGGAAAATCGTTTTGAATATTTTCGTTAGATTCTTTTAATTGCGTTAATTTGAAATTTAATTGTTTTGAATTGATTTTGAATTGTGTTAAATTGATTATTTAATAATTTACTTTAATTATTTATATTTTACTTTAATGTACCGGTAAGTTGTCGATTTTTTCGTTTTAATTTCTGGAGGGTATCATACGGAAGTGTTCCACGTACTATATTGAGGTAAACTCCTCTTATCAATTTACTAATAATCGATAATATAAATAAAAGGCTTGATTTGAATTGCAATTATAAACCTCTCAAAATTAAATTGAAAAAGTTTATTTTAATAAAAAGTACAGAATAAAGCCAATTGCATTTGCAACTTGTCTTAATACAGAGAAAAGAAAACAACAGCATAAGGACTTCGGAAATATTTTGATTTTCTTTTATATAAATGTATACTTTTTCCCCCGAAGACCTCACTAAATCTTGAGATTAAAAGCAAGCACACTCGCGTACAATATACAGTTGTTTGCAACGATTCAAATGAATTTTCTCTAAGCACTCGAAAGAAAGATACTTCTTTCTTGAAATATCCTTGTTTAATGAGTAGTTTCAGTACGAATTTGGACAATGCGAGAGGCCAACAGGGACTGACAAGACTTGTGCAGGGACAGAAAGGCTACAGTCAATCAAATAACAATTCAGTACAAGAGTGGTTACCAAAGAGGCATTTCAAAAAGCAATGCTCTTCGTACCATGTTAAAAATGTGGAAATGCAGTCAACGTCAAAACCGAGTTCCATTCCTTCCAGAAAAAAAAAATAATAAAAATAACAAAATGTCGTTACAGCGGACTCAGGAACCACCATTACTGGACAGTAAAGGATTGTAAACACGTTGCCTAGTATGAGGAATCCCGGTTCCTGCTCTTTCGCCCTGATGGGAGATGAAACAACATAAGTGTATGCTGTGGTAGCAGAATAATGGTGCGGGAGTATTTTCATGCCCATCTTGGTAAATAGTTGTTTATCATCACCCCCATAACGCCTGGTAGAAAAAGCCTAGCTTCCAATCCATCAATGGCGTGAGGAATTTTTATGGGCTTGTTTTTTTACAAAACGTGCTTCAGGTATTCATTCTCAAGAGATGGTTGTGCAGTTTTTTTTTAAGCCGGAAACTTGGATTTTTCTTCAAGAATGTTTTCTTGAAAAATGGACCTAAGAATATACGCTATTACGGACACAATATTGACGCCTCCTAGCTTTAGTTGCATCGGTGCTTAACGTGAACAAACCTGTAGCATCCCTCTAAATGGCTTTAGTATATCCGTTTACGTAAGAGCTCTTCCAACAGAATAATACGCCCTGTCACAAGAACAGCACTGCAGAGAAGTGGTTCCAGGAAGGATCACGACAGTAAATTCAATCTACTATCACCCGATTTCGGTCCAGTTGAGCACCTGAAGGATGAGGTGGAACGAGCTCTTCCGACTAGACATCCAAAACTATCTAATTTGCAGCAAATGTGGAAAGAAGTTAAGTCAAATAGAACAGCATCCCTGTGGCACGCTTTTGACACTAGTTGAGTCCATGCTACGATCAATCCAGGCTGTTCTGCGGACTAAGGAAGTGACTACTCACTGTTAGAAATGGTGGTTCATCTACTATTGTTAAATTCTGCTCTGGGCTGCTCTCCTAAATCCTTCGGTTTAGGGAAAAGCGTTGAAACAAGTAAAAGAATTCTAAGGGTAATATTATTTTACCTCATTTTCTTGATGCAACTGGAAAACTTAGTTTTAATTCGAATATTTTTGATCACGACATACAATGATACAGCTAAGGTTATGACACTGTTCCTATTCATAAAAGAATTCCCAAGACTTCATTAAGAAAAGCGAAACCGTCAGCATATTAACGTGACAGTTATGGATGTTTCCATGGCTCGGTTGATCAATCATATTTTAACGCTCGTGATTGGTAGGTGCTTTATTTAACCCGAACATATAATTTCCCCGTTTTTCTCGTACAATTGAAATATTTCCACAGGCAACTGTGAACAATTAATCCTCCCAATAATTAACTTAAACAGAGAACGCAGGCCATGAATAACTCATCTGTCAGAAAGAGAGATGATATTAAATTTATTGCAAAACTGACTGCAGCCATCATCCTGAAAAATTCGGGTTTTTTTCCGAGCGCAGGCATTTCATTACATTCTTCTGAACATATTTGATTGTTCAACGTCGACCAGGATGGAAAAAACATAATGATTCTATTATCTCGCCTTCAAAGCTTTTCGAGAATTAGTTAGAGTCCAACCACAAGAAATACTTATTCGCAGTACTGTTAATGATTGAATAGAAGAGACAGTCGGACTTGTTATGGTAATACTGTGTGATGAGATATTAAATCGTGCAAGGCTAAAATGCTTTTTGTGATAAACATTAAGTTAATTTTAATATTTAAGCGGAATTGTGACTAGTGGCCTACTTCCTTATGTCTAATGTACATTCACTGGTCACTGAGCTTCAATACTATGTCCATCGTTTCCGTTGCTTATTTTTTTTTGAGTGCGTGGATGGATAATGCCAGATTAGGAATTCAGCAGTTGAGGCACATGACCGCCGATGGCTCCACCTTCGTGTAGTCCGTACGACCTCATCCCATCGATGCCCGATGGGTTGGCAGTTCATAGGAGAAGGATGATATCTTTCTAATGTTCAGCAATCTTCGTCTGCAGAAGTATAACCCGATCGCATGGTGAATTTTTTCTAAAAGGTGTTCCAGATATGCTTGATATACAATAACTCTCTGACAGAGCAGTGTGTGTGTGAGATGGGGATCAGGAGTTCCTAGGAATTCTTCACACTGCAGCCACTAGTCTCTACTTGTCGGAATGAATATATACTCGTATGTACTTTCAGATTGGTGACTTGTGCATTTATTAATTTTCTATCTAGCCTTCTCAAGAGGTGATGTACTCTTTCAGTAACAACAACATGTCTTTTTTTTACCACGCGATATACAGTGAGTGGGCAGATAAAAGTGTAAAGTGTATTTAGTGTCTAACGGCACCAGGGGTTTCTCCCATCTCCGCGTTGCTTTCATTGTGGGTGTACCAGTTCACTGGGAAGGCCAGAGATTTAAAAGTGTATGGATATTGTACATGTGTAGTGTTGTGTTCTGTTGTTCATCTGGCCGTTTAGCCGCTGGATCCCTACTGAGGCCCAACGTTGCCCACACTTAGCCCCGTGGAGGCAGACCAGGTACACCAGTATTTTTAGATAAGTACTCTGGCAGGTCCTGCCACCTAATTTCCTGAGATTTCAGTGGCTAGGACCTATATAAAAAAAGGGGGGGGGATAAACGCTTGAATTTAATTAGGCCGAAAGAGGTTGCAAGTGTGTCGAATTTGGCATTTAAAATTTTTACGTTCTGTGGGGCATTCGCTTTTCGCTGAGAATATAGGTAGAGTAGGGGGAGAGACGGAAGGCTGGGGGGAAAAGACAGAAGTATGGGTCAATAGGGAAGGCGACCCCAGGTATATCAGTGGGGCATGCCCTTGCCCCACCAGAGGGAAATGAGGGGGTGGGGAGGGGGCAGGAAGTCCTTCCCCTGACCCCACCAGGGATAGGGAGAGAAAGTGGGCTGGGCAAGGGAGCCCTGCCCAGTTCGCCATAGCGGCAATTTGCAGTGCCCTCCAGCAAGTGCAGTTTGTTGATGACTCGTTGGTGGGGCTTGGTCCTTTTCTAGGTGTGTGGTTTCATCCTGGGAGCAACGACATCCTGGCTGGAGCCACTCCCATTGGTTCCTAGGTCGATGCTGTTTCATTTATTCTGCTGCATATTACGCCGTTTGTCCTTAGTATTTTGCTATCCTTTCCTCTGTGTTGATGTTTTATCAGTTTGCCTTTATTTATTATTTGTGGTCATCTATTCGTTGTGGATGGCTATTTCTGTTCGTCGTCTATTGAAGACGTCAAGTGCAAATCGGCTGAGGGCTTTGTATTCATCTTCTGTATCCAGTAGATGGTACTCTTGATTTTTCGGCAAGTATTGAATCTCAGTTATAAGTCTACTTCTGTGTTCTTCGTAGCATTCACCGTCTTGCATAATATGCTGTCAGGTTTCAGGTTCTCCACAGGTGCATGTGGACTCTTCTATTATTCCGAGTGCGTTCAGTTTTGCTTTAAATGGGCCGTGGCCCGTCAGGAGGAAGGTTGTATTTAGCCCAGGATAGAACCACGAGGGGGCTTTTGGGTTCATTTTTGCGACTATCGGTATGAAGCTTCTTGTAACTTGACCCTTTGGCGACATCTCCCATCTGTGCTGCCAAATCTTCAACATGTGAGCCACTATTCGTTGTTTCTCTGCCGTCCGGCTGTTGGTTGGATCCAAGGTAAAGTCATAGATGGAGGCAGGTATATCCTTGGACAGTAAATACATGAGTCCACATCTAGTCATCTCGAGGTCCAGTGGAAGAGCTCCTGCCAGGACCTGCAGAGCGTGGATGCTAACCGTTTTGCATGCCCTAGTTATAGTTAGAAGTATGTTTCTTTGGATAGTGTCCAGCAGTCATCTGTTCACCGCGGTTCTGACCTTCCTGAACCAGATTGATGATCCGTAGGTGATCGCTGGGATGAATATTGTTTTATAATACAGGGACAGGGTCTGCCTGTTGAGTCCCCAGTCCCTGCGAGATACTCTTGCTACAAGTGCTGCATAGTTCCTTAGTTTCTCTCTCAAGTAGGTGAGATGAGGTGTAAAGGACGGGTTTCCATCCAGGATAATACCTAGATACTTTATTTGGTTTGCTAGTTTAATGGTGGATCCCGCTATCTTTATTTGCGGTGGTCGTCTGATGTTTAGAGAGCCTTTTAGTAATACTGAGTTTGTCTTGGTTGGTGAAATCATTAACGTATGTGTTTTTGCCCAATTCTGTAAGGTTTGTAGTGCTTTGTTTGCCTGTGTTTCAAGTCCCGTTCTGGAGTCCGCTTCCACCATTAAAATGAGATCATCAGCAAAGGCCTGACTGGCCACATTTCCGAGGTCCAGAGTCAAGAAGTCATCAAAAACCATGTTCCACATTAGTGGCCCCAGGACAGATCCCTGTGGGCAGCCCCTTCGGACGCTTTTAACAACTCTTCGGAAAGTTGTGACGACCTCAATTTTCCTATCCGACAGATATGCCCGGACACTGTTATACAAGTTTTCTGGGATTGCTGCTTTCCGGAGTCTGCCAAGGACACTGGGCCACCAGTGTCGAAGGCCCCAGCAAAATCCACTGCTATTACCAGAAAATACTTCTTGTTACTTTGGGTTGCCTTGGTTATGAGGTTTTTGACTGCTGCAATGGTCGAGAAGCCCGGTTTGAATCCATATTGCCTGGGTGATTCCAGGTTGGCGGTTTTGTAATGGTTCATGATCCTTTTGTGGAGCAGCCTTTCATAGAGTTTGCTTAGGGTAGAGAGTAGGGCTATGGGGCGATATGAGGCTGGTTGGTCCAGAGGTTTTGTTGGGTTTTTGAAGATAAGTTTTAGGTGTGCAGTCTTCCAACTTGTCTGGAAGTTCCCAGTTTCCAGGCATCGGTTGAGGAGATTAAGTATCAGGTTCGGTATATATTCCACGGCTTTTTTGACCATCTCTGGTTCTATGAGATCCGGGCCGGGACATTTCCTGTTGCGCATTTGCAAGGCCGCACCCTGTAATTCATCGACTGTGAAGGGCGGTTCTATACGTTTGGTTTGCCTGGCATATTACCTTTTGTTGTTCATGGATGATAGCACTAAGGATATTGGTAATCGATTCCTCCCACGTTTTGGTCAGGCTTCCATTGGGCATCCTCGTTACAGTGGATGCTTCTCCCCTGGAGAGCTTGTTTGTGGTGATTTTATACACTACGCCCCAGGGGTTCTCGTTCCCTGTCTTGGAGACCAGGTTTTCCTAAGAGGCTCGCTTGTTCTTTTTAATTTTTTCTGTATAGGTGTTTCGCACCTCTTTGTATTGTTGCCTTAGTACTGCTACCTCGAGTGGGCAGATACGTAGCATGCCCACAATTCAGTGAGAAAATAGCAAGAAAAAAGATTTAACTGACTTTGAACGGAGCACGGTATTCGGTGCCAGGCCCTGATAGAAACCTACACTATCAGCCCGAGTACTATTTCTACAAGAAAGTGTTAATCGGAGTGGGGGGGGGGGGAATGGAGGTGAATCTTTTAATATTAAATTCCGATTTTCTTCCTAGACTTTAACATTTAGTGAATATGGTCCCAGCTCTGCTTTTACTAAGATGGCTTGTTCTCCCAAAATATCCCGGAAGTGTTGGATTCTGATCTGCGCCCAAGGCTGGATATTACAGATTCATTCCATTATTCTCGTCAAACAACTATTGCGTTGACTGTACATGATGTAAATAAGGACTTTCGCGGAAGAAATACTGTGATGTGTAGGTAATGCAGAATTGTTTAAAATGCCCTTTAATAACCCATTGTGTGAAGTAGTTTTCTTATGGTTGTTGGTCGTACACTTATTTTAGTTCTATCAGCTGTCTCGAGAAGCGCAGTTGATATAATCTCCGTCTTTCCCACACCGGGTGGAAAAGACCTGAGTTCGAATCTTGTCAATGACGAGAGAAATGTTTATGGGTCTTTTTCACGTAGCTAAGTTAGTTTATGTCAGGAGAGGGTGGAATGGTGTTTTCTCACATTATATACGGTGCGATATCGCTTTAAACCGCACAGCAACATTTTGAATCAGTTCAGTTGTTTCCCTTCACCATTCGTTTCAGCTGTCTGCATAATCTGAGAGTCATTAATGCCTGCGTATCTCGAGGTGAATTGCCGCTTTCATTGGTGTGCAACAGTTGATTTTGGGTGTTCACTCTTTCTGCTGTCTGGGTCCTGCTCTCGTGCCATTCTGTTCCATCTACATCATTTTTATATCATACTTCTAATGGTTGTAGGATTGTGTGTGTGTGACAAATATTTATGCAAATCCCAGAGGAATTTTTTTTTCAAGAAATGGGTCTGGAAACCGCCTCATAAACTAAAACTTCGATTTTATTATTATTATATCGTTTGTAATGGCTTTCGGTTAGTTCCTCTAGAGCTTCATGACAACAGCCTACTAGGGCGTGTTTTTGTTTTTTTCTTTTGAAAAGAGATTACTCTCTTGGCGCTAACAATCATCTATCTTTAAAACTCCGAGCAAATTCTTCATAACGCAGTATCGAAAAGCGAGTAAATTAGCCTGTGTTGCAGAACATAACGAGCATGGTGGTAATGCTAACTTATTTAACTACTAATTTAAATATTGGTAGTTAAATTCTTTTCCATTTACTAATTAAAGTTGCAAAATGTAGACTTAAATCCTTTGGTAAATCTGGAAGCAATTTCGGATAGATTTAAGACGCGATCAGTAATCCTTTTGACTCACTATATGGTGCCCATTCGTATATTTCTAATAAATGTTGTTTATCTTGGCTCCTCCCCTCCTCCTACACAAATTTCGAGAATAGGGATCAACTGTACTTCTAGTTAACTTATTTCGCCATAATAATTATTGTATTGCTTTATACTTTGATGTAGTGATTAGATGGTAACAATAACTGGTATTTCTGATATCTTTATCACCTCAGGTCCGTTTATCCTTCTTATCGTTTAATTCAGCTCCATCTATTTGCCTTTGTGCCACTATAAGAGAATTGGTTAATACATAGGACACAATAACAGATGGCTTTGTGTAGTGTTTCAGCGATAAACATCTTGGCCTATCCATCTACATCCGGGAAATTAGTTCTCATTATACCACACATGCTTCTATATTTATTTTGTTGTCCCTTTTGCAAATTGATAATGTCCTATCTTCCGGCCGTTCTTCCTCAATAAATTCTATATCTTCCTGTAAATAAGCTACGCCCTTGCCTATGTCTACAAGTTTGATATCTGCGTGATAAGGTACATCTCTGCTTTTATGCCCTCTTTTCTAGTCGTAATGGGCTAATCTTTTACTTCACCGTATCTATTGTACAATGACGTTCAAAAATAGATTTATTTTATCACACTTTGATTGCTAAAATTAATGATCCAAACAAAAGTTTGAATATTTAATTGAACTTTGTTTCTGCCATGTAAGTTTTCATATAAGATGAAATTATGAATGGGCACCTTTAATTCGTCTGGCTACTTCAGAAATCCAAATGTGTCAATTTGTTTTAGCCCTCGAGATTACTATATCTTTATTTACCATCCATGTTTCTGGAAAATCTGTTGTTTCCTCTGCGTTAATAACAGCACAAAAATGGGATGAGTTCTTTCTCTACAGGGGCAAAGGCGTGAATAAAAATTGCTTCGGTGTATTTGCTTTTAATATTTCAAATATCTGATAGTGAAGATCTCTCGAAGCTACCAGCTAGTTTTACCAGTAAAATCAATCGCAAAATACGAAATTCGCTTCCATCCAGGGAAAAGCCATGTATTGATTTTTAAAGGAAATAACATGGAAATTTATAATGGATGGGAGAGAGAAAAACGATACATATCCGCATTTGTTTCCAATCTACTCTTGCCCAGTTAGAAGATTATGGAGGTCATCCGTATTTTAATAGAACTCATGATCCCATGAACAACAGGTTTTCGACAAGTGCCTACCATTTCATTTCTCTCGACAATAATGAAGAATCAATGAAACCCTTAAAGAAACTTCGAGTTTCAAGTAATTTGGCCAATTCGAATGTGCATAACTTATGAATTCCATTGATCTATGACACTTTCCTTCATACTATATAGATAAAACCTGGTTTCGATTTCTGTCTAGTTGGGTGAAAGCTTTTTTGCACACCGTGACGAAGTTGTTTGATTCCCTTCTAGTTTGGATATCATACGGTCAGGTTTTTCATCCCACTAAAAGATAAACTTGGATATTTTGATTTGTACCCAGAAAACCTGTCGCTTCGTGGCCTTAGTTGCCTCAACCGTTATTCTAAACAACTGAAATCTTCATCCCCTCAGTTCCCTTCCTCTCTCCATCTTTTATTCTCTTCGTTCACATGTTTCGTTGCGAGCCTCGTTCCCCAAAGTTGCCGGTGAGCTACTTTTAGAGAATCTCTCCGAGTTCTCGAGCTAAAAGAACGTACTCGTGGGACTGCACGCTCAGTTGAATTCATTGATCCTAAGCAAGTCCCGGATCCTGTTCGTTCGGCGTGCTGTTACACAATTGTCGCATGTGTGTGCTACGCGACATTCCTTGTAAGATCGAACTCTAACCTTTTCGCAGATGAAAAGAATGCTTTCGCCACCCTCATTCACAATATTTCTTCTATGAACGTGTGAATCGAAAATGCGTAAGCAGCAAATAAATATTCCATCGAAACGTGAATTTTCCGACTTTAAAGTAGTACAGCAGAAACGTTTGAAATCATAGACTAATGGAGGCGTATCTAATGTTTAACACACGCAGGGATTTCTAGACTGAAATCGTGACCCCTTATGATAGCACGTTTTAGGACTTTCAAGCAAGTTGGTGGGCAAAGACTTTTTTTAATGGCGATACAAACCGACATTTGAGTTAATGTATAACATAATCAGTTGAAAATGCGTTTTGTTTTTAGTATTATTGCGCTACAGAAAACGTGATGTAGTTCTGTTATCTTAGTCCCGTTTTAGAATACAAACAGATCCTAGAAGTTATTCTATCTGCAGCAATGAGGAATGTAGTACCATCCCTCTAACATCAGAGAAAGGGATAATTACGGTGGAGGCTGCGTTCTCTTCTTGGGCGTAATAATGATTAAAGGCCGCACCCCTCTTCTGTTTTTGATAGGAGTACCATAACTGCGCAGAGGTACCTAGAACAGATCTTCGAACCCTATGTGTGACTTTTTAGGGGTGCGGTTGGCCCAGATTTTCTTTTCATGCACAGCAACGCCACTGCACTCAAGTTGTGGCGAAATATCTTAAAACGGAAGTGGCCAACACGATCAGCAGACTTAAATTCGATGGAACATGTGTGGGATGTCCTTGGGAGTCGCACTGCACGCCGACAGCCAACTTCTCGGTCATTTGGTGAGCAAAGGTCTGCGCTGGTGGAAGAATGGTATTTTTTTTTTTACCACAGAATCTTATAGACACCTTTTTATATCGAGCATGGTTCACCGTTGTCAGTCCTGTTTAGCCATTAGAGGGGACCATATGCCGTGCTGTCATGTGACCTTTTTGGTAATTCTTATACCTGTCTTGCTGTCTCTTCATTTCATCATTATTCGGTGGGACTCCGTCATACCAAATTTTGTCCTGCTTCATCGCAAGTTACACTACGTTTCCTACCTGTTCTGTTAATTTTGTGGAAAGTTAGCCATGGAACAAAATTTTTAAGGGGAGCTAATGCCCCTAACTATAATTTCTTGAGGGCGAAAAGTGGCGTTGTTCTTTCATCCATCCTCGTTTATCGATTAGAGTTGTATTGTAAAATCAGTAGTCGCGTGGGAAATATGCTCTCTCAAACGCACATATTTCGGTACCACGCTTGACAACTTGGTTAACTGAAACTGTTTTCCAAGAAATATATATCGCAAAATTTACCCTATGTACACGATATTAAAAAGAAAACACATACATTTGTCAACTGATAATGGCACCTTTCCTTTACAACATTGACATTAATTCAATATATAATAGTGGTTTCTTTGGCGCTGAAGAACATATCTAGCCTGTCCAAGAGCAATAAGTACAAATTATAAAGAGGACCTTTATTTCCTGACATTTTTCAGTGATACGCTTTTGGAAGATAACTGAAGATTTAATGAAAAATAAATCTTTGATAAATATCTCAAATTTTTACAAAGGTGGATATGGATCATGGACTAGGAATTGTTGATGAAACCGTAATAGCGCTCTATCTGCAGAATTCCTTTCTCGAAAAGGACATTAAAGAGAACTTTACGCGGCTGTTTAGATTAGGAATTACAGAGTTTAGAAAATAATGTATCCGTAAAGCTTCTCTGCAACTTCAAATACTGTATAAATCACATTTTAGAGAAAAGACTTGCAGCTAAAGAGTTTATTGCTTCATAAAGTCCAACTCTTAAAAGTTTTTATTGCATGCATCTTTCTATTTATTTCCTGTTTATATGAGAAATAAAATAACCCCTTCAAAAAGGTCAGCGAGTTCCCAATTGGATAAAAGGAGATTGGATACACAAATAAAACCGAACGAACGGAACTATAATGAGGAACCAAGCTTTGGAAATGGGGCAGGAATTTTTTGGAGAACATTGGCATGTTTTTACTGAAGCGCCCAAGTATATTTGTCACCAATGAGGATGTAGACCATGGGAATCTTCCTTACACAGTCCGACAAAGTTCTTATGAAAAATTAGGCCAACAGTAATGTTTCATACAAAACAAAATTTACTTAGAGGGAACTTAATCATGGCGTCGCAAGACAAACAAAGAATTTCCAACACTTGAATTAAGATGAACGATTTCTTACGTTGAGTTATATTTTCTGATGAGACAGGTTTCCTGTAAAGAACCTGCACAATATTGAAATTCGTAATGATATACAAAATTTAAAACACTATGAGACTAGGTATAGACTATTATTTGATTACATGTTGAATTCTCAATTTGTTGGAATTTATATCCACGGAGAATTCGTCATGCTGAAGTGAACAGTAAAGTTAACTTATATCACTCAATGCACCATTCTTTTCTTAAACTAGCTGAAAACGTTTTATTCATAATCTCTCTATTTGCAAGCTGGGTTTTCAAAAAACAAAATTTTCAGCAGGAGTTAAATTTCTTTCCTGCACTTTACTAAGATCGTTCGATCATTACATAACCCTTCTGTGTGTTTTGACTGCCGGTACCAAGACCTTAGACAAGTTCATTCCCTTTGCTAAATACGAACCAAGCATTTTAAAATATCTCCAGATGATAATGGCTATCCATGCTGCAGCGTGTAGCGTCGTGGATATCTTCCTCTTGAATGAATATTCCCAGAATTCTGTTTGTGTCCACCATTGTGGTCGTATACAGTATATCATTAAGGAATTACACTTACATATATGCCCATCAGTGGATAATAAACCGTTTCAGTGAAATAAAAGACGAGCTGAGTCATTGCTGGATTATTCACATGTGTTCCTCACTTAATGGAAATAAGACAAAAGCGATTATTCTTTGTAAAGAAAAAAAAACGCCATGATTTCACACGTTTTCTACAAATGTTGGTAATTTCGTTTCTCTTTTAAGAATTACTTAAATTGTATACCCGGAATACTCTTCGTGAATATCTAGAATTATTAAATTGAGTTTCAATAACCTTTGGTAAAAATATTAGTGGACAAAACTTCGCAAAAAAAAAACAAACTGTAAATGAAAGTAGTGCTAACACTGAAGTCAACGTTCTGGACATGAATGGCGTTACTTTGAAAAGGAACCAACACAGTTGTGCTGGAATGAAGAAATTCTTCACAATGAAGAATCGTAGGTGCTGTGAGCATGTTTACAAAGCGATATTACTTTTAATACCCTCCCATCTTGCTGGGTCTCGTATTTCATTATTAATGAAGAGAAGTGAAATTGTTAAAGACAACAGAATTCAGACAACTACTGAACATTAACGTTCAGCAGTTGTCTGAATTACCTTATTGGCATAATTTCTAAATTAACTCAGTAATCAGTATCACTTGCAGGTGATGCATGCTGATTACTGTGTGATATTCCAAAGAAATTTACAGTATCACTAGTAGATGACAAAAATTGTTGACCCTAAACCTCGGATAGTGAGTGCTTGCGACTTGATTTTTTTTTTCCAAGACGGAAACAGAGGCCAAGGTTTTCGGACAGTACAGGTCATATGCCAGTCTTCAACAAAAACAGGTGGCTGCTGATGGTATCAAACACCACTCGCATATTTGAGACAAATTTGTACCGAAGATTGCTTTGGCCTCGGTACAAATGGGAATATGACTGTTAGATATTTATGTGTTGTTTTTTCTAAAACAGCCGAGTTTGCCACCACTTTTGAAAATCCTCATAAATCACGAAAATATTTCCGATGTATCCTACAAAACATACATTTAGCATAATGTAACAGGAGCATTCCAGTATTTGTAATTTAAGTTAAGATTCTGCTATCGATGGATAAATCAATAAATCTTAAATCAATGTCACGTTAGAAATAAATAGAAGCGATTTCTCCTTTCAAGGAGCATTAATCTCAGTCATTCGCTTTCTGTAAATACAATTTTATCAGTCCAAAATCCGTTTCGTGGCAACGCTGGTGGCTCCTATGCATTTGCTTATCTCCACCTTGTTTTTATGTGTAGTGGTGCAGAGCAGGCCTGAAAAAGTGTTGGCACTTGGGTGCCAGCCTAATGTTCTTGTGTTGCGCCATTCGTCAACAATTGAGCACCTGCTACCCAGAGCCTGGCCTGGGTCCACTATCACCTGAAGTGCTGAAACGCTAAGACCAAGAATGATCTTTGTCGAGCCTGAAATTTTCGTGTATTCTATGATAGATTTTTCTGTTTGTCGGATGATAAACCATACAGCCCTCGCCAGAGGCAGTCAAAACTATGAAAAGAGTCTATAAAGATTCCTGCCGTCTCGACGGGATTCGAACCCTAGCTTTTTCTACATTCTGCTAGCTGGTTAGGGCTTTTTCAAGAACCTTATGGAACCATTGTATCTACTGATGACGTAATCTTCGCCTTTAGATGAGAGCCTATTATTGTTAACACTAAGCGTGGAATATCCGAGAAGATTGCCACAGACAAAAAGCTGAATACGGATCAATTTCGCTATTGTTCAGAAGTTACGAGGTTTAACCAGTGAATTAATTAGTGTAAATAAACGGATTGGCCTTAAGTCTCTTTCTAAAGAGCGAGTATGGATTATTTCACTTAATTACCAGAAGAACTATTGCTGACATTACCCTTCTTGCCAAAATAATCACTGGAATCTACGAAGCAAAATCATTTTCCATGCTCCTCCTAGACAAATCAGGATTCTCACGCTGCTTCGCTTTAACTCCATAATGCAGTGTTTATGAAGTTCAGTCCACTAAACTATTACCAGATCAGCAAGTGACTCTTTGAACCTTTATTTTCTCTCAGCTACACTTTTAATAGTTACTGTTGTGTATCCTGCTATTAATAAAATAAAGTATTGCATGTTTCAATCAGTATTTAGATTATAAAGCAATCCTAGCGATATTGTAAGGCTTTTTAAAGTTAAGTGTTTAAAATCTTCCTTACCACATTTGAATTTACAAATTCAAGAAGTATTACAAAAATGTAATTGGATAGAAGTTGTGCAAATTGGTTCTGTAAGTTAACGCTTGGGACGCACTAATCGCAATTATGTCTTACGCAGAATCCAGCTATTTATCTAACAAATGGATTAGCTGTCAAATTTATAAACGAAATCTGAAAATAGATCTTGTTTTGGTAACGTCATCTATGTTACAAAACAAGGTAAGTGAACTTATCCATGGATATCTTCGTGAGATGTTCTTATGAAATGAAAATTGAGATCTGATAGGAATCAACTTATCTTTCCAAATGTTAATTTGTTAAAATATATATCTCATTCAATCGATTTTAAGTACATTTTTAGCCTTTGTACTTCACTTTGTAAGGAATAAATAGCTATTATTATAGATTACCCGCTCGTTGGAAATCTATCTGTGCTAGATTTCATCTCGTGCAGTTCTGGAGCTAGCTCTCCAAGTTGTTATCGAGCTGTGTGGTCACATGACTGCTCGCTTCCACCAAAGTTAAGTGGGTTTGTTTCCTACTTCATCGTTACTGCCTTTTACAGCGCTAACACAAAAATATTTTGGGTCGTAGAGGCAGAGGATGAACTTGATCCTTAGAGAATCAGTCTTTCTTTCTGCTGATGAGGAAAATAATAAAGGGACAAGCTCGTTGATGGTGGTTAAAATGCGTGTTCTTATTTCACCATGCTTGTTGTGCATGAAGAGAGAGACTTCCCTAAAAGAGCTTCTTCCTTTTTCATCCATTTGTTTGTTCAAAATAGAAGAGAACCGAAAAGTGAAGACCATTTCAAGAATGATGGAGAGAAATAGTGAGTGAGCTCGGTTCTTTTTATTTTGAGATGAAAGGATTGTTTAGGATTCCAGGAGAAAATATTGCATTTACCAAGGGGTTTTTTAAGTATTATACTCCGGTTGGTATTAATATATGACGATCATTTCCCAAGTTGTTTTTCATCATCATCTCTGAAAAAGTTGATTTGGCCTTTACAAATCACCATAGCGTAATTCTGTTGACGGAAAACCCTACCTTGATTACGAGGTTACAATCTCGTAATCAAGTTCAACTTCTCCGTTCTAATATATTATTTGCATTGTAAAAAGAACATTCATGGCCTGTTTCAGTTCGAATAAATGCCTTACAGCTGTGAATTCCAAGCGAGAATGCATGAAGAAAGATGTTGGTTGGTGGTGAAGAGTGTCAAGCGCCAAAGAAACCTAAGGGCATGAGATGTCTGTAATTGCGTGTATACTTTGGTCAGTTTGGCTTCTTCCGCTAGAAGAAACTCTACTTCCCGGCAGAAAGGGAAAAAAAAAATCGCCTGAAAGCGAGTAACTCGGCCACGTTGCGAAAAACACTCATAAAAATTCAAACTTCGAATCCAGTAGCTCATGCTACTGGATTTGAACTCTGGCCTTTTTCACACAGTATGCAATCTGCGATGGCGATACATAATCTGTACCACCAGTAATGGTTATTCCAACCCAGTACACCCCACCTACAAACACCTCTTTCCACCACGTTGGCGGGTTGGAATCCATCCAGTTTTCCTTTCTCTCCAGAAGAAAGTGCGTCCGTCGAGATTCCGATTGAACAAGTATCTCGACTAATCAGTGAAGAGCTCCATTGTTCATTGCTTCTGGGCCCAGCCAACATGCTGCCGGCATCGATTCAAATGGGCTGTTTTGTTTGTAGGGTTTTTATAGACAAAATTGTATGCATCGATAGAAGCCGTATTGTAGTTCCAGCTGTGTTAGAAAGCCTCCCCAATGCTAAAATAACAATCTTGCTGGAGGTAAGACGTAGCCATGATCAGGTCTTGAAATGGTTCTACAGCCTTCTTATACGCAGCAATCTGGCCACTTCGGCCCTATTGCTTTCCACTTAAATGATCGAAGCGGTTGTCTTTGTCATATTTTCACAATAAGCTGTCTTCCCGGAAACAGTCTGTTTTTGTCTGTCTGGTTTCAAGAAAGTTGCCCATAACTGGTGAACATTCAGTTCGAACTCACGTGGCGAAGAAATTTCTGTTTTGTTTGTCTAAAGCAACGAATACGTTAATGTTTGTTTGTTTGTTTGTTTTATGGCGCATTAGCATCCAAGGCTATAATGCGCTACGTTAATGTATTCTGTGGTCTGTTTATTGAGTGAAAAAATTCAAATTTTGGCAACATCAAATTTCTCCAAGAGAACAGACAACAAACGATCTACTGCTCCTTGGAACCTTCCTAAAATTACTTCTCAAAGGGCGCGAACCCAACCATAGAACTGGCTAGGAGGCGGACAGGTGCGCATTTTTAATAATTGTAAAGTAATTTGGCCCTTTGTAAATGTCCATCTGTTTATTTTAGCATTAATGGTTTTTGTAACGCTGTTCGAAGTATGCGGGGAGAGAAACATTACACATTAATTTGAAGTCAGAAAAATAAATCTTTCGTTGAATATTTGCATATCAAAAGGAGGGAAAAAAAGCTCATTTCTGTAATGTAATCATAAAAATAATATTAATGGCAACTTCTACTTAATGTGATAAGAAATAGCAGGCTTTTATTGCTTTGTGCGTTTAGTGGTTACACAATAAATTCGCCACTCTGGAGTAATGAATCAGCAACGACAAATTCTGGAAGGAATGCGATTTTTAGTCGACGTTATATTAATAGCTCTTCTCTCCGCATCTCGAGGGAAATTTATGTCTCTTTAACATTGTAAAACGAGATGTATATTTGACTTTCATCTATTCCAATAAAATGAACTCCCTTCGCGTGATTTCTTTACGATAATATTGATCGAGCTGTGGAGGACACGAAAATGACATCCTTATGGTATTAGCTGACCTATAAACATTCAGATTGCTTCGTCATATTAATTTCCAGTTACATCTGCATAGATTCTTGGCCTCTCTCTCTTTACTAACTGGATTATTAAAATTAGATTTTGTAGCATAATTATACGTGCTTTGAAGTAGACCAACTGGAGTTAATATAAGTCGTGTTTATTCTTCAAACATTAGAGAGAGGTACAAGAAAGAAATTCAGCAATTACTAAAGGGACGCATTTCTCTTAACTTAACCACAATTAACATTCAAACATATATAACGACTTCTGATGAGATCATTGAAATCTTGTTGCAAGGATCTTCCAGAAGACGAGTAACATCGTCCTTACTCCCGATGTTACCTTGGTTGTTGTTAATTTCCTGAGAGAGGTCGCATAAGGTAAGGAAACGAATTAAAACCTGAAGATGCTAAATAAAGGATTGCTGTAACCTACTTAGAGTCCTCAAATCAATAGGGTAGGAATTAGAAAGATATGTAAGACCTTGTCTTCGTAGCTTTATTGGATTCCAGACATATAGGACTGATTCCACCAACATCCTGGCTTTGGCGAATGCGTAATACTGTTCTAGTATGTTTCTGTATCCCTCCAAGTGGCTTCATCTTGTAAAATGAAGATCGACGTTGTACCCTTGCTGGAATACAACCAACTCAAAAGCCTGTTCATATACATCAATGAGTAATTGGTTTTGTATTCTTTCTTGACCATTTCTAAACAACTTTATTCACGTGGTCACAGTATGAGAGGTCCAATATGATTCTTGCGAACCACGCAAATATTTCGTGGCGTGTCATTCTCGCGCGCCGATGTTACTGTGCAATCGTAGCTCAGAGAGATTAGACTCGTGCACTTAAGAAAGCTTCGACTATCCTCTCTGATTTTATAAGTAGTCCGCTCCGTGCCATTCCTCATGAGCCCGATTATACGCCCTTTTGCCACTACTTCCTGAACAGCCCTACTATTTGTCGTTACACTGTCTGCGATAACCTCGCAATGTGCCAGGATGCTATTATAAGTAGTCTTTTTCAACCGAAAACCTTAGGTTAGCAATAGTCTATTTATTAAGTAGAAGGAGGAAACTCCTGTTATTTTTATTATCTTACATATACACGGAACTTTCGTAACTCCTCTCATTCAGGAAACAGTGGCAAGTGTGATGTTTCGCAATTTTGCACGCAATATGCATCCTGTGCCATTCTCCTAGCTCGTGAACAGCAGATCCATCATGAAAAGGCAGGCTTGCCAAGAGCCTCTGTTGTTTACAAAAACATCCTGCGCTGTTAAAGAAGTGCCCAGAAATGTAACGAGCACTGCGCAGTTTCTGCTTCCAACTGGTCTGAGGAACTATTTTTTTTTAATAGTTGTGAGGAAGTAATTCTCTTGTTTGCTAAGAACTGAGAAAAAGACTTCTGCAGGATGTGTTGTGCGGATGTTTACAGCATCCACAAGGCTTTCTGGTGGCATTTTGTGTTGTTACACGGGCCCGTGTAAGTAGGATAACATAAATCAATGACAGCTAATCGATGAGGCGAAAAATAGAGCGGAAACTGCGACAAATTCCTCAGAGATTTCCGGCTGCAGAAAGAAACTGTGATTAAGTAACACTGCTTTGTTGTACAAGATTGTCAGAGCGCTGAATTGCACAGATGTGGTTTATGTGATGATGCCACTACGCGCTACTATTTCATTACTCACAGTCATGTCGCTGACGTCATCCTGCAGAAGAACAGATAGGTGTACGGTAATGGTGCAATTCACTCTCTCAATAAAGTGCTGGAATCGAGTTTTAGGTCCTTATTTCATTGCGCTCCTCACAATACATAGTTAGCGTTATGGGGATGTTCGTGGAGCTGGATCCGTGAGAGAGATCAATAAAATTCCACTCTCCTTCTTCACGAGAGTATAAAGAACTACTATAATTAGATAACTCTACAACTGCACCTTCATTTTAACTTTCATTGGGTGAAAACAACACCACCAAACCATCGCTTATAACAACATGATCCTGAGCTCGATGCATGTCAGCGCATTCGAATCCTACTGCACCTGATCATTATCGAACAGTCTAAATCTTCGCCCTCCACACATGGTGATTACAAATCGACACAGAAGGGTATGGAATCGTCATTCTATGGACATGATCGTTCGACTGTCTTAAGGGTGTTCATAAAAGTAACGGACTCTTTCTTTACTTTGCCATAAATGACCCCATATTGCTCTTCATGTTGCTTGCTTTAACTCTGGTTTTATTTATTTTTTTAACCCGAGGGAAGGGGAGAATCCTTCGAAACGTACTCCGTAATAAACCTTGTCCCTGGTGTATCGTAAAGAATAGTGTCATAGTACGTTGCAATAGATTGTTTCCAGAGAAAACTGGATAATGAAATTTTTACATGTTGTTCCTTCAGACAAAAACGTCTTGAATAGCCTGTGGATACTTATGAATTGGAACCTCTCAGATATGAAAGTTCATCAGGTAACATTCTGATAAAGACTTCGAAAAGGAGCTTTTTATTTTAATAATCCATTACTATACCAACTGCAAAAGATATTTATCACCTTGCGATTTATAGCAAGATAACTGTATATTAAAGTTGTATTCGTTCTATCTGTTGCCAGAGTATTTTCCAATTCATACGCTCATTCTGGGGAAAAAAGGATGAAATGTCTTGCCCATCATTGCTGCAGCTATCAGGTGATAACTTCGTGGTGTCGCTTACACCACATCTACGATCCATCTGTCTATTATGTCCCGAAGTGAGCCCGTGCTGAGAAAGGTCCCTAGAGGAGGGAGGAAGGAAAAATACTGAAACATACTGTTATCCTCTATTTATGAGGGCCATAAAACATCAATATTTTGCTGACAGAAAAACTCGGTGGGTCTCAAATTGGTACTTGTGATGCTGCTGCTTTACATAATAGAGGTGTTTAGGGAAAATCGATACCAACGTTCGTGCCGAATCATAAATATTCAAAGCTTGAGTGTTGTCATGGAGCTACTTAGAGTTGTCTTACTGATTTATAGCAGTTCCTCCTCTTTTCCCTCCACAGGTAATGCAAAACTATTCGCTTTAATTAATGTTCGAGTGGATTAGAAGGAAGAATGGCACTTCTTTCCCCGAAAAAGTTTAATTCCGTCTCTTATTTATGAAACGTTTTTATTGAGTAGTTTTCTTCGTCCTTTATTTTGACTTCTCATTTTTTTTCCTTTTCCGCGCAGTTCTGTTTGCAGAACCTTCGTGTTTATGATGCTCTTATTTTTTTCCCATGCAATTCTAATTGTCTCTGTCTAACACACACAGTAGCCTCGGGAGTACTTGGACTCCCGTACTGTTCAAGGAAATGAATTTCTCTTCAGGAAATTAATAACATGCGGGACCCACCTTTGGTCCAGATGACAGCTGTGATCCTTCTGGGAATACTCTCCACCAGTTTATGGCAGTAGGCAGCTATTTTGTTTCCCTCTTTCTTGAATGCCTTTGCCAGCTGCAGGGCCTAAGAGGGACATACGGGCTGATCCCGAATATATTATACGTCATTTAAGTAGACTGTGTTAGTCAATTTTGCAACCTCTTTCTTATTTAAAAACTTCCATCTCGTAGTACAGTATAATCTGTTTCATGATTGATTTTCTTTTAGTGGAAAAAAAAGATTAAATCGATTTTGTCAACCTTAGTATTCTCTTAAACCGTAAGTTTTGATTTTTTAGGCATTGAGGAGTTTTAAATTAAATTTATATCCACGTGGTTGTTTATTATTGATATTTAAAAGGAATACTTCTCTCCAGGCATACTATGCAACCAGTACATTACAAATAATTATGTTCATGAAACGTGACCGAAGAAATATCAAAAATCTTGAAAGAGATGATCATTTCAGCACGTATTCCTAGAGGAACTTTGTTTCTGGTTTTAACTTTGCCCAATAGATTGACAATTTTCGAAAATAAAACGATCATTTAAAAGCTTTAGTTTATAGCGTTGAACATTTAAACAGATCATGTAGCACTTCGTCTTTCCTTAAAAAAGAAAATGCAGTTTATTTATTCTGAACTGTTTTAGTGGAATATCTATTTGAAGAGCACTTAAGATTTACGCTAAGAAATTACTTTTTCTGCTTGAATTGATCTTTATAATCACTTCACATATTCAACACCATAGATTCAATCGAAATGCGCTTCTAATCAATTCGTAGTCCGAGTTGATAATTGAAAAAAAATAAATCGCGTGGTTTTTATCTCGATATCATATTCATCTTGTGAACGAAACTTCACAGACACTGCAGATGTAATAACATTGAAAGTTTATTTTCATTCCAGACTTGTTAAAATGACATTATATACTTTACTTCACAGATGGACTTAGAAAATATTCAATATAATGTAATATGCGACCATTTCAATAGATCAACATCCTTTGAATTAGGTTACATCAACTTACATCGATCTAACCTAAACAATGGAAGTGTTCGAAATGTGTGAGCAGAATGGTATTAATGTTCAGATGTTGTTTCTACTTTTAACAACAATATCTCTCTGAACTGAACTTTGGCATTTATTAGAGTTCTGTTTAAAGTTCGCGTTGTTACTTTAATTGAAAGAACACATTCTATGGTTATAAAATGCACTCGCTACAAAACTATGTACATTTTTGTTTTCCTCTTGTCACTCATCTCGTTACCTAGGAAACGCATACAGGAATCGTTAAATAAAATTCGACTTTGGCCATCAGTAACAAAATCGCTCTTTTTCCCCATAATATCTAAATGTTTACAATTGCAATACAGTTATCGATAGCGTACTTGTTCTTCAACACGTAGGCGCACCTGCATCGTAGAAAGTTACTTTTTACCCGTCTTAGAAAAGAAAGGGAAAAAAATCTGTACAAAGCATATCTGGAGACAACACTGTGCAGCTTATGTGGAGCTAAAGGCTTCGTGCGTGTATTGGTTTTTTTATGCGCGGGTATTAAAATCTCCAGAAGACTTCTTCACCACATAGACAAGACTCACACACATACAGAAGAACCACAATTAGATTCCTACCACAGACTTCGCGTTTCTGTGATAGGCTTGAGCAACTCTGATAGTTGATGAAGCCACTTCTAGGAGAAACACCAGATGGCGCTTATTCCGATTAGCAGACGACTTACTTCAGGACTTGCAGGAAACTCGGCAAACAATCTCTCCGTGGCCTTTTGGTTCTGAAAAAGAACGCAGAGAAGGAACAGTTACATTACAACAAAAGACGCATTTAAGAAATTTTAGTTAGTATTGAAACGAGAACGCAATAGAACCTGTCAAAATGAATCGAGATCGTGTACTGCAACACTCATAAAATTTGAACTGTTGTGGGCTACCGTATTAACGCTGAATTATGAAATTTGAAAAGCCAGTTTTGTTTTCTGATATTTTTCGAAGACTGCTCTAGGCTCCTTGATAAGAAGAGAAACACTAGAAGGGTCTTAAACTGGCGCCAAGCATTGCATATGAAAATCTATCGATTACGAGAAAGAATTTTATTTGGATAAACATACCCACAAAGATAGAAATGGCAATTTAAAAGTGAAAACCGATTTTTGTTATAGTCAGGTTCTACTGCATTGCAATGTTCTGACTAATTTAAGAGCTGAGAATATGATTTCAACCTGTGCACAAAAAATGCTTTCCGTCTAACGTTTTTGTATAATTTTTATAAATCTTGGCTATACAAGGCGATTATTGAAAAAAATTATGAATTGGAGATAGTGAAGCTGCTAAATGACTATCTTTTTTTAAACAGATGTTATTCTCGTTTCTGTTATCAGATTGATAAAAAAGTTTATTTTGTTCAAGTATGATTTTCAGAGCTCTATACTCAGAACTCTGAAATCATACTTGAATGATTTCCTGTATGATAGACATGCATGATAGAATATGCTCTTCTACTTTGTTTTTAGCGGACGATCCTAAAATATGACATAGCCCTAACTGGTTTGTCAGTGAATTGTTGCTTTAATTTAAAAATTAATTGTAATCGTGATTTAATATAATCAGCACCTTAGAGACTTGACCGAATTGGATACAACTTTCATTTGTGGGCATAATGGATCAAAGAATTTAATCTCAATAACTATGAAAATTTTGTTTCACTTATTTTCATTGAATACCACTTACCTGGATGGATAGGTAACTCAGAATTTCATCGGATTTCAGGTTCCATTTCCTAGAAATAAGCGTACATCTGATTAACGAAAGGGTACATAAAAGATTAGACTTGTAATAACTGTTTCAAAGCCGAAATAATCAAAATTCGTTTTATATCATTATTTTAGCAACAAATTCCTGTTAAGAGGTTGGATTACCCTATCTACCACTGTCCAATCTTTTTTTGTTAGTTATTGGCGCATCAGCTTCTGTGGCCATAATGCACCTCCCAAAGTTTTTACTGTGATTCAAGCCCGAGGCGGGATTCGAAACCGCGACCTTTGGGTTGCCAGGCAGGCACTACTGTCCAATCCACCATTTTTCCTAAATGGCCATTTCAGGACATTCAAAGTAACAAAATAAATTTATGAGAATATTCTATCACGAATATATTGTCAAAACAAACGTAACTTTTCTAGAGTTGTGGTGTTAAAAATCGTCTAGTGCGATGACTGGACTTTCACAAATAAGTATAGGATCCGATTCCTACCTCAAAATAAAACTCTCTCTTTAGCAGGATATGTAAAAGTGTTGCTATCAATTGTCTAATGATTTATACCCAGTTAACACATTTCAAGAAATCTTTTTACTCAAAGAGAACAAAAATATGATGGTTCAAGTCTTAGTCCATCGAGTGCTAAAAATTCTCATTGCTTTCGAAGATGACTAGAAACATGGTAGTTTCTTTAGGTGGAGCTCATCTCCAGTATGTGAAAAGGATAAAATACTTAGGGATCCTATTTGATAGGCAACTACTCTTCTTTTCCCATATTACATGCATAGCCGATAAGATCGGGAAATTTGTTGGAATGATTGCACGGATAACGAGGAAGAACATCCGAATTTGTTCTATGGATGGTTAGACGTGGGTTACAAAAAGCGAACTGTTTCCAATACAGCGTGTAAAATACCATACGGGCATCTGTCAATTGAAATTAATTGCATTGGTGCATACAAAGAAGAGAAGAATCGTATTGGGTCTCTCTTGGTTGATCAATGGCATGATAGTACTAAAGGTAGTATTAGAAAAAAATCTTCCGCGTGTAAATATTAATGGTAACTCTGTTAACTCCAAATTTACACTACCTTCTTATTGAGAGGACACGGATCAGACCGTTCTGCGTGTTTCTGTGGTAAAGATGAAACTTGGGGACTGTTATGAGTATTCCATCTTAGGGAGGAATTAATAGCATATCGGATTTCGAAAACGGTTAATCTTGTTACACGAAGCGACAATATTCTCAGTATAATATAAAAAAGAACCATCAGTTGCAGCTTTGCTTCTTCCTCTTTTTAGTACTCGATAAAAATCTCTTTATGAGCTAATCATAAAACTCATTTCACATTCGAACAAATAATTTTATTACTGTACTTGGAAGTTGTTTAAAATTTGTAAATTCGCAGTCTTCGACACTATTTTCTAAATGATTCATGACGTTTGAAAGAATAATATGATCGGAGGATTCCCACCCAATTTCTTAAAAGTTCCTTTCAATAATGTGTTAAACCGTTGCGCGCAATTTCTTTTAGAAGCCGTCTAAAAACTTTTTCTTTAAAAACTACAATGCGTTTTGTGAAATGGGCACCTCTTTCCTTAACACATTTCACTGTATCCGTCTTATTCGCAAGAGGATTTCTTACATGGTCTGTAGAATTGCACCTAAGGGAAATCCAGCTGATTGTTCTCTACAGAATGCTTATAATGGCGGCCCTTATCACCTTTGTCCGATGAGGAATGATTTTATGAGTACCGCTGTTCTTTCTGGTAATGGCTAAAATAAAAACTAACTCGCTGTTTGGATCTTACAAAATTCTGGCCATTTTTTAAGAAAATGTTGCGTTAGTTTAATGATAATTCCCTGTTGGAGTTTAGAATTGTGGATATCATTTAAATTGACGCTGTTTATTTCCTTTTTAAAGATGAAGAGTCCAGTAATTTTTTCATTGAAGATCGTATCCTTTAATTCAACTTGGTCTATTAGCAGCATCTACAGGCGAAAAAATATAAGTTATAAGATCGGACGTGGAGATACGTTTTAGAAACGAATCTGGAATGTTTTTTAAACGCTCAAATCATAACCTGCAGTCCATCCACCACTTTTGAGAATCATCGTTGAAGTCAACACAGCTTAGCTTCATTTGATTTTATTAATGTGAAATGGAATGGCTAAATCAGATGCTCCTGAAATACAGCGTATAGTTAGCATTGAATGGTACTGTTAAAGTGTGCTAGTTGTCTGACGGCACCGGGGCTTTCCCCCATCTCCGAGTTGTATTCTTTGTAAGTGACACAGAACTCTGTGGAGGCCAGAGATTTAAAAAGTGCGTAGTGTTATGTTCTGTTATTTTTCTGACCATTTAGCCGTTGCCCACACTTTGCCACGAGGAGGAAGATCAGGCACCCAGTGTTTCCGAGGATTTCAGTGGCAAGGCCTAAAGAAAAAAATAAGGGGGGTAAACACTAGAATTTGGAAAGGTCGAAAGCGGTTGAATTTGGCGGCGTACTCAGTCGGTTTAGTTAGAAGGGGGGGAACAGGTATGAGGATGTAGTTTTCATTGGGGTGTACCAGTTCGCTGGAAATGCCAGAAATTTAAAAGTGTATGGATATTGTATATGTGTAGTGTCGTGTACTGTTGTTCATCTGGTCGTTTAGCCGCTTAACCCCCACCTTCGCCCCGTGGAGGCAGACTAGAACACCAGTAGACTTAAGTTACTCTGGCAGGTCCTGCCACCTAATTTCCTGAGATTTCAGTGGCTAGGACCTAAAATAAAATTCTTATATTGCACATATATATGTGCAATATAAAAATTTTATATTGCACATATATATGTGCAATATAAAAATTTTATAATATGTATATAATGTATATAATAATATGTGTGTATATAAATACATACCAGCGTCAATCGTGGGGTTGATGTCGCTTGAGTTGATAGGCCGGGACGCGGGCGAAGATATTTTGGATGTATTTACATTTAGGTGTGTGGGTTTCGCTAGCGTGAAGATGAAAGGGGGGAAGAAAGAGGGGCCCTTCACCTTTAAACCCTACTCCCCAGGGAGTAGGGTTTAAAGGTGAAGGAAGCTAGGGTGCCCTCTTCAGGTTGCCGGAAGGCTTTGGGAGCTAGGCTGCAGTTTGTCTCTATTCTTGTCCACTTGATTCAGGTTGGGACACTCATGGGGCAATCCCCTTCTTTTACAAGAGTTGTCTCTGTCTTATGCGATTTGTTTATGATACTGTACTATCAGTCTCGATGTATGACAAGTAACACCCTTCTCCTTGTGAAGAGGTCCTATGCGTACTGGGAAAGCGTTCGGTACTCCTCTTCTTACGTGTCAATGAAGTGATGTTCAAATCCTTTTGGGGAGGTAATGGATTTTAGTGATTTTGTATTGTGGGCAGTCGTAAAGCAGGTAGTCCCAGCTTTCGACCTCTCCGCATGTGCAATTTGGGTCATCGGCGATGCCGAACAGTTTCTGGTTGAAGGGTCCATGTCCTGTGAGTAACGAGGTCAGGTGCAAGCCGGGGAAGAACCAGCCGGGTTGCCTTGGGTATATTTTGTTCGGTTCTGGAAAGAATTTACGAGTGATCTCGCCCTTTGCTGCCACTCCTGAAGGAGGTAGGTCTGTAGTCGTGCTCTTTCCGTTTTTTGACTTCTTGCTGGGTTGATTGTGGAGTCCTGATGATTTGCGGTCAATCCCTTTGAGTGCAGGTAGAGCAGCCCTGTTTTCACAGCTTCTAAATCCAGGGGGAGAGCTCCAGCAAGCACCTGCAGTGCAGTTGTTGTCAATAGGATGGTCCTATGTGTCATGTCCAGGATTTTCTTGTTGGTTACCAGTGATGTTTTGGTGTGCCATACTGAAGCTACGTAGATTGACTAATAATATAGCATTAGGGTTCGTTTTTTCAGTCTCCAGTCCTTCCTCGTCTAGCCACTAGGGTTGAGTATCTTCTTATTTTCATTCTTATGTGTTTTAGGTGGGGTATGAAGGATAGGTTATTGTCTAAGATAACTCCTAAGTACTTCATTTGCTTGGTGAGTTTGATGGTGAGGCCATTTATTTTTATTTGGAGCGGAATAAAATACCTGAAGAGTTCCTTTCAGCAAGATGGATATGGTTTTCGTCGGCCCAGTATTGTAATTTCTGCATTTCCTGATTACCGATGTTTTCCAGTTGGACTCTGGAATCTGTTTCAATGAGATCGCCCGCAAAGGCCTGGGCCTCAGCCAGCCCCAAGTCCTTGCACAGGGAATCGTCCAAGACAGACCCTATATACGTATCTTGTAATTTTTTTTGTATTTATTTCCACTCTTCTGTCTGAAAGGTAGTCTTCCATTGCTTTGTATAAATTGATGGGTACTGCAGCTTCTCTCAGTCTGCTAAGGACCTCGACCACCAAAGTGAGTCGAACGCCCCGGCAAAATCGACTGAAATGACTAATAAATATTTTTTCCTGCACTCTTGTGCTTTCCTAAGCAGATCTCCAAGGGTATCCTGGCTTAAAGCCAAAATGATTTTTAGCTGCTAGGTCTTTCGGTGGTTCTGTATCAGCATGTGGAGCAGCCTCTCAGTATAATTTACTGACCACTGAGAGCAGCGCGTTGGGTCTGTATGATGATGGACATTCTGGGTTCTTAATAGGATTTTTTAGAATTAGCTTGGTGTTTGCAGTTTTCCACGCCGCAGGGAATTTCCCTGTTTCCAAACATCTGTTTTAGAGCGTGAGTAGGATTTGCGGGGAAATTTCTACTTTTTTTTTTTTTTTAGTATCTCCGGTTCGATCATATCAAATCCCGGGCATTTGCGCTTTTCTGATCCTGGTAGCAGCCGCGCAGAGTTCCTCATGGATGACGGGGCAAGAGCCCAGGGGTGATACATTTTTCATTTTCTTCGCAGAATTAGGGTCGCGAGTTCCTCGAAAATTCTGTCGAGTATATTACCCATCGATTGCTCCCAAGTGGTTGTATAGTCTCCTTGCCAGGTCCTGATCACATCCCCCCCCCGGGCAGTTTGTTTGTAAACTAAATTGTAAACTACAATGTAGCTTGTAAACTACACCCCTACGTTGCCCGCCACAACTACTGGGAGGTGAGCCAGGCTGCCCGAGCTTCCTGACAGAGGCCATAAATAAAAAGATAACGGTTTTTTTTTCTTTTCAGAAGAGATCATATGGGGAGTAAGAGAAGAAGAGGTCAAAATGTGGGGAACAGTAGTTGGAGTGGACCAATAGGAAAGGCAGTCCACTCTAAGGAAGAGGATGGAGAATGGAGTTGAAAAGCACAGGAGCACGTGCTCCTGTGTGTATCCTACCCCAGTCGGGGATCGCAGGGGTGGCACGTTATTCTGTTCTGCCCTGAGTTCCACGTCTAGCCCGTCTAGAATTGAAAACAGCCTGGGCGTAGCGTGTTAAGGCTAGGTATTTGGCCTCTTCTTGAAGTAAAGTTGACTCCTGATTGCGGGGGGGGGGTTCATTGACTCTCTGTGAGGAATTGAAATCTAGCGTTGTCGTAAGTGAGACACTCGTACATAAGGTGTTCCCAGGACTCTTCTTCACTGCAGTGGCAATATGGGTTATTTTCTATTCCTATGGCTGTTAATTTTGCTGGAACGGTCCGTGGCTCGTAAGCAGAAAGGAAACTTTGGGGAAGTCCGACTTATTGAGGGAATAAACCTTTTGCTGATTGCTCTGATTGCTCTTTTCGGCGTTGTGTCCCATGTTTCTTGCCAAGGTTTTGTAGGTGGTCTGCAATTTTTCTTCTTTCCTTCTTAGGGTCATTTGCATGGTTCAACTGCAGATTTAACAATTGCGTTGGGATTCCCTTCTTCAGGCGCTGGAAGAGACCCCTCTTGACAACTTCCAGATAGAGAGGTAAGTAACCTGCAATGACTTGTAATGCAGGGGTGCTGACAGTACAGCAGCACGTCTTGGTAACCGATAGTAACATAAATATTTGAATGGAATCAGGATTGCCTTTTCACACCAGATGGGGCTCCATAACACGCAATCGGGACATAGACTGTCATATATTAATGATAGAGCTTTATTCTTTAGGCCCCAATTCGCCTTATCATTGCAGTGTATTTTAAGTAGGGGTGGAAGGATAAGTTGGCGTCTAGATACAGGCTCAGATACTTGATTTCTGTGTAGAGACGGATCGGCGTGTTGTTAATTTTCATCAGTGGTGGCCGTCGGATTTGGAGCTTTCCTTTTAGAAGGATTGACATTGTTATTATTATCATCAGTTTATTTCTCTTAGGAGAACACCCGGTTACAACTGCTGGCTAGAGGGTGAAAATACATATACAACTATGTTACAATTATAAAATACATGAAATACATAATATCTGATTTATAACTACATTTTATCTGGAAAATACACTATTTGAGTTATTAATTATTCGCAAATACTTTTACTACTGTAAACTGGTAAGAACATACCGTGACAATTGAAGCAAACCTTCTGCTTAAACACACACAAGTGGGAGTTTTACCATATTTACATAAACACAAATATTTACAGCAGCCAAAACAACGTACAGCATATGAAACAACACGAATGACCGTGATACGGCAAAATAAAAATTTTAAAGTTCAATTTTCCAGCAGTCTTCTTCTTCTGTGGGGATTAGAGTTGTGTAGGTAGGTCAATCCTTACACATTGATGAGGTCGGGTTTCCTAAAGCCCAGTGGCTTGTGCCTGGCCGAACAAGGTGCTGAAACTGTATCCTTACATCTGTATTTGCAAGTAAGAGTTTCTGAGAACTTCCTTTCTGTATGATTTGCAATTGCAGAGCTTTTCAGGATTGATGTTGAGGTTGTTAAATAGCTGGATTGTGTTTGCTGGAAAGAATCTTCCGAGGCTATCCAACTGCGTAAATGCCGCTTTCAGTTGTGGTTCTTTATCTGCAACTCGTCTTGATTTTTCGCCGGGTATTTCTATCCACTCTCGGGCTTTCGGTGCATCCAGTCGTCCTGTTAAAAGCTGAGCGAGGGTCATTATGTTCCTTGACGTGATTATTTGTCTCCAGGGTGTGACCTCTAAATTGGAGTATAGTATAGCTCTTGAGATGGTAAAAGGTTTAGCTGAAATTCTGTTCAGCCATCTCAAGAGCCAGTATTCGAGTCCTAGAAAGGCTTTGATACTGCTTTCGGGAGCTGAAGACCAGATTTGTGCCGCGTATAGGGGAATAGGAGTAACACATCTGTTGATGTATTGCTTCATCAGACCGGGGTCTCTAATACCGGTGAGCTCTTGCCTGGTTGCCCAAAGCGCCGCGTATGTTTTGTTGCGGATGTATGTGAAGTGCGGGCGAAAGGTTAGGCCTTCATCCCACTTGAGACCAAGATCAACGTGTGTCTGTGCCTTTTGGACGAGGATGCCGTTCACAAATATTTCCATTTTGTTTGGCTTTATTTTATTTGTGAAAGTCATATGTGCCGTCTTTTTTTCCATTCAACTGCAGCCCGATACAATCTAGGTACTCTTGAAGTTCTTTTATTTTAGTATTAGCCACTTGGTTGTGGTAGTCAGCTGATTTCTGATCTCCTGAGGTAATAAAAAATTTTATATTATCGGCGTATGTGATGAAGTGCTTCTTGTTCTGGGCTAAGAAGGGTTCAAGGGCTATGGCAAAAAGTGTGGCAGACAAAACTCTGCCTTGCGGGACCCCTTTATCCACCTCATACATTGCGCACATGTTTTCGTTTGTCACCGCAATTTGTCTTCGCCGAAGAGTGCTCTTTAATAAATGGAGGACATTTCCTGCAATGTGAAAGTAGTCCCGCAGAATGACTATGAGAGCTGGGATGGATATGTTATCATAGGCGGATGCCACATCTAAAAAGACTACGTCCACCTGCTTCTTGCTGTTTAGTGCTTGTTGGATCCTTAGCAGTGTCCCCATGAGGTTGGTGATGGTCGATCTCTGCGGAAGTACTGAGTGCAGGTATTCTGGCCTGTGCTTGAAGCAATGCTCGATAATGGTGTGCAGGATTGTTTTTTCAAAGATTTTTTGCAGAGAGCATCCGATAGCGATTGGTCTGAAGTCTTTTACAGATTTTGGGGATAGGTTTTACAAAGTAGCTTTTCCACAGCGTCGGGAAGCTCTCCTCCATCAAAATCCTCTGGAAAATGTGTAGTAGTACATCGATGATGTAACAGCTACAGATTTTGATCATAAATAGTGGGAAATTATTTGGCCCAATCGTTGCTTTATTTGGGAGGCTGTTGATTGCACTTTTTAGGTTGTCTCTGCTAATACTGATTTCCTTTAGATGTTCATTGTTAGTGACAATCCGATTACTATTGATAGATTCCTTAAACCCCTTGATTACATCTTGTATCCTGTTACTGTTTGCTTCGCTGTCAATTTGGTTTTCCTTGAGGGGTGTTCCGAAAGTGGCTTCGGTCCATTCCTTAAAGGATGTCTCAGTCATGTTATGCGCGAGGCTTTTTTTGCTGACAATTCTTTTACCTTTTTTTAGTTTTGCTTTAGCCATGTCTATGTGTGCCCGTTTCTTCTCCTTCATGAAGCGTGCTCTTTCATGTTTGTACAGGGTGTGGTCCTCTGGATGCCCAGTTCTTTTCCATTTCCTGAACAATGTTTGCTTATTTTTGAAAATTACTTTCAACTGTGAGTTGAACCAGGGCTTTGCCCTGTCTGATACTTTTATTTCCTTCGATGCTCCTTCTTCAGCTATATGCATGAGTGATTGTGAGAGCGCTGATAAGGCGTCATCAGTGCCCAAACGGTATAGGTTTTGCCAATTATATGCCATCAGATGTTTCAGCATGACGTCACTTTTAATATATTTTGATGAGAAAATCATCTTTGTTTCCCTTTTTGGATGCCGACCAGTTTGAGGGATGTCCCGGATTCTTCTTAAAGTGGCTTCACACATGACTGGTTGATGATCCGAAGAGAATTTCATGTAGCTATTCCTCAACTTTATATCTGGGGTATTGTAGTATATGAGATCTAGGCATTGAGTTCCTCTTGTTGCTGGTGTTTTCAATTGGATCATGTTTAAAGCTTTCATTGTATCGTCCAACTCGCTTTTTGCCTCCCGATGTTTTGGTAGTGGCATATTTAGGTCTCCCATTATGACTGTGTCTGTGTTCGTGCTCAGATTTGAGGTGAGCCACGTAATAAGCTCGGCTCTGTTTTCTTTAGTGTGTTCCGGTGGTAGGTATATTACGCCTAATTGCAATCTCCTCGTTTCTGTACCAAGAGTGGCAATGATAGCCTCGAAATTTTCAGATTGCGCCTCGAGTTCTTTGACTACTGAGAATCCTTTCTTCAAAAGAATCATTACACCGCCTCCTCTTTTACCCTCTCTTCCATTTGCGATGCAGTTGTAACCGCAGGAGTGTGCAAGGGCGTCCAGGTGTCTGTTATTATGGAGCCATGTTTCAACTAAGCATACGCAATCATTATCCGAGTTCAGTAGTAAGGTTTGTAGTGCGTGAAGCTTATTTGATATGCTTCTTACGTTTTGCAAGAAGATAATAATCTGGTTCGATTCTTTTGCGAGAGAAAAATTGACTGTTGATTGCTATAGGGCTCTTCTTAGGTTTGCGGTGCTGTTCCTAATTGTGGGCCTCGCAGCCCTTTCTCTGTATGTCTAGCGTTCCTACTGGCCAGATGTTTCTGTCCAAGAGCCGTCCTTCACTATTTAGTGGGCAGGAGAGTATGAAAGAGGAATATGCAGGATGTCTTGTGCGTATTTGCTTGACCTCTACGTCAATCCCTAATCCTCTGTCGCACATTTCTTTAATAAGATTTGGACTTGTCTGCGGGTTGAGTCTTGAGATAAATATCTTTCCTCTGGTTTGTACAGAGGATATGTTAAAACTATCGGCAAGCCTCTGACTGTTACCCGCGACACATTTCATTGTGGTCTCGGTTCTATTGTGCTCATCATTGATTTGATTTGTTTTTTGAACCCTATAGCCCGCGAGATTGTTCTCAAACATGGATTGCTTTGTGCGGGAGGGTATCGATGGGGCAGGTTTACTCGCCTTATTTTGCTGCGGTGTCTTCGCTCTAATGGCCGGAATCTGTGCAAAGGTAGGTTGTCTAATAAACCCAGTATTTATTTCAGTCTTCAATGTGCTCTCGGGGTTGTCATGGGTTGATAGGGAGAAGGGACTAGCTTTGGCGGGGTCTATTCTTGTTTCAGGCCTAGTCATGTAATTTTTCTCAGTGGAGATTTCAGATCCTGACACCCTTAGCTGCAGTTGTGACTCGCATCCCTCATTTTTAAAGATATTATTCTTAGCATTCCTTGCTTTTCCCTTCGTATCCCTCTGTAAGTTGGATGTCTGCGTATGCTGATCCGTTCGTGCCTTGTCCGCATCCTTGTATTGGGCCCTATTTTCTTGTTTTTTAATAGCCATTACAGCAGTGTCAATTTTTCTATCTGTAAGTTGGAACTGCGCTAATAGTGCGTTCAATTTTTCTTCTAATAACTTTTGACTTCTGCTGATTTTAATGTTTTGCTCCCTTAGCTCATTGTTCTCCTCTTGGATCTCCCGTAGGGCCCTGTACACCACAATGTACAGGGCCCTACGGGAAAAACCAACACCGAGCCGTAATGAGGGTTTTCTGCAACACGCTGTACAACGAGGTTTGAAATTTTTTCAGTGTCTTGGGTTCCGCTGAGAAGTCTCCGATGTTCGCAGTCATCTGGACATGCGTCGCACCCTCGTATTTCCGTTATCGAGTCACCTATGACATTAATTGGTTCTTCGGCTATCCTAGAGCAGATATCTTGAGAGGAGTCCGTAGGCTCGCGTTCGCTGCCGGCGTCATCGCCCGACTCGCCTTCGCTAGACTCTTCTTTAAATGGCTTATTTACCTGTTCACCCCCACCGTTCTCTTTCTTGGATTTACAAGTAAGACAAAGAAATTTCTTCTTTCTAGTTCTATTAAGTCGAGTTATGTCCACCGAGGAGCAACATCTTCCAATAACCGCCTTGCATCCACTGCATTTAATAGCGCATTTGCTCACTTTTTGGCATATATTACATATTTGATCGGTTGCTTCTGATCCCTGTTTATCCATATTTTGTAATCCAGACATGTGTTTTCCGTTAGTTTTTAAGGTCGCTCTTTCCCCGAGGCAAAAGAAGTATAGTGAGCTACTGTAACTTTACTAAGGCCTTTCTGCCCACCTATTAAGGGGAAGTACAGCAGGAGGTACGACCGTGTAGTGATTTCGAAAGGCTCTACCCTCGGTAAGCGTACACGTTGCGAATTTAGAACTAGAAAATGTCCTATCAGGTATTCGCAGTTTTAATCTATAGAAATAATAGTTACCTGTATGTTTCAGTCTTCTGTTGGTACCTGTTTCAGAAGCTGGAGAAGAGAGCTACCCACTGATACCAAAACTTTATGTACTGTACGTATCGTATTCCCAGCAATATCCACTAGGCCTAACTGCCAACAATGCGTGTTTGACTACAGCAAAGCGTTAGCAGAATGCTAAGCCTAAAGGGATTTGGTCTATGACGAGAGAGTACAGACCAGATAACCCTCGTAATAACAAAATTTTTTTACCCACTTAATCCACTTGCGAAGTTCTTTTAGCTGGCACACTTTTCCAGTGGAAGAAAATACTTTAAACACATTACTATAACTCAACATTCAGGAGCTCCAGAACACGTGGCTACACTGAATGACTGCCATAATAACCATCTAATTTGTTAATTTGTGCAAAGTTGGCTTGAACTTCCAATGTGGTTCTTGTACCAGAATGAACAACCAGCAAAGGGCAGGGGCTTGACATCGCCGAGATCCATCCCCAGAAACTCGTCCAAGACAATGGCCCAAGAACAGAGCCATGAGAACAGCCTCGCAGTATATTCCTCGTGATTGTGTGGTATTTGTTGGTTACCTGCACTGTTCTATTGCTGAGGCAGGACTTTATACTGTTTACATCCATGTCTCGCGTAGACCGTAGTGGCATGGGGGGGGTGTCACTCAATCCGAATCCATGGAGTTTCTCTAATGGCCGGTCAACAGGTAGATGGCGAGGAGACGCTTGCGTTCCAATTTGTGGTCAGTTTCAGGGTCCATGGTGAAGTTCAGGTGGTTAGCCTCCCGTCCCTTGGAGAGTTGATAGGTTAGGCTGAGGAAAACTATTTCCAGGTCTAGGGGAAGAGGACCGGGAGAGAGTGTGCTTACAGTATTGTAATACCGCTGCGTGCTGTCCAGTTTTCTTCTGTTGACGGCCGTGGTGGCCTTCGAGTACCACACGCCAGCGGCATACGGTTTTATAGAATAGCTTGGGGGCTCTCCTGGCGGGAGACCCTCATGAACAGAGTAGAGTATCTTCTGATCTTTTTCTGTATGTAGGTCAGATGAGGGGTTATTATCTGGGACAACCCCAAGGTGTTTTAGTGCCTTGGATGCGGGGTGGTCTCCTAATGTCCATGGTACCTTTTAGCAGTACTGAGTTGGTTGAGGATATGCGGAGATTGTTTTCATCGGTCCACGTCTGTCAGGTGTCAATGGCGCGAGTAGCAGAAGTTTCTAGCCTGGCTCTGCTGTCCTCTCGCAGTACCAGGGCCAGGTCGTCCGCGTATGCTTGAGTTGCCACACGACCTAGGTCTAGGAAACCGTCGAGAACCATGTTCCAGAAGAGCGGACCCAAGACTGAGCCCTGTGGGCAGCCTCTGACGATCTGTCTGGAAATGGAACGATATCGAGTTTCTGCGACAACCATTCTGTTGCCAAAATGTTTTGACGCATTGGTATAGGTTGGCCACCACAGGGTGTCAAATGCCCTGGCAAAATCTATTGCGATTACAAGTAGATATTTAGGGTTTGTTGTTTCAGCAGCTGTGTTAATGTTTTCCAGGGTATCCAGAGTGAGCAGCCCCTCCTAAAGCCGAATTGATTTTGTAATTGTAGGCCTGCAGCAGGTTTTGATTCTATCTTTGAGGAGGTGGTCAAAGAATTTACTTAGCACGGAGAGAAGGGCTATCGGTCGTATGATTCTGGAAGGTTCTGTTGCTTGTTTGGACTTTTCAGGATTAAGCGCAATTTGGCAGTCCTGCAAGGTTGTAGAAAGCATCCCTCATTAAGGCCGTGATTAAAGAGGGTGAGTATTACCTCTGGCATTGTCTCGACGATTTCAGGCTCCAGTAGGTCGATACCCGGTGATGGTTAGTGGTGGTAGTATAGGTATCATTGTTGCTGTTCTCGTGTAGTGGGAGTAATATGTCCAAGATGTTGTTGATGGTGATTTTACTTATGGCGCCATGGCCGACCAACAGAATTCTGCTTTCTGGCAACGATATTATCCTGCCAGTTCTTGGTAAAATGTGTTTAGGGTAAAACGGCACCAGGGTTTCCAAGTAAACACTCAATTTGGCTTTACAAAAGGCTGTTCAACTGTTGATGCTATAAAGTTTGTAATGGATTCGGTCTCGAATGCGGATTCCAAGTATGTCCTCGGCCTTTTTGTGGACTTCAAAGGGGCCTTTGACACCTTATGGTGGCAAAGTGTCCTGGCGAGGTTCCGGGAGGCCGAGGTGTCTGCTCCCCTTTATCGACTAGTTTCTGATTATTTCCATGGTCGTAGCCTAGTGGTGTATTCTGGTGTCTGTTCGCTTACTCGTGCTGTTACTCGGGGTTGACCTCAGGGATCAGTCCTAGGACCTATCTGCTGGAATGTGGTTCTTGATGGGTGGCTTGGGGTACAGCGCGACAAAATTTTGAAGGCAGCATATGCAGATGACTTGACCATTTTGGTTTTTGGAGAGTCTCGTAGGGAACTTGAAGAACGTGCGAACGAAATCTTGGAAGACCTTGATGGTTGGTGTAGTATGCACAAACTACAGATTTCTATTGACAAAACTAAACAAATGCTTTTGAAAGGTTATTTGAACCTGAATAGGCCCCCCAGTATAAAAATTAATAATCAATCCATTAAAATTGTAAGAACGTATAAATATCTTGGAATGACGATAGATTTAGTTTCGTAGCCCACGCAAAAAATATGCTGAACAAAATAAAAGTCTTAACTAGTAAAATCATTAGAATAAATAAAAATGTCTGGGGAATTAAACCCGCAACTTTAAAGTTATACTACGAGTGTATTTTTATACCAATAATTTGTTATGCTGCAGGTGCATGGGGTTATCGTGTTAATAACTGTTTAGTCTCGAAGTATTTGACTCAAGCACAACGTTTCTTTCTTCTTGCAATCACAAGAAATTGCAGAACAGTGTCAACAATGGCACTCCAAGTACTGAGTGGAAAACTTCCCATTCAATATGAAGTTATTTATCACTACTTACAATATTATCGTCGGAAAGCTCTGCCTGCAAGGGTGAGCAACTATTCAATTAATCTAGACATACCAACTAAGGATGATAATTGTAGAATTAGAAGAGAGTTTGTTAATAGTTGGCAATTAACTTGGTCCAATGCAGAAGTTGGTAGAGTTACTTTTAGATACTTTCCCAACATATTAGAATTTACCAAGCAACGGTTGGCCTGGTTCTGCCCAGGTCTGAATGTATCTTTTCTTCTAACAGGGCATGGCAGCTTGAACTCCAAATTGTTCTCTCTGGGGTTGGTTGCCTCTCCATTGTGTAAGTGTGGTGCTCCTGAAACCATGGAGCATTTAATATTTAACTGCTATCTCTATACAGACTTAAGAAATAATCTACAGCTTCTTACAGAAGTGTACAATGAAGATGACCTACCATGTTTTGTCAATGATAAAGAAAATTTCCTAGCTTTTTGTAATTTTGCAGATAAATTGTTTGCACGTAGGAAGAGACTAATTGGAGTCGATCTGTAAACAGTGATGCCAAGTAATCCAGAGTCTGTATTCAAGGACAAGAACTTTTTTTTTTTTCCTTAAAATATGTTTTCTGTAAACAAGTCCTTAGTTCTCTTTTCTTAAGTAATTATGTTGATTCCACGATGGTAATAATGTTGTGTTTTGCAGATTATTTGCCATAAATATAAAATTAGATTTAACAGAGGTTGTCTTGTTGGTTGTGTTAGTGATCTTGAGCAGTGTGGTTTCTGTCAAACTGTGACTTGTAAAGACTACCACGATATTAATAGCGATTTTGTGTACAGTGGAAAAACTGGCTGTGCATGTTGTAAATATATGATATTGAATTGTAAAACGCTGACAGGGTGCTACTTATGTATGTCCATGGATAGCGCCTCGCTATTTGCCTTCTGAGTTTAACGGTGAAATCTGGTAGTGTCGGATCAGATAATCATAGCACCAGCCAGAAAAAAAAAAAAAAAAGTTGAGGTAAAGTGGTTGAGTCCTGTAAAACGACTGAACAAGTGTGTCTGGTTGCTGTGGCCTAATACTTTTCAAATGGTGTTAATTAATGTAATGAAGTGTTATTCATAGTTTTGGTTGTCTGATTAAGTCCCCCAGGAGTGGTGATCGTACTCACTTAGCTAATAGTAAACATTGTATATAGTTTTTTTTTTTTTTTATTATTATTATTTACTTTATTTATATATATATTTTTTTTTTTTAACTCTATCCACTATTGTAAACTTCTCTCTTCTATTTCATGTGAGGTCTATCTCTCCCTTATCTTCTATGCAACCTCCCCATACCTCAATTGTTACCCCCACTTCCTTTCCCTTGGGGCTCCCAGGCTTGCCTGATAGCCCCAGTAAGAGTCTCAACTAGAAAGTGAAACTGGCGCGCCTCCTCGTGGCCAAGGTTGGGAGTCAGAGGGCAGGGGACCAGGTGTCCCCTGCCTCCTGGCTGCAAAGTCGCCAGTGCCGGCACTCAACACTCATCATAACTACACACCTACATACATACATACACTTGCCGGCCTTCACCTTTTCAGATGCTACAGCGGCATATAGGGGAAACCCTGGAGACCGCAAATGAAACAAACACACCTTGACCTTGACCAGGGTTTCCCCCCATCTCCGCGTAGTTTACATTGTGGGTGACTCTATTGACTAGAAAAGCCAGAGATTTAAAAGTGTATGGACTTTGTATATGTGTGATGCCTTGTACCGTTGTTCATCTGGTCATTTAGCCGCTGAGGCCCAACGTTGCCCTACTTACGCCCCGTGGAGGCAGACCAGGAATCCAGTTTCACTCTGGCAGATTCTGCCGCTTAATTTCCTGAGATTTCGGCGGCTAGGACATAAAAAAAAAAATGAGAAGAAAGAAACGCGTCGACTTAGGGGTAGAATCGCTTTGTTTTGCTAGGCCAAGTTATGGGCGTAAGGTAATTTAGACATGTTAAATTTTTGGTGTGTAGGGCTTTCGCTAGAGGGGGGGGGGGGAAAGAAGGCAGACAGAAATATGAGGCTAATAGATTAGGGTGAGGAGGACGAAAACGTCCCCCCCCCCAAGGAAGTAGGTGTGAAGGGGGCTAGAGTACCCTCTTGAGATGGCTATTGGCAGCTACTCTTGCATTTCTGTTTTCAAGTTTCTTCACTCATGGGGCAAGCTCCGTCCTTGTGCCCCTTACATTGTCCTGGCTGGTGTCTCAATGGTGGTACTTGATGTCAGTCATTGTAGATGGTGATTAATGTCCTGCGCCTGACGAAGAGGTCTTATGCGAACTGGGATAATGCTCTATATTCATCCTGAGTATCTATGAAATGGGATTCCGATCCTTTTGGTATAAGTACCCTCCGAGGTCTTCATATTGTAGACACTCATACACTATGTGATTCCAGCTTTCTGTCTCCCCGCCCGTGCCCTGTTATTAGAGATGTCAAATAGTACCCTAGGAAGTACCAGGTCGGCTGTTTTGGGTAGATTTTCTGGATATCTCGCCCTTGGTGGTCTCCGTCCATCTTCTCTGCCATAATTTTAGCAGGTGGGTCTGTTGTATAGTCCAGATGTGTGGCCGCCGCTCCCCTGGATAGCAAGTAAAGCAGACCTGTGCGAATGACTTCCAGGTCCAAAGGAAGCGCTCCAGCGAGTACCTGCAGTGCTGGGGTACTCACTGTACTACACGCACGCGTCGTAGTTAAGAGCATGGTCCTTTGAATCATGTCCAGAATTCTTCTATTCACTGCCAATGCAGTCTTGTAATATAGCGTCAGGGTTCTTTTTTTGGGTCCCCCAATCTTTCCTAGTAACTCTGACTACCAGTGCAGAATAGCTCCTGATTTTTTTTTCCTTATGTACTTTAGGTCTTGGTATACGTCAATAGTGCAGTTCAACCGTGGTAGCAACATGTTTGCGCCACACTCTCCATTCTAGAACAATGCCGCCAGATACGATACTTCATTCATAATCCGCATTCTATTTTTATACTTTTCGCCCCTCATTCATCTTGTTCACACACCAGGGAGATGCAATGGTGCTTAATAGAATATAAAAAAGATTAAAACTAGGGTTAGTGTTCTTTTTCTCACACACTTTCATTTCTGCACTCTGGGCAGCTCAACTTACTATTATTCTTCATTTGTGGTGCAGTCATAGTGTTCAAAGAAAGTGCATCACCTAGGAATTTCGCAGTTCTAAACTTTTTTTCGCGATGGTATATTATATTAATGACTAGCACCATAAATAGAAATATAAACAAAAGATATTTATTAATAGTTAAGGAATATTTGACAGGTGCTCTCCAAATATTCCAAAATGAGCATTTGCAACCTTTTATACAACAGTTTTGGCTGAAATGTTATCAGAAGCCCTTGATTTTCTTCAGTTTATCATTTTAAATGGAAAAGTTCACCAAGTGCAAACTAATATTTAGTTGAACCTCCTCTGGCCCTGATGACAGCAGCAATTTCTGAAGATAATCAACTGATAGTTTGCGGTTCCAAACACGAATTAGTTAGTTCACGAAGGGTTTTGGTATCTTTCTGCCAACTAACAGTTGTAATAGACCGCCGTTCTTCCTACTTACACTTTTCGCCCGAGGACAAGGAGCAGAGTCGTCATGAAAGATGCAGTTACTTGGCTGGTATTCTTCACCACATCTGCAGCGAATCGTTTGTCTCTCATTCGAGAAAATAAATTACTTCCACTGCTCGGGGAAGGGGGGTCCATTTGACATGCTCCTTACACCAAATTAATTGGGCATTTTGTGTGAGAAGGGCTTGAAAGGTTCTATGGGATTATCCTCAATAATTTGCTATCTAGGAGAATGCTTCACTTCACAGGCAATGGCATTAGTCTCTAAAGCGTCGAAGTAGGGATCCCACAAGGCGGCTCACAAGAAAGACAAACCTCCTCTGAATCTGTATACAGGCCAAAATATTTGGCCTGTCAGTCAATCCAGAGAAGTTAAACTATATCATCTTTACGCCAAGTCGGATGACTTCTTCTCTACGTCCGGAATTCGCAGGACAGTGTGGAATCCTTGATGCCAAGTTGAGTATTCAAAAGCGTTCTGGGGAATGAAAATTGATCTGTGCAAAACGCACAATAAGAAAGAAATACCTAGCAACTTACTTCTGTGTTGTGCTCTCCTATGCCGTGGAAGTTTAGTCGGCAGCACCAGCCTCAGGAAACTATAGCACTCGAATTCTGGGTGCTGGAGTGGGTCAACTTGTGGTGGCACCAGATCTACACGACACGCCCTAAAAATAAAGGCATTCCTTCATCTGTGCTCAGCTAAGCAGGATCACGGTAGTACCCCTCCTTAAGCTGAAGGCTTCAGCTGTTACAAAATTTCAAGGGACACCGACCAGTGGACTATACACAAGGCATCTTGCTGTTGTAAAGGACATTTACGTAAGTGCCGATGTCATTTCATGTTCTGCTCAACTTGTAATTACTACTTCATTTTGATGATTATTATTAAATTTATGTTAATAAAGAATCTTATTATATACGCTCATTAGTATCCTGTTTTGCGGAGGTGTAAGCATGGCTCCATATGTTCATTTGACACCAAGAGAAAGTGTAGCTGTTGTGCTATCGATGATAAAATAGGCTGTGAACACTATCCCGGGTTCCTAAATTAAAGCGTGATATGAAGAGAAGACCTGGATCAGGCCGCAAGAGTGACTATGCTAGTGCTCATCTAAAACTAGCCTTTGGTATTGAAACAAGTGCACGAACTATCCAAAGACGGCTTTAAGAATGTTGTCTGCATGCCTATCGCCCAACACGCAATGGGACATAGTCATCTTTTCTGACGAATCGAAATTCCACGTGCATAACACCAAATGTGTTGATTGACTGTCAAATGGCCTGGGTGCAAATGCACTGAAACCCGTTATTAAGGATCACCACATAGCAAAATTGTTAAATTTTATGATCAGTTTGTCTTCTTGTCTCACGAGGCTTAACATACAATGTTTTTTCTCCCTTAAGGTGCAGTCATACCTCAGAAATGCTGGCAGTACAGTGCAGATTTGAACCCTACAAGTAATATTGAGCTGCAGGAGCGCATTCTAAGGGTTTGGCAACTAGAAGTTGATTAAGTCTATGCCAGGTAAGTGCAACTCGAGGAGGAACAACAAAATATTGGGGACTTATTTTGCTGATTTACAGTACATAATACTATTACCTTAACTTGTCATTTCAGTTTGTACACGTAAATGCAATAAAATGTATGTTTGGTTGGCATTTGCATGATTTTTTATATTTCTATTAATTACGCTTTTGGAAGATATTTATGGCAATTAGGGTATATCAGGTGGAGTTTTTTTATTTATTGAATTTCATTCACTGAGATATATATCCCATCTAATAAATGCAGCGCAAAACATATACGTGTAGATAGAAAACCTGGTAAGCTCAACAAATCTATGAGAAAGGAACAGTTCTACGTGTGTCATTAACAGGATTCAAACCGACGTACTGCAATTGTAATCTTTGTGATAGCCGCCGGGACTTTTAGAACGAAATTGGCTTAAACCATAACAGCACTAGTGCTGTTATGGTTTAAGCCATGATGAATAACAGTACTCTATTGTGCATTCCAATAATGTAGTTCCTGATCGAGCTGGTGTGAGTACCCTTAATGATATAGAAAGGGAGTTCGGGAAATATAACGCTGTGAGATCTGTCCAATTCCATTTTAAACTTCACTCAATAGCACAGCTGACCTTGTGTTGATGAATCCTTGGCCAAGAAGCTTGGAGTCAACATTGATAGAGAGAGACTAATTAGTATATGGAAGTATGCACAGTTTGACTTGCAGGTACCAACCCCAGCTGTATTCTGGAAAAATGTTTGCTATAAAAGTGATTTTAGAATTAACGTACTTAAACTGTGCTGCATTTGCTCTCTCAAAACATTAGGCGAGAACGAAGCTGGTAATAGTTCTTCGTTTAATCTTCTCACCTGTCTCTTCTAAGTCTGAACGTATTATTATGCTTCATATGAAATACCTATGCAAATATTAATGTATAGACGCAGTCAGTTATCTTTGTAATTCAGTATATGTATGTAAATATATTTTTATATACTGTAGGTGACATTCATTTAACTATGATAATTTATTGTTTGTTACGCTTTTATAATAAACTAACAGAAAATCAATTTACCCTTTTCAGCTCCGACACGGATTTTGTCTTCCAAACAAACTCCACAATGACAAGCACGCATGCCACCCCTAGTCCTGCCAGAAGTACCACGAACACTCCGCCCACCTTGGTCAGATTCAGTTCGTTAGCTGAACCAGCAAGTTTCTTACTATCTTGAGCACATTTACTGCCTCCCTTCTGGCGCCACCACCGTTCTTTTAGTACCTGAAGAACCCCTTCCTCTTGGAGCTTAAGTATCGCCGTAGACAGGGGCATCATGTAAGGGGAGCCTGTGGAAAAATACTATGTGAGTAAGAAAAAGATGATCACATATACATACAGAACTATATTCACGAGCTTATTTGCATATTCTGAATACCTAATTTCGAAGAAAATTACAGCATCAAATACAGACCTCTCCAAAACGAGTGGAAAATTGCGATATCTTGCCCACGATTTAAATGTCCTATTGCATTTATAAGCTGCAGGCTACATTAACACCACATGTCTGTATATATTTGCTTCTTTCCTTTGTTAACTGTATAACCTAACGATTAATTTGGAACCTGCTGATGGCTTAAAGAAAATCTGCTCTATAATGTACCAATACCGCGATACGAGGCAATTAATAGTTGGATTGTAAGAAAATTGCTTCCTAAAAGCAATAATTAATTTTAATGACCCCGCACAATGAAAGACAGCGCGTTTAAGAAACAAAAAGTAAATCTAGATTCTCAATATATCTTCACAAAAAGAAATGACTATTGTTTAAGAAGATTAGTGAGAAGTGGACGTAAACGGCTTTCTTTATTATGAACAACCGCCGACAGAAAAAAGTAAATCCGTGCTTGAAATGAGAGTTAGAGAAAGAACGCATGGAGCAACTACGTGGTGAAGGAGAAAAAAAAAGAATTTCGAAATTTGAGAACCTTGAGGATTGGTGTCATTGAACTCCAACGCCCTATTTCAGATTAATTTGATATTTGTAACAGAAGTGGGGAACGTTGAAATGGCCATAGATTCATTAATTGGCAGTGTCAAATAAAATCCATAACTTTATTCCGAGATGCTCGTGAAACAATAGGGCAATTGCATTGGTTAAAACATATTCCGGGGTTAGGTCTCAGCTACCAATAATGAATATAAATCGGATTACTGAAAATTAAATAAAACGTGACTTCAGAGAAATTAAGAACTTTGCAGGATGTGTTTCTGTGATTAGCGAAATTAAAACCTCTCAGTTAAATATAATGGTGTTAACGCTTGAAGCAGAACAAACTACTTTCGCTATCTGTGTGAAAGAAAGAGGAAAGTTTGTTCTGCTGGCTACAAATTAATAAAAAAAAACCACAGGATCTGAACGTCAAACCAGAGTCTTATGAAACATAAAATCTAGGGTGCTGAGAAACCCTCTACTCCTTATGATTATTATAATTTCATGTCTTAATGTAAAAATCCTGACTCTGTAGCCGTGATGATTATAATCTGTCCCATTACACCGCTCCAAACAGTACTATTGAAACGAAGAGGGGCCACTTTCGTAGACTAGGCTAAAAAAATCACTACCAAGGAAGCAGCCTCACTCGAGAGAAATTATTCTAAACTGGTAACCTATGACAAGTTTAAATATCTTAAATTATTTTGAAACCGAGTTTGTGTTTTTCACTCTGCCAAACTCCACAAATATGTAGAATACAATCAGAGCTTCCTTGACATCATTTCAGGAGCCCAAAAGATTCTTTTGATGATCATAATGCGACCAGCGCGCCTATATAATAATCCCTTTGCAGCAGCTCAGTAATAAAAAAAAAAAGACCTGTAGCTGACAGCTTCTCACTGTTTATGGTTAAAGTACGTTCAGTGGATCTCCTCGTTGACATCGTCCCTTACTTGAACTCTGGAAATTGTATTAAGTCAAACCAATCCATAAAACAATTATCAATGCCGTTTGGCTCACCCATCCGCCTTCTTCACAACACGAAAAGCCCTAAATGACAGGGACCAATTGGCCATCTTTATCGATAGTTTCTTAATTTCTACTCCTAGACATCAAATCGAATAATCATCATCTGTTTGGATCTTTCCTACACCGTTAACACTATTCAATGTATGCTATCAGAAACCATCGTTTTTGCGGTTATTGTTTCAAAATAGCTTAAACAGATTCAATCAGTTAATGGTGAAACCTGTACACAGATCAAAGAACACTTCGTGAGGACGACTTAAAAGCCTTACGATCGGCCAATACATGGGATATTAACAAGAAACAAAGACGGTTAACAAATGCCAAATTCTAGCTCAAATCAGAATAATCATAAAAGCCAGAGTTTAACTTGTATTCATAATTCTTAGCTATGTAAATTATTTCTTTGAATCATAAGAATATGATGCATGTATTTTAAATATTTTGAGAATTTATATAAAAGCACGATGCCCGGTGAAATATACTGACGTATTTTATCATGATTCAAGGTAATTATAATCCATTAAATTGGTTAGAAAATATTGATGGTTAAAGGGTAGAGGAGTGAGTTCTGTCTTTCGTCCGCATATTTAGAATTAAAGATTTGTATTCGTTCAAGACAGGTGGAAGCATGATCAAATGCATTAATCTAGGATTGTTAAAAAAAGGGCATTCCCTGAAGTTACAGAATTAGAGCCTAAAATGTAATAAGCTCTTAATGAAAGCTTAAAGAGTGTGGTAAACATGAATCAAGAGAGAGAGAGAATATATTGCAGCTTAGGTGCATCAGTACGTTACGGATGTGTTCCGTGCCCGTTTACTGGATTTAAATTCCCAGTTCCAAGGGGTAAAAAAAAAAAAAAAAAAAAAAACTCTGCTGCGGCCGCAGAGCAACTAACATTAGCAAAGGCACGTAAGAAAGCAAGCTTCTATAGCATCAGTCAAAAAAAAATTTATCCATTCACTCGCTCCAAATGTTTGTCAAGTTCTGCCTTTAATCTATTTAAGCTGTCAACTTCTACGACAGATGGAAGTTTGCTTCACCAACCAACTACCCGCTGGCTAAAGGCAAATTTCCGTACATCTATCTTAATGCCTTCTCAGGCGATTGTTCTGAGCAAGTGGAAGAATCCCATCAGCATTGAGCATGCTCAATCCATTCAAGGCTTTATACACATCCAGACACTAATTCTGGATAGGAGTACTGTTAACGCATTGACTATTAAAGGCCTATGGGTCCTGCGATAAAGAAGTGACAGAAAGGTTTGTAGTCATGTTAATATTTATTCATTTCAAGATAAGATTTTGCCCCACCGTATTTGTACGAAGCTAGATGTGATGCAATGACCATTTAAGTTGCTTTTTGATATTGGCATACTCTAACACGGACGAGGTGTATCGTACGCACTTTGTTTTATAATAAGTATGACTCGCACATCGCTTTTAGGAATAACGATCAGTGAACTATAATAATTTTATAAAGGCAAGGTGCGACTCAGTTATTCTAGCTCACAATTAAAATCGAAAATATAAGGAAGATAAATTTACTACTAAAATCGTGTGTTACGCGTCCAAATCAAAGAGATATTTAATAACAAATATCGATAAGAATGAAGCAATATATTGAGAATGGCAGTGAGCCATTGATGAACATAAAGTTGCACGCTAAAAGAGCTTCATAAGTGTGGTTGAATTGTCATTGCTCGTAGTAGACATGAGAAATCGAGGTGGACAATGCCAATACACTCCTTAACCGTTTTCATTAAATAATTCTTTACAACATTCTTTTGGTGGATTTTCATAAAACTTCTAGATGGATCCAGAATTATTTAGAAATTCAAATTAGCAGTTCTCAACTTTATTTTTTGGTTGTAAAGGACAAAATATTGTCCTAAATTTTAAATAAAAAGCCGTGTGGGAGGATGTTCTTTCGCTTAATTTGACGAATTAAACTCTGGCGGGGGGGGGGTGACTAGTTGAAGATTTAAGGGGTACAAACTTCAGAATTCCAACTCTATGGTGGTAATGTTCTGTACGCTTTCTAGGTAATCACCAGTAGTTAAGAGATCGTGAATATGCAGCCACTTTGCATCAAGAAGGAATTTGATTAAAGCCTGCTAGTTGGAGCATCTACAGTTAGGCGTATTGTTGGTGAGGACTGGCAGATAGTTTTAAGGAGGTCTAAAATTATGTGAAGGTGATCAGTGAGGAAGAATATTGAATAAAGTCGGCTCCGTAATAAACATTACATCTAAGCGGGCGGAAAAACCAACAAATTTATTTTAAAGTTTATTTACCAGATTCTCGTAAGAATTGAATAGAAGATTAACAGATTTAGTCAGACCATAAACCTTAAGGATATCAAAATTCCCTCTGAAGGTTTAGATGTGATGGTGGACTCTGCTGATTCATCAAGCACTTCTGAGGCGTGGAAATCGAAAGGCTAAGTCTTAACCTTGTCTAATAATGAGATTTCTTAGTCAAATTACGCTTAATTTTCAACCTGAAACTACGTGGTAGTGTTTTAGAATACAGCATATTTTTTATTAAATGAAAATCGGAAATTGTTTCTGGTGCAGCAGACATTGTTTTAGTAGAAGAGCAAGGAACCTGTCCAATAACTCTAGTGGAAATTTTTTGTGTACGTTACGGTCGCTGTATGAAGTGACCTTTGTTCAGTCAGATTGGTTGAGAGATCTGGTAGAACGAATGCCTACTAAAATTTCTGATAAAGCACTTGATAATTTTTCACCTAAATAAATAAAGGGATTCTGCTAAGAGTTCTTAAACAGAAGGATGCTAATAATCATATCAGATTTAAAAATAAAAAAAATTTCAGTTTATACTCCGGGACGACCAAACGGTCAGAGGAGTTCACAAGATAGACAGAATGCATGAAACAGCACCGTATTCAGCAGTCACGGGCTTGAACCCCGGTCACTCAAAGCACGTGTACTTATGCACCCGTGCGCCTGACCACTAGGCTACAGCAGCCTCTTCGTAGTAGCTGAATTAAATCTTTTTTTTTTGGTTGTCTTGCCGCTTAAACATTTATGGGGTGGGTCTATATAGTTTGTAAAATCTTACAAGTATATTATTTTATAGAAAAGTGAGATTAATTTAAAGTAAAACTTATAATATAGCAATATGGGGCAGCAAAACCCTACAAGTCAAAAATATTACTAAGGTCACTCGCAAGGGATTAAATTAGACAACGTTTATAGAAATGGAGCGGTAAGCTGAGGGACAATAGGGGTGTACTTCGGTTCCCAGCACACAAGTACAAACAAAACAATGAAAACGAGTACCAACTACTGTTGGTAATAAATGTTAACTCTGGAGAAGAGACAGGAAGTAAATGCGGGACAAATGCTGGAATTAGAGTTAAGACTGGCTGTCGGTGATGGCAAGTTTTGTAGATCGTGTGAAGTAAGTCTGCTAAAGTATAACTATAAGCGGCTGACTTCAAAAGGTACAGACAGCCTGAGAAATTTGTAAAATTTCTTAAAATAAGAAGTTAGATCGAGCAATAAGGGGACAGCTTGGGAAAAGATAACATGAGAAAATAGAGAAAGTTGACAAAATGAGAAAGATTGGTTAAGACTCAGAACCCCGAGTTCAGTTTATGTGGGTGTTTATGAAAATGAGTTAGTAACATGGACAGTTGAGTTTTTTGTCGTGTTAGAAATTATGGAGTGTAAGCCTATCCGTCATTGGAAGGCAAGAGCAGTGGCCGTATGCTATAGTCTAATCCACATCGGAAGAAAGGCAAGGGTAGTGACCCGAATGCAACGAGCGCTGTGAAATATTTCTTAATAGATGGACGGAGAAGCGAGGGTGGCACCCTATGAGCTGTAAAAAGTGGAGTAGAGAATGGATGGTAGCCCGAATAAGGTGGAGAAAGGACGCCAGTCCCATGCAGCCAAGAGTGCCTGAAAATTCTGTAGCAGATCCTCAGAGAGCCAAAAATGGAAGGTTGAAACCTCCCCAGAAAGGAAAGAAATATAGTAAGTACTGTAAGTGAAACAGTATAGTAATTAATTAATTAAAAAAAAAGGGGTAGCACTAGAAGTAAAATGATAGATAAATTATCTCTGAAGTAGATATACTAACAGAGTTATTAAGTTAAAAAAAGGTTATTGTAAAATGCAAGGGAAACGAAGGATGAGTAATAGATTAAATTGTTGTTCAAATGATTATAATGTGTTAGAAGGGTAGTAAGGTTTATATGAGAAGTTTTGATTATGTTTTAAGGACAGATAATTGAATTATATAAGAAACTTTGAATATGTTTTAAGGATAGGTAATTGAATATAGTGTTTGTATTGATGAAGAATTGTTGGTTCATCTGAAAGACTAATAACAAATAGACTTAGGAAAGTTAAGATTGGTCTTCAGTGTATTGTAACAGAATCAATATGCTATTTTCATCATTACACAGAGTATAATGATGAAAATAGCATATTGATTGTTAATATAAGAAACAGAATTGTATCCAGGGGTAGGTGAATGTGTATAAGTGTTAGGAGTTAGTTAGTTAGGGCAAGAAGAATGAATCGGTGTTTTCATATAATGGTCAACTCAGATTAGCTAGTGAAGGGAAATAGGAATAAAAATAATTTATGCAAGGTATCATTGATTTAACTTTGTATGCATATTACATGTTCTTTAATTCAATTGTATATATATATATATGTAAATAAACTTTGTTTATTAATTTGTGGGTTTGTTATTCCTGAACACTCAGCCTTTCCGAAGGGAATTATACATAATTGAGAAGTTCCCATGAATCTGGAATTCTCCTGTGAAGCAAAGTCAGATGTGTACGTGGGGGTGTAAGAAATAGAGGTCTATAGTTATAAGGGAACAGAACAAATAAGGAATATTTAATAAAGCATAATTATTATTATACATATTCAAAATAAAATTTAAAGAAGAATAAAGACATATTTATTAAGGACCATCATTTCCCCCCCCACAAGTTCCCTATTTATGAAAAATAAACTGCATTTTATGTCCATATTAAATAACTTCTCAATAAAATCTCAAACGCTGCACTTTGAGAATTGCAAAAACACCAAAGTGCGCAATTTTGTGTTATGGCTTTAGCATGCGTCTATTCACCTGCTGATTTTCATATTGCCTTGGCTGAAAAAAAAAAAATAGAATAGTTTAGATGAAAACCCTAATCCCTTCGCATGAAATCAGTAGTAACATAGGACACACTCAATAAGTTGAAGCGCAAAATGCATAACACTATAAAATAAATCACCCTAAAGCATGTGGAAGAGCAACCAATATGCATATCGAAAGAGCTAAAAAAATGAGTTAAATTAAGCTCAATCGTGTGACTACAATCGGACAATCTCAGTAACCGAACAAGTTAAAAGGCGAGCATTGAAACGAAATATTAGCAAAGAACAAATTAGCTGTAACACAAAAGGTAAGAAAGAAAGAGATTAGTAATACCAAATGTTGATAGGAAGCCGACCTTTTCTGCATTAGCCAAAAAAACATTGTTGAGTTGACTTTGTGCAATGGTGGCCCTTGTCGCTAATACAATGTGTCAAGTGAGCGGTCATAATATCGAATATCTTTTACCAGTAGTTCGGGTGAGATGCAGCCATGGCTAATAGACACCAGAGTTGTCTGGCTACATGGACATTATGAAGGGGTGTACTTGGTTGGAAACAGGGAACATGTCATGAAAATAGTCTCCAAACAATAACACTACCAGTGAATCCCATAGCCTCATCAGCATGACAGAGTTGGAAAAGGGATTCATCAGACCAGGAGACAGATTTCCCTATTTCGCTGGTCCAGTGTTGATGCTGACATGCTCAATGTAAGGCGTAGTGACGGTTGCCGAACTGCCGTAGCCTATACGAGCTAATGTCCGTGTTTATTAGTCTTGCTATCCTACGTTGTACTGGGTGACAAGCTGGACCACTGTGCTGCGTCGCTGCCTACATAAGTACTTTTGGCTGGTTGTTCAACTGCTGTTAAACCAATCTGAGCAGTAGACTCGTGACACTATGGAACGATTGCATTTTAACCATGTTCGAAGTCGGACAGATCTCGATGCCGACGCTCAAAACCTGATCGCCACTTCTCCCAACTACAATCTTTACCAGTGTAAATAAAACAAAATATTCGTACTGTTTCCATTCCCACAAGGTACCCAGCTTCACTGTCACGTATCACTTTGGGAAGCATGACTTCAAATCTTAAGGAAGATTTTATATTTTGTCCACTTGTTCGTATCTCACCCACGAAAGAGAAGAGCCATCTCTCATGCATTTTACTCAACTCCCTTTGGCATCTAGTTTTCAAACTTTGTAGCGACACCTTCTAAGCAGTCCTCATACTCATGTGTTCATTAATTTGCAGATTAAGTCTCCTTTCTCTGAACTCTTTAGGTGCGTTCTCCAGAGTTGAATATTAAATCAGCTAAAATCATGAAAAAAAAAAAAAAATCTAAAAATCGCACTGAATAAAGTCCGGCATTAAACTGAAAGGCTAAACATTGTTTGATTGCATCTCGTACTAAGGTTAGATAAAACTGAAATCAATGATTGTAACATCGATAACTGCCTTAATTTAACAGCAGTTAGGTTTGCAGAAAGTAAATTCTCTGCTAAAGAACTGCGCATCTCTCATAACTGCAGCCGTGTCTACTTCCGATCCAGTTTTTTTAAATCTAAGAACGCTATCACTACTTCTTACTGATTTTTTGTTTAAGTAGAAGTATTGAAAAGCAATAGTCCATTCCAGTTTCGTACAAAAGGCGTTCTTTAAGTATCAAATGCAATACATTTAACATTTGTGATGAACCATTCTAAATTCCTCTACATAAACGAAAAGAAATTTTTAATTTCTCCTTATCTGCGGAAATGATGGTACGTTTATAATGTATTCAGTTTCTATGCTTAAAATCGAGATGAGCTCTAAATAACTCCCAAACTGGGAATACTTGAAACGAGCCAGAAATATTATTATGAAAGAAAAATACATCAGAAGAACCGAAATGACACACGAAAAACATCCATCTGAACGAAAAGGCTGTTACAGTAATATAAAAGAGACCCCTCCTCCAATTGATTGATCAAATTAACAACCGCCCATGACCGAAATAAAACACACAATCTCACATTCTTCGTGGCAAAATTTTACTCAAAGTAACAAATTATCCTTTATCTTTCGTGTTTCCAAAGAATTATGCAGACAATGAATGATGAACAAACGGAAAGCTAACGTGGTTTTCAACTCCATAATCCTACAAATAATACTTCCGATTCCAATATGCGTCCGTCCAGTAAATACTGCAACGTAATCGTAGAGAGGAGCGATCGTGTGCCACCCATAGTCGAGTGGAATCGATTACTGAGCTCGTGAGGAAATGTAGCCTTCGCGGCCAACTGAAGTCGCTGAGCGAGAGATGTTCGTAAGGTGACACCAAAGCCGATTCGGCAGAGTAATTGAGCAAACGCAGTCCATTTTAATGAAATTTACCTTTTCTCGCATACCCAATTTGGCACGTTAACCCGAGGTTTTCGCTCCAGTTTTACACATTAGTGAGCTGGTCCAATTACGTGGCAGAAAGAGAACGAGTAAGGGTCACTAAGGTTGAGCAGGATGCTTTGAACGAAAGCCAATAGGATATTATCGGTTAAGAGTTAGTGAAGTGCACGTGTTAGAAATTTCATCATTTTACAAATAGAGCTAAATAAAATTTATAATTCCACTAAAGAAGCTTTATTTTACGGGATTTGTGCTAAGATGATGGGGCATGCAAAGTCGTAAAATGAATGATATTTTTAGTGGTAGAAGAGAGAAGAACGGTGGCGGGGACAAATATAGAATTTCGAGGAGTGGCAGAAGGATGAATCTCGTGAAGTTTCCTTCAGGCAGCATTAGAGTGAATTGCCAGGAACAGTGGTCAGTCTGATAAACTTCAAAGCAGAATTGGACATGCACCTCATGGCCACAGGAAAAACATAATATAAGGTGATTTTTTTGGTAAATGTGGGAAAAAAAGCCTGCTTCGACAAGTGTTATCAAGAAAAACGTTTTCTAAACAGGTTGAAATGCAATGTTCTAACTAGGGAACGTTGTTGTTGTTGCTAATATCGCATATTGATAAAATTTATGAAGTAACAAGTTACGTTTCTCTGCAGATTTTTTCTTTCACTTTGGTGTCATTTCGTGTCTCTTCTCACGCAATCATCCACTGTAAATCTAATTCCAGGGCTGCTCTTACCAAGAAAGGCTTAAGTTCTGCAAATTGCAGCGTCCTCAGACTAGGCACCTACGAGGTCTATAACGCTTTGAGCAAGCTCAGTGCTGATGGGATTCCTCCTCTTGCTCAGATTATGGACCTGAGGAAGGGCGGTTGATTAATTGCTGGAACAAACTTCCACTTGGCATTGTGCAAGTTTATAGCTTAAGTAAGTTCACGGAAGAACTGGACAAACGTTTGGTGCGAATGGATGTGTGAAATGGGAAGTTTTTATAGCTGATGCTGTATAAGCTTACTTTTATGAATCATATGTCTCTGCTAATTATTGCCAAGGGATTAGATCTATTTAAGAACTTATTGCAATGCGCTACTTCAGTGACACTAGATAGAGAATGCCAATTAGCACACAAGTTCTAAATTTAACTGTAATATACTAATAAATATTAATTATTGATCTAACGTGTTTTTAAACGTGACGTAACTCAGCTTGGCCAGACAAAGGAATGTAAACAATCCGCCTAAAGTGTCAATAACTTTTCGGGTGCCAGTATAAAGAAGTTAGAAACACAGTAGTAAAAATGTTATTGTGACTATAAATAATAATACAAATTCTCCCTAAATTATCACTTCATTTTTATAGTTAAAGCAGTACTTGCCACTAGGCGTCGCTATTCCGTATCCTTTAGAATCTAATAGTCCCCCTATCTGCGTAAGATCACAATTCCTTTCTGTGACATACTCAATGGTGGTAGATTCCATCAAGAAAGCGTAGTCTCCTTGTTTCACCTTATCCACTCCTTCAGTGTTCGTTTGGGTAAAGACGGTGGGTCGAGTGGCTTCCATTACAGCCCACATTCGTCGATATGTTGGTATTTTGGATTCCTGGAATAGATTATTGACATCAATAAATAATGGTACATCTACAAAATTTGTAAAGTTATTTGTTATACAACTTGCTTGCACTACCCTAAAATATCGACAGTTATACAGGGTTATGCATTCATCGCACAGCCCATTGATCAACGGTGTTAAACAGAGTACCACAGTTACAATATTTTTGCAATGCCAAGAGAGATTCAGTAACAGACATCCAAATAGGACAATCATTCCACGTTCTTAGTAGAGTTGCATCAAACTCACTACAACGAGTGCATGTTTATACCATCAAATGGATACTTCCAGCACATTCTTTGATAAAAATTTGTTGTAGGTACAAATGGGTTGCATTTTAATTGTATAACCCTGTATTCCTGATTTGGATTGTACTAGATGTAGCATTTATTTATGTATTTGGTAAGAAAACGAAAGAAATCAAGATATGTGGGGAAAAAAAAAAGAGTTTTACCTTGAAAAACGCCCGCGTTGATCCCGATGCCACACAACCATATCGGATCGTTGACTGTTTGGTGAGATCATCAGCGCCTTCTATGGGAGATTTCATTCTCTCTACTGTGAGAAAAGCGGCAAGATTGGCAGTGTAAGATGATATCATTATTAGAGTGAAGAATCCCCAAACACCTGCAAGTACACGAGTGGAGAGGGCCCTTGAGGAAAAAAAAAGAAAAAAATGATTTAAATTGCTGAGATTAATATGGCATTAGAAAATAAAAATTAAAAACAATATATAAATTCATTTTTCAGCTAAATAAAAAGTTCCTCCAACTGCCATTTAGCAAAGTGGACAGCTATCAAGTGGGCTACATGTGATGACAAACATGACAGGACTCAACCTCCCACTTCACATCACACAAATATAATCGTGCCCGAAGAGTAATCTGTAAATATAATGCTACATAATCCGTGAAAGCGAGAATATATTGGATCCCAGTAAGAAAGATGATACATAGATAAGCTGGAATTAAACATTTCAGAATGATTACGGTAGCAAACTTTTTTTGTTAATCCCTTGCACAAATATTTATCGAATAAGCGATTTTTTGATGTCAAATGTTTAATATTTTTCAAATAGGATACTGTTCAGCGGATCCTATATTCTCATAACAGAGAATAATTCTGCGCCATCTTCTTGCCTGATATCACTTTTCATGCTACGTTATTTCTTTTTCCTCCAGCTATGGCACGAACATATTTTGCAGCATGCCCCGATAAGGCTGCTGTTTAATTGCAGTATCAAAGTCGTTTAATGTCTCTCTCTCTCTCACACGCAATATCACGACACATGGTTTCGTGAACAACAGCTTCAGTACAGCGCACATTCATAATTAAGATGACTTTAGTAAGCTGTGGCACTGTGTCAAATATTCCACTCATTCTTGCACAAATTTAGGTCAACTTTTGTTTTTTTTTTCATTCATTGTATGTACTAAACAGTCCCGGAAAAACCTTGGCATATATTTACTTCTTAACAAAACAGTCACAATCAAGTGCCAGATTCTCTAAAGCACAGGAGCAGGTCTTTCTTGAAGTATCAAATCCATACAGAGACACCACACATAGCAACAACATGAATTAGCATGATATGAAGAAATGCACCAGATTACATTCAAGGCTCACAAAGAATTGCAATCTAGTCCACAATCCATTGTCTCAGAATTCTTGGATCTTCTTTCGACCAAAAAACAAGTTGAGACAGTAACATCAGATGACTTGGCACCATAAGTAAAGTTAGCGCAGAGACTTCATGTCGAACGAGGTCCAACTCCGCAGATCGTTTACGGGTCGGGTCGATTTCTGCGGTGAGTGACAGAACCTTTGGCGAATTCGTAGTGCTGAACTCTGGTTGACGGCATTCGACTTCTTAGCTTATCTGTCTCAAAGGGCGTTTCCGTTTGGAGTTGCTTCTTGATCCAGACATTGCTGAAAATTTCACCTTTTCCAAATACCGACAACAATCCTTCGTTTCATGGTGCAATTTCTTCCATCATCTATGTTGAAAAGACAAAGAATTTAGACCATGTGCATATACATGTATTTCAATTAATTAAACGTGGGACAACCGCATAATATCGGTCACAAGGCTTGTGATACATCTAGAGTATGCAGTTGTATAGCAACCATTTTCCCAAGGATCAGACTAGGAAAACATTGTGTCCCGGTTTGTAATTTAGAATTTTTTGTGTGCCGAGCAGCAGGCACGCATTGCTAATACCAACTAATAATATTTAAAATAAGTGTTTCACATCACAGCAAATATTTACTTATTTCTTCTTGGATTCTTAATAAAAATGTCAGGGTAACAACGTTTTTAACGGATCTAATAAATTATCTTTATTATAGATTTTCTCACCACGGCAGAAAAGGCAAGAAGCATTACATGTAAGATTGTACAGAGGAAAGTGCAGGTAACCTTAAAAAAAGGACACATTAGTTAGCTGATCAAGATAAGTCATTCATTGAAGTGATGTGTTTGTACCATCTGCAGCATGTCAATTCGGACGAGAAATATAACACTATTCGACGTGACTGATGTAGAGAATCAGTTTAAGGACTTAAACCCTTGAGATCCAGAAAGTTGTCGCAAGTGATCAAAGCGCTGAGACCGTGCAGATATCATCGGAGATGAAACCAAATCAACAATCTGCAGTTTCATGAATGGACATACTAGCTAACTTTAAATGCAGAACACTTAGTGGTCTCGGATTTGATAATTATATTAAAAACCGAAAGACAAATTACCTATCGAACCCGAAGCCTCGAAGAATTGCCTCCCTGCCATTCAAGATCATATCCTGGGACACAGTACACAAGTCGTTTTGGCTCTGCTACCATTTCTACATTAATGAAAAGGCAATTTCACACAGATTTTTTTCCCCCATTTCTACTGAGATGCTGGCAGAGCCAAATCAAAAAAAAGGGAAAACATTTTGCCTGTGGGGAGGGAAGTGAAGTATTACTATCTCCTTTTTTCGCTGAGCCTAATTACACTTTCAAACTTCAGTTTTTTTAAGACCGAGAAAACGAATACATGAAAACTTTTCTTTTAGTACCTCGCTAGACAAGTTTCTGTTCCTTTGATTGACAAATCATTAAAGCAATTAATTAAATAATTACCAAGGCGCTAATTATATTTTCTTAAGCTGTTAACAAGAAGAAAAGCCCAGACATTAAAAAAGTCCACAGTCTGTCATTCACTCGGAAAGGAAAGAAGAATTCTCTTTGTAATCAAGAAACACTTAATTTGATTTTACAGAAAAATCTTACTTCATTTCTTATCAAGGTAAATGTGAAGAAGAATTAAGATGCTAAGTAGCTTAAAAGTGGTGTAGTATTTTCTCAAATATCATTAAAAGCTGAAGGTATACACAGTATTAAACAATAAATGCTCTTTTATTGAGCTTCAAAGTAAAATTCGTGGATATCACATTATGATAAAAGATTTATGTCAATTAATTATTAATGCTGAATTGCAGATCTTGAAAACATAAGATAAAATTTATAAGATCAGCCTCTGAAAATGCTCATTGACTATTGTAGAGTTTTCGTTGCATCCGCAACTGATACCATTGCGCGAGTTTTGTGGTCGAAAAAACCATGCTATGCTGGCCTAAGACTGGCTAACTCAACAACGTTGTGAAAAAGGCCCATAGAAATTCCTCGCGTTATTGACGAACTCATGTCTCTTCCACCCGGTGTGGGGAGGACGGCGATTCTATCAACTTTGCTACCCACAAGGACTCAAGAACATTCAAAATTAGACAAGAAAACCAAAGCACCTTGCAATACTCACAGCATTAATACAGGTAATAATTTTTACCATAATAGAAGGAATGTCTAGTCATTCACTCTCTTCTCATTTCATCAGTTGTGTCCAGAAACGAGTTTCTAACGTATGCAATCGACACTACGGATTATGAGAAGAGGACAACTGTGTTCCTCTAACTATAGAATTTCTCTGGACTACGATGATTAAACAAATATATTTAACCCATACATTTAAAGGAAACAGTATTAGCGTCTGTGATTAATAAAATATTTTTTATTTTCGGCCAACGTAGTTACCTTAAATCCACACCTACCTTGGGGTAATATCCGACCCTTGTTGCATCAACGAGCCCGTTGCAAACCACAAACTGTTCAAGATGCCAAAATGGTTTTCCAATATGTCTGGAGATGGATTACAGGGGTGTGGACTGATCCACTCGTACGGGGTGAAACGCGCTAATACGAAGAGTAACAAACTAACTCCAAGGTAGGCCGTGGCCACGTAAATCCACACTTCCGGTGATAAAGGAGCCAGAAAGGAAAACAGTTTGGGCACTTTTTTGGTTGGCTTCTTGAAAAGAATACTGATGCCGAGATTCATGAAAGGCATGGTGAAGTCTACTGCCTCCTCCCTCTGGTAGGTGATCGTTAGGTCAGCAACTGCCAGGTCTGCCTCCTAGAAGGAAGAAAACGTGTTATTTATAAAACGGCCAGAATTCTGTGTTAGTGATTTCAGACGAAAATAAAATATCTCATTTCATGCTAACTCGATGCAAGGTTGTTATCCCTTTTCTTTTATAAAAGAAAAGGGATAAAGTTGAGAGGAATTCGAAAATTGCGTGAAACTCCAAACACGTAGCATTATTAATAGAGCGGATTTAATTTTAAATAACTGAACGTTGCTTTACAAGGATTATTACTATTAGATTAATTTTGAAACGAACCACTCTTACCACAGACGCTTTTGACCAAATTTCTGAAGGCTCCCATCAGACTAAACAGAGCTGTTACCATCTCTTCGCACCTTTATGTAAAGTGGTTCATTTCAAAATTTATTCATGGATAATCACCACGTAGAAATGACAATCCATGAATTGTCATTTCCAGATGATAAGGTTACTATTCATAAAGATGCGAGACATGCATTTATTATACCAGTTTTGAATAGAAATATTGAGTACACTTATAAACATTACAAAACTGTGCAATACATTATTAAATAAAGCCATTTAAAAAAAAATAACGAAATGAAGTAGTAATCTGTATTCATAGCCATTCATCCGATATATCTCGTAGTTTATGAAATTTCAATTGAAATAAAATGCGCAATATAGCACATAGCTCTTTCAGGCTGACATTGCAGATTAATTTTACTATTTAACTGCTATCGTGCATTGATAAAACAGTTTTGTGTACGATTTTGTTTTACACTGTCCTGCCAAAATATTTAGAAACTTAGTATGACCTGGGAAAGGAGCTCCTAGTTTACGTGTACTCAGAAAGACACATGGAATCCTTCGCACTTCAACTCCTGTAGCCTGTATAGAAGAACGTAAATTAGAACTCAGACCACAATAGCCGTTTCCAGTAGCTCAATAGCATCTATTCAGACCCACTAGTGCTTTTGTTTCTAAACTTTTGCCAACAGCAGATGCGGGTTGGCTCAACCTAAACGCAACGTATTTTGGAATTGGCTCAAATTAGATCGGCAATTCCACCTCAGAGTCATACTTTTATTTTTACGTTTCTGCTACTGCAATGTATAAATTCTAGATGTTGTACTCTTGGATACCCCTACTGTAACTCCAATAGCAGCAAGTCATCCTCCAACATGAGACACAAAGTAGGATAAAGTGTGTTCTTGGAGCTCTTCGAGATTTCAATATCTTGGCCTTTAATACTATTGAAAAATTTGCATATTTTTTCCTGTATTATATAAAATAAATAATAAACTTTGTGAAAACACTAAGTTGCCTTTAATAAGAATAGTAATTAGCAATTGAAATAACGAGTTCTCTTCAAAGAAGAATTATATGCTTAGGAGTATAATCTTTATTACAGGAAAATTTGTTTCATGAGATAAATGTAATTTAAATAATCTAATTCAAAGTAAGGAATATGATCTACATCAAATAAACTTTTCAATATAAAAGTGAAGAGTCATTGTGCATGGGCGAAACATGCATACCCATTGCACTGTAGCACATCAAAAAAAATAAAGAAATAACGTACTCTATCAATGAGTTCTCTGATCATTCCATTCCACTCTCCTCTCGAGTTCATGCTGCCGTAGGAACTGTCTCTGACCAACCGAATTTCGTACTTGAAGCCAAAGAGTTTGGATATTTCGTGGATTAAGTCAACACAGAACCCTTCGTATCTGTCGTTGCCAGTCAGCTTGTCCTCGTTAGCCTTCAGCATCGTATACGGAGGATTCTGCAACATCGACAGGAATTTAAATTCTTAAGATCGTCGATACTCATTAAATTAAGCCTAATTAAAACAGAATATTAAACGACTCATTTGCATCTTACCATAGTTCGGATAACACAAATTAAGATGATTTACTCACCAATATTGTAGTCACCCTTAATGTTCTATTCTTCAGGGATTCTAAAACTTCGTGGTAGATGGTGCTATAGTTGCGGGTAAACAAAACGCCAGTGTCCCTGTTCCACATTCCCACCTAAAAAGTAAATAAGATACATTTATGAAAAATCAGAAAAAAAAATTTAACCATTCTCGATTACATAAAAAATTAAATTCTTAAATAATAGAACTAATCAGCCTTTCTTTTACACATTTCCTGGAAACTCAATGCCAGATTTTCAGATTACTTCTGTAAAGCTTTTAACCCAATACTGTGCTAGTCCACTAACATATATGTACCATCTAAGCCGGCTTCAAGAACAGACAAAGAGAATATAATCTCCCTGCACATATTTTATGTACACCTCAAAAACGAATGGCTAGAACCCTGAAACCTAACCTTACCGCTGTAGTACTATGATGATTTAAAATATAAGAAGAAACTTATTGGCATTGGATTTAACGGTATAACATCCCGAAGTGGATTCTTCTAGAGAAGAGGAAAAGTTAATTCGGCCACATTATAATCGATCGGAATGGATACACCTGTTCCATTCAGTTTAGAAGAATACGGCAGAATTCTTTTATTCATTCTTACAAACGGAAACCCATGTAAAAGAACAACTTAAGTTTCTCTATACTACTTCATGGAATTTATACAAAGATGAGTGACGTAAGCCAGAAGCCCCTCTGTGAATTGACATTAACAGAGACTCTACTGGGGAAAATAAAGTCGAAAAGTTAAGTTATTTGTATAGGCGGGAGATAGAATAAATCTCACAGTACAGTAAAAAAAAAAAAAAAAGTAAAAAAAAAAAAAAAAAAAAGTTTTTAGCCAAACGAGACCAGATTACAGTTTAGAAAAACTCCGGTAAGGAATATCAGAGTGAATTCATCCACAAGAACCGCCATTGAAATGGAATGCATCGTCGATATAAATGAACAAACGAGACCAGTTATTTATAGAGTTAAGAAGATTCTTGAGCTTCTTTCATTGTTTTGTCCACCTATAAAGGATGTTCAAATTCATGAAAAAAAGCATGGCCTTATCAGTGCTCACCCCCACATACCGCTATTCGAAATGACTCCAGTCACCTGCAGCAATTATTTCGTAGCTAAAGTAGAAGCTATTTAAGCGCTACTATTAGGTTAAACATGACATAAGGGACGCTTTAAAGAAAAGGAAAAGTAGGAGCTCTATTCGAGTTCGAACATGGATTTGACTTCTTGGAATTCCTTACAGAAAAAGCCAGAAGACTATTCTGGGCGGCGAAAAACAGCCAAAATATCTCTGTAGCAACTTGAATATAATATACAGTTTAGTTTCGAGAAAATTAGTAGTTCCAATGCAGCAATAGTCCCTACCGCCTTCATCTATATGGATTTTAGAGCGAGTTTTTACCCATAGCTTCTATTGACGCCTTGATAAACTTGTAGTGCGCGCGACACACTAAGATGGATTACAAGTCGACACCTCAAATACGTACTCCTCACTGTACTCTAATCGCACAAGAGGTCACTTATCCAAGATTCCTTTCCCATCAGGATAAAATCATGGCAGTACATTACACATCACTACAATTGTCTGCCATCCTCTGCTCTATGATGCTGAAATTTGGGCATCAACCGCTCATATAACGATAAAGCCTATTCTTCTAAAATGAGAAAACTGAAAGTACAACCTTCCAGCTGACCGTTCATGCCAATGTCATCAGGATGATACAGATGCGCTCTGAACTGATTAAAAAGACCAAACCATCATTGTCACAGTCATACTCCTGAGAGGAAAAGAATTAGTTCTCCTCACTGTAGTTGAATCGCAGACTCCTTTCCCCATAAAACGTTACTATGTGTCCAAGCCTGAACACGGTCTCAACTGACCCCGCCTAAGGCACCAAGACCGAATTCGAAATGATGATTTGGTCTGATATTTCGACGTGCGCGGGCCTCGCTGGTCATCAATTCTGAAATTATGTTCCCAATCTTGTTTAAGGGCCCAACTAACTTAAATTTTATCGACGTTTTTCTGGTCATTTATGACATACAAAAAAGTTAATATCGGAAATGTTTCGCTACCGATACACAGTATTGAAAATCTTCTGTTAGAAGGTGTGGAAAACTTCCAATAGAACATTTTTCAGATTTTAGCATCAAGCCTCGGAAGTTTCCAATAGAAATTATTAAATCCCATCATGGTTTACGAGGTACTAAATCCCGATTTCAATGTCTCATAGCATCTTCCAATTAATGCATACTGCAACTTTAATCATCAACCATCCCACTGAAACTGTCTCCACTCGAACCCAAACACCACAAGCTCATTTTTCGAAAAATGAATTAATGTCGCTTCTCCCCCTTACATAAATTCTCCGATCTATCTCAGAACTCATTTCTTAAAACAAAAACAAACTGCTGCCCGACCATAAAACTAGCTGCTACAGCAAGCATGCGAGGAGACAGTAATTATTGAGAAACAAATGACATAACTTTCCATCAGCAAAAATTTCGGCTGAATAAAGCTATCGTTAATCAACCAAGAGAACGTATTAAACCATCTAATAAGGTAACGGAAAGAATTTAATCAAATATGGGAGCGCCAGTGATGTAAAAGCCATCAGCAGACAGAGTGAGAGAGAGACAGTCAATGTATTTCCTCCGCAATATTTATCAAACTTAATCAGATAGGACTTGCATTAACCAGACCAATTCGCAGAAAATATATTAATGGATAAATAATTTATTAATCTTTCCATTAGGTGCGATAAGTGGGTTGAAATTCTGCCAAATATATAATTATTAAGGCCATTAATCGGAACTCAAATTGTGAATCACAACACCCGTGAAAGTGAAGAAATCCTAGTATGAGTAGTGTGGCTGAAGCATGAGCCCAAACGAGTATGCACGTATTTTTACCCAGCGTGCCTCTTAAAAACAAGCAAAAAATAAAGCTGTAAAAGAGTTTTGCTTCATTCATATTGTATTACTTTATTTCAGTCATTTATTTGGCAATAAAGGAATTTGTAGAAGGGAAGGTTGCGTGGATAGAACCACTTGAATTCCAAGATCAGTAATTTTTAGCAACCATGAATAATGATTAAACGTAAATAAAACCATTAATGAAGAATAAATTGTGAAAGTGTGATAGAAAGATGCAATTAATTCAGACACTATTCAGCGCAATGTGGAAGTAGGCGTCAAGATCATACCAACAGATTTGTTTGATTGGATCACCACTATTACTGCCAGTCGTGTGAAGTGTTACTCATACTTTAAGTTTATTTTACTTCTAGAAATATCACGTTAACATTACAAACAACAATAAAATGGCTGGTTCCGATATGATTCCATTAATTTATTTTGAAATTGTACCAAAAGAAAACAGTAATTTTTTCCTTTTTTATTCCTGCATATTCTTCAAGAATCCATATGAGGATAGACATCTCATTCAGCGAATGTCCTAACTGAATGTCTCTAAAAAATAATCTGTTTTCTTCCTCGTTTGTTTTAGTGAACAGCCGTTTAGGATTGAGGTTTAGCTTAATTTGAAACGCTGGTCTGTCTGTATGGATTTTCTAAATTGGATCACGGTTCACTGGAGAAATGCAAAATTTTCATATTAGCATTAATAGTGCAAGAAAGCAAGCTTATACAGCATTATCCAAGCAAGCTTATACAGCATTATATATATATATATATATATATATATTTATTTATTTATTTCTTCTTTGAATTTATTCAAACTATCCACTTCCACAACAACGGATGTAAGCTTGTTCCAGCAATCAACCACCCGTTTGGTTGAAGCGAAACTCGTACATTTATTCTGCAAAAGTACTCGGTATAAGTGTGAATTTTATCAACTATCAGTACAATCTAGGAAACCAAAACTTGTTCATTATAGGCAATTCATGACCAATTTATTATTACAAATTTTAGATATTATATCACAACGTTATATGAAAAATAATGACATGAAATAAACAATTACTGACCCATGCTAGCAAAACCTTGCTCTTCCAATTTTGTTAAGCAGTTCTCAAGACATTAAAAACATAATAATAACCAGAAACATAGCAGCCCTCTACCAAGTGGAATTGCCCACTTAACCTAAGCGAGTGGTTCCCTCCCACCCTGACGGCACAAACGAAGCTACAAAGAAGATACTACAATAACCTCCATCAAGCTCACATAGATAAAATTTAATGCATGGCTCATGATTGGGACGCTCTTCCCCGAGACTTAAGGATTCATGCTCACCAAGGAACCTGTAGTGTCAGATTACACATGTTGACAATGCCACCTGGCCTCAAAAACGATCCAATACATTATCGCGAGATGCAAGGTGATTACCCAGACTGAGTACACTCGACCAGGTAGCCAGTATAATACATCAGCAGCTAGCAAAGAAATGCCAGTTGATCAAAAAAAAAAAAAAAGTGTACCGTACTACAAGACGAACCCCAGGCAGTACTAGAGACCCCCCAATCCACAGGCTGTATTGGAACCACGCCATAATAACGGATAAGTCAATCCCGCACAACAGACCAGACATAACCCTTGTGGACAAGAAGGAAAAGGCTACCTATCTGATTGACATAGCGGTACCCAACACTGGCAACCTGCAGAAAACCCATATGGGTGAAAAAAATCAGGAAAAACACGAACCTAAGACAGGAGATTAAAGAGACGGGGCATACGCAACAAGTAACGATTATATCATCGTGTCAACCACAGGTATGGTGCCAAAGACCCTACATAACAGCCTATCAGCAATAGATCTCCCAGCGAACACCTACAAGGAACTCCAGAAAGTCTCAATGCTGAGCACCTGTAGGATTGTCAGAGAGTTCCTCGACCAACAGTAACCCCAGACATAAGAACCACCCTGTGTACTTGGTAGCAATACCCAAGGGGTGGAAACCCCCAATCAGGGAGAAATAATAACATTAAAATTATGTAAAATCTATTCCAAACATACTTTTCGGTAATAAAACTTTCTTCTTCTTCACTAAAACACAACCAAGAAGGAGAACTATGGTGGTCAAAAGCACTCCGCTGTCGTCACTGCATAGTTACTGAATTTCTTGGTGGTCCAGTCTAGGTGCTCGCCCTCGAGAAATATTTACTACATAAAGTTGAATGTCAAAGTTACCTACTGCGTATTTTGATAGAAAGCGGCATAAGATTTGCCAAACAAAAAAAAAAATCTTCACTACACGAACAGCAGAATTCCGCAGTTTGGTACAATTATGATTACCTTAAGAAGGGAATTGCATCGGGATGATTTCCGACGGTTACAATAGTGCCGTACTCGCAGAAATTGGACATTGGAAGATGCGTTCTCTGCAATCATGATTCATAGCATATGTTTTCCCCATCTAATGGAAGAATCCGGATAGGACCAGTGGAGGAAGGGTGGAAACGCTTTTCATGGTATGGCGTTGGGTGCTGATTTTTTTTTTAGTTGTATCGAACGAACTGTCCTACACTCGTAACAGTACGATGCTCCCTGGCAGAGAAAGCGCAATCCATGATGACATGATTTACAAATTATTCAGGAACAGCCGGCTCAGAACTGTAATCTTAAAACCGTTGTACATCTTTTTGATTGCCAGAATATGTTTATTGGCTTCTACATTGATATGATCTGATGGACAGGCGTCCAGACCATCAGATTTGAGAGCTTATGGACTGCATAATTTCTTGGACAGAGTACAATCAAGAAATGCATTATTTAATGCTAAGTTTTCATAAAGTATTAATACCATTTACGCTCTGTAAATGGCAATAACATTTCTCAATGCGTGCACTGTATTTATATCAGAGATATAGCGAGATAACTCTTGAAGGTGTCACACGTATGAAAGATTAATGATATTACCAGAAACAACTATGTTTAAAAAAAAAATCGTTTTTTTTTAGAACGAAAAAAGACGTATGTCCTGTCATGAATAATTTGGTTACGAATGCTCCAGGTTAGATGAGTTACATCATTTTTCTTTTCACCTTATGAAATCGATTCAGAAAATGCAGCAATCGCAACCATGATGCCAGGGAAATCAAGATTTAACCGGCATGGATCATGAAACACAAGGGAATTAAGACTACAAGATGAAAGTTTTTGGAACAGCCAGATGGCACACTTCAGAGGGGGAACTCCAATCTTGGCAGTGACAGCGGGGGAACACTGATGAGAAAGAAGAGAAGTGGTACTTAGTTGTACTGTGGTCAGCCTGGAACGTAAAGTTTTATTAAACCCTTTTAACAACGATATCAAAAATTCCTGGCAGACCTTGTAATATGGCAGTTTCGTCACTACCACGATACAGGTTCCCTTAGATTATTTTTCTGTAAGCATTAATTCATTTAGTTTGTGACGGTCTATTTGAAGTTCATTGAAGTATTTTATAGTATTGGCTGGAAAATGCTGCTGAAACAAGAGATATTGTTGAATGTCATCCTTAAGAGAAGTAGACAGGTCTATGCACCCCGTGACAATATAATTTATGTTAAGAATATCTATCCTTTTGGTCAGCACCTTTGTCACACTGGCGATATTTTTTCCCAGAACGAGAAGCTTCCAAGAAGTCATATGTACGAGTATGTTGGCATGCAACATCGATCTAGAGATGGTGAATGGATTCCTCTCAGTCGGTTTACCACCAATATTCAATGCCAAAAATTGTTTCTTGGCGGAATGCGCGTGTTGACAACCAGATCTCTGGAACGCATATGTTGGATGGTGTGAAGCGTCTTATTCTTTACTGACACATTTATAAGTTATGGAAACCTGATAATTCCTGCCAGATTTCAAAAACTTCTGCGCTTACGACGGACATAGTCCTGAAAAGTGAGGTGCTCATCCTAGGTTAGGCTAAGGTCTGTTTGGGATTTGACCTTTTCTAAAACATAAGATGATTACTGACTTTATTATTTTTAGACAGAACACATGAATTCCGGTTTTATATATTTCAATAACGCTAAATAAACTGTTAATCTATTGGAATATAGACTTGTAAATTTATGCAGTACGCATAAATTTCTTATACGAACATTATCACGAAAGGACGTTTTAATAAACAATAAATATATTTATAATCCATGCCATAATTTTACCTTTGAGAATCCCTCTCTCTTCACTTCGACTACGTCAAGGATAAACTCCGTCCGATCACCCCAAGGATCAATTTTAACATTACCTGTCACTCCTCGAATGTGGATCTGTAAGCAATATATAAAAAAAAGTCATTGAATGTAGCTTATTAGGTTCAGTTTCGGTAATATTGTGATTAAAGCAAAGCTCATACGAAATAGGAGGTATGTTTAGTTTATTTGGATAAAATATACCATTTACTTTTATTTCTACTATAAACAGCAAGGAATTTAATATGATTGAATAAAGACATAACGGATTCGATTATCATCAGATGTCGCTTTAAGATAATACCAAGTTTCTTCTTACAAAGTGAACATTTGTGTAATTTACTGCGTTTATCTTTAATCTTTCACAGACAGCACTCAACTCTAAATAATCTTGATGTTTATTAATAAACAGTTGAAGTAAAGAAGAAAAAGCTACATACCGTTTTCAAATAGTTGACTATGGAATGGCCAAAGGAGGAGTGCCTGGGGAGGTTACATGATGTTTTAGACATTTCCGTGTGGGTGTCGACCAGGTTGTGAAGTGCGTGGGCAAGGAGGTGGATGGCATCGCGGACCAGGGCAGTCTGGGTCTAAAAAATATAGCAATCGCTATCATTCGAATAAAAAAAAAAAACATGCATTTTAAAGTAATCTTACAGATTCACTAGCCTGGAGATTAAATTCTTTAAAAATTGATAAGAAAAAAACTCATTCTCACTTATGAGCTAGCAAGAACGGACAAAGGGAACGGCATTTTTCCATCGTCCCTCTTATACATCAATAGGGTGAGCAAAATATCTAGATAACGTTATTTGGCCTTTTTTCTACACTTTTATAAGTTTTTCATCCACAAGCACTGCGTTTACTTCAGAGCATTTGGTTGAGTTAGATTCTGAGGACTTGTTTATCGTAATGGAGAAGAGCTACCTGTCTGCCATAAAAAGTTCTAGCAACAGACGCAACGTTTTACCCAATTAATCCCTTTGTCAGTTGGCAAGCCTCCTGCCTGTGCAATATCTGTGCCGCTTAATAACATTACCAACGAAGATCTGCTACAAATGCTGGGAGTTATCTTTATGGGAAGCAGTCAGTTCTATTGATCAGTGTCTCTATAATTTGCTCGTAATACGCATAGAAAACGTGCTAGTTGTCTAATTCCAGCCGCAGATGAGTTAATGAAAAATACTTCATTGGCTTTACTAAATTAGGTTATGGAAAAACTTTCAATTGCATTCCATTAGATGGCGACTGGGCTTGCTTCCATCGTCTTCAATGGCAGTCAGAGAGCACTCGATGACTTACCGGAAAACGCAACAACATTAATAATCCCTCCGCTTAGGTTGCTAATAGCAACCACAGCAGCGCGCTGGAGACACCTGGAAATGGCCACTAATCTCAGAAGCACAGGGCACAATTCAGTTACTTCTACTGTATAATGAATAGGGGGCAGTCATAAGTTCGGATTTTCTGCCCAAAGGAAACGAATCCAAGAGGCAGTGAGGCGGAATTTCCTGTTTAATTAAAAGGCTGAAATCACCCACTAGTGCATTACTAAGTTTTTAAGAGAATCGAGTAGCTGTTCACTGTCCCCGAGGCCTTTGAATATGAATTCGTTACCAAGGAGATATAGTTATATAATGAATCAGTAAGCGGACTATGAAGGGCCGAGGATAAAAGGATTAACGGACTCCTCTTCAGACACGTGTTCGTTAATTAAAATTTCTGGACACTCGCGTAGCTATATAGCATGCTAAATTTAGTCACCGGATGTATTGCCTTTCAAATCCCTGTTTGGTAAGATCGTGTCTTTTCAAACGCCTTTTCTCAAAGTGCCATACTACATTAGTGCGACACAACCGCTGCCATGGCGACAGTCCTGTAACTGTTCCACAGAAATGCCCGTGGAAGTTACTTTAAGAAAAGCTATTGTCAGAGATGGCCAGGTTTCTAATTACTCTGGGAGGAGCATTATTTTTAGTATGCGTGAAAAAGCCTACGGCAAACAAATTACACACGACATCCCAGTAGAATTACAAGCAAAAAAAAAAATAAACTTTTCTTCTTTAATTAGAAATGTTTTAACATACATATTAAAGATTTCGTTCCATTTCAGCAAAAGAGAACACGTAGACATTTTCCCTTCCCAAGATGAATATTTCTTGTTCTAAGAAGATGGATAGAAAACCCGTATGCAAGCAATGGAGTTTTTAACCAACAGGCTTAATCGAATCATCTAAACTCTTCGGAAACGTGTATATGACAATGTCAATGGAGTACGACTTCTTATTAACTTACATCGTTTAATTTTAAATAAGGACCACACTAAAAGCCATAAAATCACTATTGTGAAGATAAAGATAGTAAGGGATAACTTTATTCCAGGTTGTTTATGATAATGAGCTTTGAAGAAATTACGAAGCTCTGGTTCTTGTACATGGTGTCTTGTTTTCGTGTTGTAATGTCATCTACAATTTCAATGATGGACAGTAAACAATAAAAACAAGCTATAAAATCTCTGTTCTTATTTGCTGTCCATTTTCCTTCCGAATCCGCGCTACATACGGTTTCGGAAAGAAAAGGAACAGTTGATAACCCGTGCCTGAAGTATTGGTACCAGTCTTAAAGAAGCAATGATTACCACAGTATGACAGATGGATTTAGATTTGTTTTTCTTTTACATCGAATCAATTACTAGATTCGTTTAATTTTAGTGCAGTTCTGGTAGTTTAGTTGGAACCATTCGTGGCAATAATAGCATCATAAGTGACACATAGTTAACAGAATGATTGAAAAGTAATATGAACCATGCTCACTTTTTTTGTAAGAACTTGGCTGCTGACAGTAATTCCGTTTTCCCCAACTCCATGAGTCGAATTGAACTCTTCAGTATCTATCTTGAAATGAAGAAAGATACGGAGTTAAATCCGACCTGCTTTATCAAGAAATTCATATTCTGTTTCACTGAGGGGTGGGTTCTATGGAATAAATTCTCCCCGATTGTGGAAAATATTTTAGTAATGTATAATCGATATCATTTTAAGAATTACTTAACAATACTCTTACTTAAAATATACAGTATGTTCCTTATTTTCAAATTTAATTATAACAAGTACACGGATTACAGTCGAGAAAGTGTCAAGCCTCAACTACTTGGGATGAATTCAGAACGACTGAATAATATCGCAGAAAAAGTGAATTATAGGATTCAGAGTGGAAATATATGCTTTTGTGCGGTTCAAAATTCCTATCTCCAAACCAAGTATCTAGGAACTTGAAAATAAAAATGTACAGAACGATTATACTACCTACTGAAACCTTACCACTCCAAAAACAATCAAGAAAGATTACAATCATTCGAAAATAGAATTCTAAGAACGATATTCGGCCCAAAACAAGATGAAATCACTGGAGGAGAAATACAGAAGTATAATTCCAGTCATTAAAGTTAGAAAATTGAGATGGGCTGGACATGCTATTTGTACCGATAACGGAAGACATATCCATCAAATCCTCACAGGAATCCAAACTGGGAAAAAGAAAGCTGGCAAACTTACCCTGAGATGGAAGGATGATATAAAGAAAGATATCAGTGTAATTTTCGCAGGAGAGGTGAACCGTAGAGAGTTTGCACATAAGACAGTTCTGGAGTTTAACTGTCAAGGACTCTCGCAGCCCAAATCCCGTGGAGTGAGTAAGTAAATTAGTAGTATACGGATTTCTTAACGAGCTCTGTAAACAGAGAGTAAACGCCAGAACCAAGAAAATATACAATACTCTTCTCAACGCATTTGGACCAAAGTACATTTGACGAGGCACAAGTTTTTCATGGGAAAATATTGAATTAATTTTCGGCTGCCTGCTACAGGCAGCCGAAACAGATAATGGGAAGTTTTTGTAACAGATAATGGGAAGTTTTTTCTATTCTTCCTTTAGTGCAGTTTACAGTTCAGCTCTTGAAGAGGGGGTGCATTGGCCTTGCCTTGATCCGACGTTTAATTTCAACCTAAAATATTCGACTGGATTGAAATCTGGTGTTTTTCACTCATTTTTTCAAGGATCGTAACTCCTTCCGTTGGAAGGAGTCGTAATCCTTGAAAAAATGAGTGAAAATAATTGGAAGCTGATCCAAAAATTAAGTAGCGTACTAGAGTTACATCAGCTTTTACTTATTTATAGTACCGAAATATTTTATTCATTTATTGCTGTACTCCTTGGATAATCAACAAACATACATGATTCGGACAGCTGATTCGTTGCGGTCCACGCACCATGGAGAGTGCACTCTTTTCACTACGTTTTAAAATATGCAATGAGATGAGATGTCTTGAATTACGTTTCAACACGCCCATTAATATTTTATGCCAACAAATAATTAAACTACTCTTCTATGTATATAAAGTTAGAGAACCGTTCCGAAAACAGAATGTTATGTTTGTTTAATACGCGCTTCTCTAGCAGAGGTAGAAATTGCTTCTGCGATTTACTCCCCCTTAATTTGAAATCTTTTGAAAACCATTAATGTTATACAAATAAACTACAGGCTTCGTTACATTAACTTTTACATTTCTACTGAATTTCACATAAGAAATAACCAGGTTACGAGTGCTGCTATGAAGAGTAAAATAATGATGAAATTCTAAACTGACTCAAAATGTATTTTACACGAATTTAATTTGGGCGAATCTGTCCAAGTAATAACGAATTAAAAATTGTTATTTTGCTTTATAGGAGGAAAATAAAATACTTATAAAATACCACCTATCTTTTAATAGTTATGTTAAAATGTTTATATAGTAAATTAAACATTAAGATGGTTAAACTTTTACATTCAAAATTTTAAAAAAAGTTAAATACAATATCGAAATCAGTAACGATTAATAAAATGAATTTAATTAAGGTGTCATTTATGTCTCGTTAGAAAATCTAGTTATGTAAACGATCCACTCTCAGAGAATTAATTTGTTTCCTCCTTTTCGTTGTACTAAACCCATTTATGCTTAAATCTACACGTCAAGCATAAATTGCTGGAAATTTTATATCCAGAGTTATTGTACTTAAATGCAGATTCTAGAGAGCTTTATTCCTCACTAATGTTTAATGGTCTATTGTGCTTTTAAAGGCATTAAAAAGTTATGCGCTCGCAGTACCTAAAGCTAATATAAACGCGAAGTTCCGTTTATGAGTCTCTTCCTTTTGTTTGTCCTAAAAATAAAAACGCCCTTGCCATTGACTATATCACGCTTATCTAATTAATTAACAGAGTCATTAAGTTGTTCTGTCTGGCATGGTACTAATTTAAGCCGAAAATATTTCAATGACTTCGTGGTTAACTCAAACTCCAGTTCTGTTTTATTGTAACTCACGATTTGATTTGCTTAAAACTGGTAAGATATTTCACCAAATGATTTAAAGTTCAATTCTTCGATAACTTTGAGCAACACATTAATTTTCTGTTGTTAATAGGCACATCTGAAGTAACTTTATGGCAGCTGACAGTTTTGGGACAGTAGAAAAATTGCTTCTTGAATTGAACCGACGCGCCTTTATTAAAACATAAATCCTGGAATTTTAGATAGAAAACTTCGGCGTCTCGTGAATTAGGACACTCAGAGATAAGAATGGTTGAGGTACTATTCTGTAGACGAATTACTTTTGCTGGAGCACAGCATTTACAAAAGAAAAGTTCATTCGCAGATAGTTCACATTATTATATGAAAATAAAACGAAATCCTTATTTTCTTGCAAAATTCGGAAGAATTTCAAATTGGTGTGAGATTTTAAATTAAAATATTTTTAATAATAAAAAAAAAACACCTTAATTTAATAAATGGACAAAAATATTAAACCAAAGTCATCAAACCTTTAGAATTCCATGTTTGAGATTTGTACGTTTGTAATGGGGGAATCTTTCTTCCACAAAGTCGGCCATGGGATACCGAGATGGATCCACCAACCTGAAACCGGAAATGTTGGTCCGCCCGTAGTAAAAATAACCCAGGTTTACACTATGCAAATCCTGAAATCACAATAATAAAAAAGCTTTTACTTATCCATTTTCATTTCGAAATATTTTAAAGAACTGCTGGTCCAAGTTGCATGGAATGTTTAGAGAAATTCAGTGCGCATCGAGGTACTTACCAGATTAGAAATTATGTAGCTATGGTACTCAGTCATCATTCCTACGTCTTGAGCCTGCAGAAAAGGAAACAAGAGCACGTGAGTCGTTCTTTTAGCTCCAGTTACTCATCAAATAAATAAGAGGGATTTCAATTGCTATAAGTCTCTCTCTGTTTCTGGTAATATTTCAGGAAATATCTATACTTCCGCCATTACCTTACAAGGTAATGGCGGATGTGCATCTAGGTCTATATGTAAAGCACAGTCATCTTAATATTATCGAAAATAATGAAGTAGAAATGTAGAATAATATAATATTAAACTTTGTTTGAATTCATCTGCTCTGCATTCAAAATTGCCCTCCTACTACAGTGGCGGACAAAAAATTCCATCACCTTAAAAAAAAAGTAACATTGGTATAGTGAAACGTGAAAGATATTGTTTGATTATAATCATTTTGTTTGTCGCAAAGCAAAAAAGGTAGTAGTAGTGGCATGTGATGCAAGAAAGCAAATGTATGAGCTTATGCAGCATCAGCCAAAAAAAAAAAAAAAAAAAACACACCATTCCCTCCAAATGCCTGTCCAGTTCCTCCTTAAATTTATTTAACCTATCAACTTCCACACGACAGATGGAAGTTTGTTCTAGCAATTAACCACCCGCTGGCTAAAGGCAAATTTCCGCACATCCAATCTACATCTGTCTTTTCTTAATTTGAATTTATGCCCCCTTAAGTTCGTAATCTGAACAAGTGGAAGAATCCCATCAGAATTCAGCGTGCTCAACCCATTCAAGGCCTTATATACCTCAATCAGATCACCGCGCAGGTGCCTAGTCTCCAGCCACTGCAATTTGCAGAACTTAAGCCTCTCTTGGTAAGAGGATCCCTTCATTCCCCTCACCAATCTTGTTGCCATTCTCTGTACACGCTCAAGTAAATCTACATCCTTCCTAAAATGAGGCCTCCAGACCTGTACGCAGTACTCAAGGCGTGGCCTGACCATTGCCTTATACAGAGGGACAATCACCTCCTTTTCCCTGCTAGCAAAATTCCTATATATCATTGACAAAACCCCATGACCTGCCCTGGCAGCCTGTCTGCATTGCTCGGAAAACTTCATATCTGCCTGCACAATTACTCCCAGGTCTTTTTCATTTTCTACCACCTTAAGTGTAGTACCACACAGTTGGTACGTTTCTCTGGGGTTACTTCTACCCATATGCAGTACTTTGCATTTGTTAAGGTTAAACTTCAGTTGCCACTTCTTAGCCCATCTGCCCAAATTATCCAGATCCTGTTGCAGTAGCACACTGCCATTAACAACCGTGCCAACCTTTGTATCATCTGTAAACTTCGACACTGAGCCTGATATACCTTCATCAATATCATTGATAAATATACAAAACAACAGTGGACCCAACACCGAACCCTGTGGGACTCCACTAATAACATTAGTCCACGAAGAGCAGCACCCATTGATTACCACCCGCTGTCTTCTCCCACTTAACCATCCTTTTATCCATTGTAGCAACTTACCCTTAATACCATTCTGCTCCAATTTGTACAACAGTCTTCCATGCGCAACAGTGTCAAAAGCTTTCCTGAAATCCAAATATATGATATCAAAATTATTTTTTGCATCCAGTTCCTTTGTAACCACATCATAATATCCTATCAAATTTGTCAGACAAGACTTTCCCTTAACAAACCCATGCTGTGTCTGAATTATTGCTGCAGTCTTGTCTAGATGATCCTGCAATGCATCTTTAACCAGCGACTCCATTATTTTACTCGGAACAGAAGTTAAACTAACTGGTCTGTAATACCTCGTGTCACTATTCGATCCCCCTTTGTGAATTGAGGATACATTTGCACATCTCCAGTCCGTGGGAACCTCCCCTGAGTCCAAGGATGCTCTCATAATTATGGCTAAGTGTTTGCTTAGTTGCTTTGCTGCCTCCTTTAATATAACTGGATAGATCCCATCCACCCCCAGGTGCTTTTCTTAAGTTTAACTTCAACAATTTCTCTTCTACTTTGCTCTCAGTTATTACAAAATCATTAAGCACCCTGCTACAATTTGATAACCTTCTGCCATTTTCAAACCTTAATAATTTCTCACGTGTGAATGAAATGCAAAATACTCATTCAGTTTGTTTGCTATCTGAGCAGGATCATCAACAGTCGAACCATCGTTGTCAAGTGGACCAACCAGATTCATCCCTTTCCTTTTAGAGTTTATATAAGTAAAGAAATCCTTGCTGTTTTTCTTAACATCTTTTGCCAAGGATTTCTCGTAATCTGCCTTCGCCTGCCTAACCTCCTTTGTAACTTGGTTACAGATCAACTTGTAGCTATCATAGGCTTCTGTGTCAATATTGCGTTAGATAACGCGTCTATAAGAATGGCGTTGGAAGGGTATACACGCTCATTAGTATCCTGTTTTGTGGACGTGTAAGCATGGCTCCATGTGTTCAGTTGACACCAAGAAAAAAAAAAAGTGTAGATGTTGCTCTGTCCCAGAAAGGGCTTTCTACGCGTGCTATCGCTGATAAAATAGGCTGCCACCAGTCAACAGTATCCCGGGTGCTGAAATTAAAGCTTGCAACCGGTGATGCGAAGAGAAGACCTGGATCGAGCCGTAGGAGAGTGAGTACGCCTTCCCAAGATCGACATTTGAAAGGACTATGCTTTCGTAATCGCCATGCTAGTGCTCCTGATCTAAAACTGGACTTTGAGATGGCCTCTGGTGTTGAAACAAATGCGCCAACTATCCAAAGACGGCTTTCGGAATGTGGTCTGCATGCCTATCAGCCCATGAAGAAGAAGTCTTTGTTGACGCAACAAATGAGGAAGAAGCGACTTGCTTGGTCTAAAACGCTTGTTTCATGGACAAAAGAGCAATGAGAGCGTCATCTTTTCTGACGAATCGAAATTCAACCTGCATGGTTCGTATGGGAAGCGATATGTCAGAAGACGAAAGTTGGAGGCATACCATCCTGACTGCATAACACCAACTGTAAAGTTTCCCGCTGGTCAGATGGTCTGGGGATGCTTAACAAGCAAAGGGGTGGGGCGAATTAAGTTTATTAACGGAACGGTGAATGCAGAAACCTACACTGCTATCTTGGAGGAGTGCCTGAAACCCGTTTATTAGGGATCACCACCCAGACGTCCAAAACTGCATTTTTCAAGAGGACTCAGAACCTTTACCACACAGCAAAATTAGTAAGTTCTATGCTATTTAGATTTAATGATGAGTTTGTCCTCTTGTCTCACAAGGCTTAAAACATACTTACAGTGTTTTCCCTCGTTTTTCTCCCTTAAGGTGCAGTCCTACCTCAGAAATACTGACATTTCTGAGTTGACTGGCCCGGCAACAGTCCAGATTTGAACCCTATTGAAAATTGCTGGTACATAATGTCGTCTAAAATTGCTCAGAAGAAGCGAAAAAGTAAGATTCAGCTGCATGAGAGCATTGTAAGGGTGTGGTACCACGAAATTGGGCAACCGTATATCCAGAAGATGATTAACTCTATGTCAGATCGTTTCAAGGCTGTAATTGCAGCTCGAGGAGGAACAACAAAATATTGAGGACTTATTTTGATGATTTACAGTACATAATACTATTACGTTAACTTGTTATTTCACTTTTTACACGTACATGCAATAAAATGTATGTTTGGTTGTCATGATTTCTCATATTTCCATTAATAATGCATTTTACCCTTTTGGAAGATATTTATGGCAATTAGGTATATCAGGTGGAGTATTTTTGTTGGATTTCATTCACAGAGATATATATCCCGTCTAACAAATGCATTTCGAACATTTCTGCAACCCGCAATGCAGCGCAAAACATTATTTGCAAAATTCACAAGTGATGCGGTTTTTTTGTCCGCCATTTCATGCGTTTCACGTATTATAATACTTACATATTTTTCAGTTATCTGGAACTAGAAGTCTGTCAAGTTTTTCACTCCCTTTGTGAGCATTATAATTTAAAAAAAAAAAAGATTTTAGCTTGGATTAGTTTGTATTGAGAAGCAGTTTTAGAGTTATCCTTATCGGTTACATTAAGGGTCGTGGATAATACTGACACTAGATCAGCACACAGCACTCTAGTATCAAAAAAGGCCAGCTAATAAATAAAAGGAACACGTAAAGTATTCCTTCAAAGAGACTTGAAAAACGTTTTTCGGCGTTGTGTCCACACTTGGAAAAAAATATATAATTTTTATTGCTGCAGTAAAATATCCCTCAAGGTTAAAAACGCGACAAAAATATTTAAATAAAAGCTTTTATATACAACGTTCAATGTATCCCTCCATCACTCAGGCTTCCACAAATTAAATGGAATAAATACTTAGTAATTAGAAAAAAAATAACTATTTTTATTTTCACATAATTTTTGTGAGAGAGATGGGGGGGATAACCCTACGAATAAACAATCCTTACTCATGCCGATCTCTACCGTACTTAATTTTTAACTCACATCTTTGAGGACACTTTGCAGCTTATCCATGGGGATGTCCATGAGAATGTGGGTTTCTCCTTTCGCACCAATGTCCTTCAGCACCTTCCTGTAAGACTGCCCTGGGCGGAGCTGGCGGAGTGTGACTTTAACCCCTTCGTTGGCAGAACTCTTCAGAAGGTCCTGATGGTGGAGCAAATCTAGAAATCCCAAATTAAAAACACGCCAATGAAATACTGCATTGTCAAAAAAAATATTCCCTAGCATTAGCAAAGAATGCGCTTACATCTATAACAATTTATTCTTACTTTCATTGTCTTCGTAGACGAGGGTGAAGGACTTCCAGTTGAGCGAAGCAACGAGGTCCACGTAGGCTTTGCTCAGGGTGTCTGGTTGAGGGAACACGCTGATGGAATAGTTATGCCTGGAAGACCAGATGTCCCAAGTTGTTTGGATGTGAGGAAAATGGAGGGAATCACTCGCCGAGCGGACAACGGCTGCAGCGGACGGGGATGAAGGACCGAGTATAGTTACGACTCCTTCCTCCAGCAGGGTACACACTGCGGAACACAAAAACAGACTTAAATTAGCCGCTGAGGGGATATAACTGTGCATTAAGTCACAACGGGTGTTGATTTTGTCTGTTCCCCCTCCCCTCTCTACGGTCGCAGGTGCTGAACGAAACCTTTCCGTTTCTCCATCGGAAAAAAAATCACCCGGAAAATAAATATGAGACGGAGTTCTTTGGATTAGTTGACAGCATGCTTAGCGATGCAAGTGCTCCCATCTGGTTGCTATGATACTAGTAATCGTATAACGATGCATGGGGAATTCACCACCCTCTTAACATACGCGAAGCGACGTGAAATCCCATTCAAACCAAAGTTTAGCCTGCATTGTTTCACTGCTTCGATCGTGGCTCCCACAGACCTTCCCCTATTTTCATGTAAATTTAAGAAATCCAATAGCTTCCGCTTTATCTACTGAATAGTCTTAAGTGCCTTTCAGTTGTGTGTTGAATCGGAACCTAAATCTAGCTTTCCTTCCAGCCTTTCTAAATCTTGTTTATGTCTCAGAGAGGAAATCACCTTTCCATGCGCTTTAACAAAATGCTGTAGCAACTTGAAAGTAAGCAAAGGCATGCAAGGTAGATTAGTTGCTCTTTCGCACAAGGAACATCATAATAATATTTCAAAAAGGGACGCAAAATGATGTATAAATACATAATCCTCCCTTCTCTCCTTTTCAATCCATGGAGTTTGCTATTATGTAAAGAATTTGGTAATAACTAAGAAAGTATACAGGTAGAAAAAGGTTATTTCTCCCCTCCCTCCCACTCCACACAGCTTTTTTTCGCAGTAAAATATCAATCTAAGAAAAAATTGCTCATTGTTTGGTTACGGTATTAAAATTTACAGCATAAAACATCAGTCTCTTGTTTTAAAAACATGTGGTTTAACATCAAGAAGGCTATAGTAATCTAAGCCCCCTCTAAGAGTTAATACCATCAAAGCTTTATGGAGAGTGCCGTGGTATATTCTTCTTGGATAATGATCTGCGATGGATTCATTTAATTTCTGGCAGCTTTTGCTCTCCATCGACCCCTTTCTCTCGCTGCATGAAGATGACCTTAAGATGTTTATTCCCTAAAGTGATAATCCAAATGCCCGAATCAACTCTAAGATCTATCCACTTGTCTGAACAACAATAGTCACCTTTTACTGGAACAGGGCACGAAGAAACGTAAAACTGACATCGTCAGCCTAAGCGAATGCCATTGAGAAAATTCAACAACACGTGTACCTTGACATGGTGCGCGATGACCAATAACTTTTACTCCTTACCTCACGAATATAATACAGAAAAAATTGGCAGCAAGAGCTCAACGAATACATTCCTATTTGGCAGAGATATATGTCGCCAATTACCCTATATGCATGCACAGTTGGGGCCTCCGCTCCGGCCGTTAACCTCGGGATATTTCCAGATGTAAGATACCTATTATGCTGGGTCCGAACCGTTGGTTACCTTGGAAAAAAATCTTTCACCGTGCGAAGAATTATTTTTCTTGCCAACCGTAATTGAATTCTTTCCCTTGGCAACTTTCCATAATCAAACGTAACGTCTCCATCCTTGCAAAGTTCGTCAAAAAGAATGAAGTCCAAGCCTCGCAGAGAGATTGTCCACATAACCATCGCGAAATATATTGGATGCAAGAAAGGTGCTAATATTAAAATAACTTTCTTTCCATTATTATACAGAACGTGTTGTAATTTAGCTAATGTAATATTTTATCTTCCCACATCTCATTTAAACATTTATATTTTTAATAAAATTACGATATCGTTTCTTTCAAATTTCAGTTTTCTATTGAACTTCTTAATTAAAAGTTACATACGTTATTTTTGTGGAAATAGTTGCATTTATATTGTTCACACGTTATTATGAGTAGATCAGTAGGCCCTATTAGGAATCATGAAATTAGAAGGTCGTATTGGGAATACATCGTATAGGTTAATTCCAATAACAACCTTTAGCACCTGTAGTTTAATTCTCACAGAGAATTAATACTCGTAGCTTAGTCCCAATTGGTATTAAATAAAATTTCGAATACTTAAATAACATCTAATAGTAAAGATCCATCTTAGACGCAATCATATGTCTAAGATGAGTCATTTACTCAATGATCGTGATCTCTCTCTCTCTCTCTCTCTCTCTCTCTCTCTCTCTCTCTCTCTCTCTCTCTCTGCATAACACATCCAAATTATTCCCATCAGAACACCAGTTCGTGACATTCCAAAATGGATGCATACACATTCCATTAAAAATATTATCAACAAGAACGAATGCGAATCCGTTGTCAACAACTGCAAAACTCTCGTAGAGCTTTTTTTCGCTAATTAAAGTCCACTTTCGTAGTTAGAAAACATCTCCAGTGTGCTCAGGAAGGCATTGGATCGCAAAACAAACATTTCATTATATAATTAGCGAAATCTAAAACGGTTACGCATTGCCTCGATTCATAGTTTCTAAAAATAGGAATTCCGTAAGAGTATTCGCTTCCATCGCTCTCTAAAAATAGTGAATTCCATGTTTCAAGTGTGCATTAAGCAGCCCCAACTTCATATTAAAGTTCTTTAAATTTCTCTCCTGTCACACGCACGCACATGCACGAAGAATCACCAAGTGTGCAATTTATTCTGCTAAATCTTTCACGTTCAGAATTGAGAAACTGGAACAGGGGCCACGTGACGTGTGAAGCTGAAGAAGAGATACGTGCATCTCACCGCTTCATTTTAAGAGGGAGGAGGGGGGGTCTGTAGGGTATTGTAGGTGTTGCTGTCGTAATTTCTGGATGGGATGAGAACGAGGAAGTAATTATCAGGATTGATGGAGACGTAGAAGAAAAGAAAGAATAACAAAACAGTGGTAATTACTTTATGTTAATTTATCGCATTTTGATGCTTTCATTAATAGCGAAGCAAAATTTGGGTGCTTTGAAATGGACTCTTAAACACGTTCGGGGGGGGGGTGAAAAAGGATTTCAGAAATTATCAGCTGCTCCTTAAAAGGAAGCGCATTTCAGTTATTTTCTTATAACAAAGAACCCTTCACAAAGTAGCTTCAGCAGCGTTGTCAAAAACAAGGAGCACATGGTCTTTGAGAGAAGATCTGTCTCTGCCTCCCCTTTTTTTTAATTTCTTTCCCTTCTTTCTCCTTATCTGTCTTTCACCCTTGTTTTATTATCTCTCTCTCTCTCTCTCTCTCTCTCTCTCTCTCTCTCTCTCTCTCTCTCTCTCTCTCTCTGGTTCATTATTTTTCTTTTTTAATCCGCTTGTGTCCCCATGTAACAATTAAGACCTGGACAAAGTTCTAGGAGAAGAAAATATTGAAAGAAACGCACCATCGGTGAGGTGCCTAAGAGCGAAAGGCAGTACAGCAGAGTGCGTGCATTAGGTTTAAAAGCTGGGAATGTTCAATGTTCCGATAGGGTGTTTTGCTTCATTTCTTTCTTAATAAGATCTGTCGAGGCCATAAAAAGGACTTTCTTGAGCGCGTTGTCAATATCCGAGTGCGGTGTATAAATTATTCGCCCTCTCTTTCGTTACTGATCGCAGAGAGTTGGCTGAAATCCATCAGGCATGACTCTCTTAGAGAATTTCTTCATAATGGGATGGTTACTGCCATCAGCGTGGCCGTTATGAAGTAGAACGCTATGGTTTGTTATTGAGTTCGTGGAACTGTAACCGCTACAAATAGCGTACAGAGAAATGACACTTGCGAGAGCTCGCAAAAGGCTCATGCAGCATTTTAATAGGCTCGTGAAGGGTAACTGTTAAGAAATGTTCTTTCTATTCTCCCTGCGTCTGTGCATGCAAAGTCATAATCAATAAAGAAGTGAAATAACAAATCTGAACTATTCGTTTGGGTTCCAAGACTCACTTCCATCACCCACTTTCTTTATTTTATCTCACCGCGGATACTTACTATTGGCTGTTATTGCTAATACATTTATACGATGTCATATATGCGCTATTGCCAAGGAAACCGTGTGGATAGAGGATGGAGAGCTTTTATGTTGGCGATTCTTGATAGAGCATATCTTTGTTAGCTTTTTTTATAATTCTCGAACTGCTCGTGATTTCTTTCGGTGCTCTTCCTGCCCATCGCTTATGCTTGTAGACGGTCCTGTATGCCAGCGTTATTGATCTTTATTTTCAGAATCTCTCTCTCAGTGCACACACAAACAATGCATCTTATTGAAGTACTTTCGATTTCAGTTAAAATTGAGCAAGGAACCAATGTTCTTTAGTGTATGATATTTTTCGAATCGCAGGCCAACTAACTTTGAGGGATGATAACATGAAAAGATCCTCATAAACTAGAACGCTCGGAATCCTTACAACGAGTAAGTTTTAAAGCTTTTGTCTTCTTATACCTGTTCATCTTTTTTTTTCTTGAATACGTAAAAGTTTTTTGAAAAGCCTTTAATTTTCCATACGAATACTGTGGATTACTATTATAATGTATTTGCTGCACACAACCTGTCCTGCAAACATTCACTGTCTTAACTTGACATCATCCGAGATATACGGTCGTGTTGCCACTACTTTTTCTTCAATCCTTGTGTAGGCTAGATCCCTCCCAAATATCCTCCCTTTAAAAGGAAATTCTACAACAACAACAACAAAAAAACGCTCACATCCGCAGGGTTTAACTTTCTCATTGAAACTTTCCTGCAGATAGTAAGAGAGCAATTAGTCGTAAGAATATTTATCGAGACAGCAGAACCATTGTAATGACATCATTCCGCATGATCGAACAAAAAACAGAGAAATATCGATAACAACCAATTCGACCACAAAACCAGGCCGATCCGCTTCCACGTGACATACTTTCCCTACAAGTCCGAATAGAAGTAATCCTAAGCCTGCTGGGATGTGCTAGCCAATGCCTTAAACCTGGGTTCCTACTCCTTCCGACTACGGCATTTTTTGAGCCCTGAAAGATGCCGTCCACTGCTGAAATTTAGGAATGGTGGAAAAGGTGGAATGGAAAATTAGGTTGGAGAAATGCAGGATAGGAATTTCACCGACGGAATTCACCAGCTCTTATTTTCCGATTGGTAAAGACATCTACATTGAACAAATTTGGACCTGAAGGGGAAAGGGTTACATTTTAAGAAACCCATTATTACACTCATGACACAAAAAAATTTATCACCTCTGTGTCCAAGAATCCCACATCATCCGGAAGTGACACACCGTACATAGAGATGGTAGGGGAAATCCTGTCAATTTGTGAGTACGAAGCCGTGTAATGGAGAAAGGAAAGTGACCTCACGGAGTTTGATTTGCGCAGCTGACGGGGATTTGCGTCGCTAAAAAGGCGGAGGGCACCATCTCAGCAACCGCAGCCATTTCGGCTGTTCGAGGGAAGACGTAGTGAAGGTGTGGTGGGTATAATCCGAAGAGAGGAAACAACCACCTAACGTGCCGTAACGATGAGACCACCACCGGTTGATAGTCGAGGTGAACTGTGGTTGGCATGTGCTGCCCGGGATAACTGACAGTTCATGATTCCTCACTTAACGGCAGACTACAACTTGGGCGCACAGAGATACGTTTGCGGAGAGGTCTATGGAGTAGGCGGCCTGTTCATGTATCCTTGTGTTTTATGTTCATGCATCGACACCTCCGTATGCAATAGGCACGTGAGCAGAGCACGACTAGAAAAGAGTTACCTGGTTTGATGAATCAAAGTGTTTTAGCCTCATTATGTCGATGTGAGTGGGATACCACCAGTGAAAAGCTAGCTGGCATTGGTGGCATCATGGTGCGGAGAATGTTTTCAAGGGTTCCCTCATCGCCACTGAGCACATCCTCACCGACAGTTCTTATCTCGGCATTGTTTCGAACAAAGTTTTGTTCTACACGGTAACCGGGTATCCAGATGGCACTGGATCCTTTCAAAAAGACAATGCGACAAGACCGCATTGTGCAAAAATAGTTCGAGGAACATGTCCAAGCATTTATTTTGTGTGATATCTTGGATGCCAAAAATTTCCCGACATCAATCCCATCGAATATTTGTGGGATGGAACGTAGCATTCACCAGTCCGCATCAATGCCTCGCTCCGAGACATCCTTTTGACCAGCTGGCCCTAGATACCGGAGGACACCTTTCGCGGTCTCGTGGAATTTATGCCAAGGTGGGTGTAAACAGCTTTCACGGGAAAAAGATGACCCGATACGCTGTTAGATAAGGTTGTCATAATGTGACCACCTTGGCTTATGAGTGTAATTTCTAGTGTTTTGTAACTCTGACTAGTCCCGTACATTCGCTGTCAACGAATTTTCACTGCAGTCTATTCGGGAAAAAAAAAATCTGTATATATTCAAAATAAAGTAGTTTTTCATAATTTCTAAGGTATTTTTATTCATCATTCATGAAACAATCATAGAATTTTGTTTAAGTTTGAATTCATCTTATGACTCGGATTTCATTCTTTTAAAAATGTCTGTAAATACTTTGGCAGCATCATTATTTAAAGGCATCCTATTTCAATAGGTTTAAAGTAAGAACTGAAAATGTTTAATAAAGATTTTACTTTTTTTCAAAGTACTTGCCAGCCATATTATTTTCGTATGCACGTGGAAAGCTACTGGAGGCGAGGGCCACAAATTTCGTTATACTCAGTCAAAGACTATCGGCAACTTAATTTTCAAAATAAACGATGTAACAAATAATATTACGTTGCAACCAAATTTACATATTTTGTTAGCAGTGCTTGCTCGCAAATACATATTTACTAGCAATGCGAAGGAGCTAATTAATTTAATACGAAATAAAATTTCATTTATACCCCTGTAGACCCCGCTTCTCTGCAACGCATTACTGAATTGCGTGGGTGCAAATTTTGAAGGACAACTATGTTCCAAACTCTGTTTTCATTAATGTAAAGTAAATTTTCTCTATTAGGTTCTATTGCTTGTTCAGCAAGGACTCTGTCTATTAGTATACTAAGCCGGTCCTCACAAATGACACTCGACTTACGGTTGACATGTTCCAAATATCTGATTAATGTGCATTGATTTTCTATTCTCCAACAATCGTCTTTATGCTTTGTTTCCAAAGTTTCGCTTTGCCAACAGCCCACTGTTTGACTTACGAATATTGAAACTATTCTACAGTTTCGTTCTTCTATCTCCACTTCATATTCTCGAATAAAATCGATACGATGCATTGTTCTATTGCCCGACGGTATGAATTTCTGATATACACATGATATGCCAGGGCTGACTGAAGCTCTTTGTGCGGAATTACCATAAATATCCTTTCAGTTATTCTGTTAGATGTTATACTCTCCACATTCAGCGGGTCCTCCAGCTGTGAGGAATGTGCATCTTCTGTTAAGTAATTCATTTTTATCGAAGTTGACTGGAAAGACGAAAGTAGTGAATTGAAAGGAAATACGAATCGGTGGAAGGGGAACGTCTGACTGCTTGATGGAAGCCATTAACAGTCGCATCACGAACTAATAATTCTGCCCGTTCCATTTTGAAAAGCCACCCACGTAAAGACGCAAATATACACTATAATACATACGTGAGAAGACTAGAACTACTTACTGTTGCTTTCTCGCTTCAACACGAAACCCTTTCAAATGGAATGAGCGAAGTGCTTGCATATCGATGTGAAAAGGTCAACGGAGTGTTTCGAATCGAATTCTATTTTGCCAGATGCAACAACAATCTTTTCCCCCCCTTTTTATTATTTGAAATATAATCCGTTTTTTCCCCTACGCTGTCTACCATTGGTGTACGTCTACCGTAGATTAAATATCCTCCGAACGAGGATCGTTGAAGAGTTTTGGATTTCATTTTTCATTCATGTAAAATCTACCATCGATTTCTTTGAGATAATTTTAAATTTTATGGAAAATGAACTATTAGGTAGAGTAAAAATGTTTCCAGTAACAGTATACAGAACGAAATATCGACACATGTCAGCTCACTGAGTCATTGCACAAGAGAAAATACCTCGGCCCATGCTGTGATTCTGCAAAACATTTCACCTGCATCGCTCGGCGATAGCACGCGACAAAGAAGCTAAAAGCTTTCTTATTTCTTCACTAAATTCCATTATGATGTCACGCTACCGAAATAACATACCTTCGGCTTCTCCTTCCTTTGAGATACTTTTAAATAGTTTTGATCGCAGGACTGATACAACTATGCGTTTTAGAAATGGAGAATAAAAACTCGCAGAACATATTTGACTACTATGTGTTACCAATACGATATTCACAATGCATTTATTTAAATATTTGAAAAATCAGAAATACGGAATACTGAGGAATCGAATATTGCTTTTGACAAAATTAAAGAATCCAGCAGGATTCTTAATACTGTTTAAAATCAACTCCTTTAAAAACCATTTATTTCGATGGATAATGTTTCAATCATTCTATAATTATTGCAAACTTCAAAAATAATTGTTTCATTACATTTTATGAGTATAACTCCACCATGAAATACGTTCTGTAGAACGAACACTGCCACATGGGAAGCTGCTGACAACGGCCAAACAAATTACTATAATGTTCCGAAAGCCTTCGATCAATCTTCAATACCAAATATCAGAACTTTCTGCATTACTTCAATTTTCTTTTCGTTCCCCGATTTATTCCTTTTCTGCTTTAATGGTAAAAGAGAATTCTAACAAAGAACAAATCGATTTCAATCCTCTAACCAATAACATAGTTTCCTGGATCCACATTTCCGTTACGTTCTGGAAATTGTAGAAAGAAGGCTGTTGGTGCTCTATTAACCGAGATCTCTTGGGTACTTAGTTGTGCTCCTCCACTCTTTCCGCCATAGATCACCGCAACTCGATTCATTTCTTAGCAGCATCTTCCTTCCGTCTTCGCAAGTCTTATAAATGGAACCACATCATATGGTCTTTGAGCGGAGAAATGTCCAAGAGGCGTCGGAGGTAAAGCATTTTATATCAGCATGTTTAGAGGCTGATATCAAAATATTCAATACTCCAACAGGAATAAAGATCAAAGTGCACTACTCCACAAAGTAATAGAAGTTCAGTTAACTAAATAACCATTAAACGCAAAAAGAAATTGAAAATAGTTGTTTGAATCGTCTTTCTTGCCCAATTAAAATTAATACCGCAACTTGAATGCGCATATTAATAATATAATGGTCCTTTAGCCTCCCTCTTCGTATTTCGAATATTGTTTAAATGTTTTTAAACAACATAAAGCACCGAGAATAATTAATTTATTAAAATTTTTCATAATCTTCCACATAATATATTTATTACTAAATATTACGTAGAAGAATTTAGAAGAATCCCTATGTCTTCCTCAATTTTTGTCAACAAAAAGTAAATAATTCATGATTTATGACAAAATAAGTCGACATCAAAATCTGTTAAAGATTCCCAAAATATCGCTATAGGGGGGGGAACTGGGGAAGGAATGCTACGCAATCAGAATTGAGCTTGAAACCATCCTAGAGCCAAAAGAATATATGTTGAAATTTTGGGAATAATTCGCGTTTTTCTTGTCGATTAATGCGAAAGCATAAATTTCATTTAAGTCTATTTTTGTAAGGGGGGGACGAGGCTGTAAACCTTTAAACGGACCTGCAACTTTCCCCAAGGACCAACAGAGTATAGGTTAAAAACTTTGCCTCGATCCGACTTTTCGTTCTAAAGTAATACGCGAAATATTCTTTTATTTATAAGAATAGATATTTGTGGTCGGTCGGAAGGTGGAGTGAAAAGGATGCTATGTCCGATCTTGAAAGAAGCTTTCCATAGATAAACGATATCGAGCGAACTTTTTTTCTTATTAATTAATGTCTAACCATCCGATAGAGTTAGGTTACTCAGGCCAGCCCAGTTCAGGAGTGCTCCAAACCGAACCTTATATTAATGAAACTAACACTGGGGAAATAGAAAATGAAAATAATCGAGCGGAAAAGCCATTCCCAGAAATCCTGAGAAGTAGTCTCCCATCAGACGGCAGAACGATGGAGATTAACCTTAACGGGCACTTTGTGGCCCATAAAGGATAATTATAAAATAAAGTCGTACTGGGAAAAAGATTCTGAAACATTTATTTAGTATTATAATAATCGCTAAATGATTTTAGAAAGGGAACTTTTCTCTGCATCTGCCAGAAGGGAAAAATATAGTTCTATCACATATACCTTCCCCGTCGCCAAATAATAGCTATTTAATTCCATTTGGAACTTCATCAAATTCTTCATTTCGACTACTGTGGCAGGAAATTCAAGTCATCAAAAACACGCTGCTTGAAAGGAAAATTTAGGAGATCCAGCCCTGTATTATTCTACAAAATTTTGCATCTGCGCCCACTGCTTCTTTTCGCTTATACTAGTGAAAATATGCCTCAATCTTTCATTTTACTGATTCTCTTAAGTGACTTGTATACCTCTACCAAAGACCTCCGCGGAGATGGAGGAAACCCCTGGTGCCGTTTGACACTAAACATTCTACACTACCAATCACCTCCCCAAAGATTCCTAGTTTCCATGCTTTGCAGTTCGCACCTTTTATGTCGCTCTTTGCATGGACACCAATTAGTAGCCCTCATCAACCTGATTGTCCTTCTCTGAACCTATTTATTCTTTCTTAAAGTGTAGCCAGCAAACTTGATCACAATATTCTAAATGCGGATATCAACTGTTTTAGTTATATTAAAAGTTGAATAGCTTCATTATAAGTAAAATGGCAAAATGTATAGTGCTAAGACTGGAGGATGGATGGATGGACACTAATGATTAACCTTAATAATTTTGTAAGAGATGAGAAAAAAAATATAATGGAGAAAAAAAAAGAATATAATGGAGAAACTTTCTAAAACATAACCCTCCCTATCACAGCCGTATGATAAATCTCAAACTGCTGACTAGTATATGCACGAGTGTATTTGTGTTTGTAGGTGCTTATTAAGCCGATCTATTGGTGTGTAATTTTGGATGGGCATTGCTGCAGCTAGGAATATGTTTGAATTTCTAGTTATAAAATTGCCTCCAATTTGATCTGAGATAAACAGGCCACCAGGAATATTAATACAACTACCCAAGTGTATTATGTTCGTGAATTCCTGTGTTCTCTTGTCGATTTCCCTGTTTTTCTAGAAGAAAAAGCCAAGTTCCGGGAGAAGGAGAGGCCTTGTTATCCTGAGACCGATCCAAAATGACTTATTTAATCAATTATCAACTAATATTACAGCGATTCGGTTAACAGCGCTATTTCTACTTATTTTGAATTAAGTTTTGTTCGGTCGGTCCATGACGTTTCTTGGGTTCCCTTGTTTTCTTACTGGAGGAAAATTTTTGCATCTCTTAATGTGATGTTGTTTTTTGGTTTTTAGGAGCATTAGCAACTAAGGCCATATTGCTCCGGTGCGGTGGTCATTCCCTGACCTTTCCGCATACTCTGTATTTGGTGGTGACGGGCTCGAACCCCGGTCTAATCAAGAAGCGTGTGCTACGCACTGCTGCTCCTTCCCACCTGGCTACGGAGGCGCCACTCTCTCTTAATGTGAACAGCTGGTTCAGTCCCGTTTAAAAAAGTTAGAAAATTCACGCCATCAACTGGATTCATGACTAACAACTACTTTGGAGAGCAGTTGTTAGTTGCACAACTACCTGTTCCTCCAGGAAGACCGTTTATCTACGATAAAGATTGTTGGGCACGTAGATTACATTAAAGTTTCTTCCAGTAACCAAAAAGCTGTTTGTTTGTTTATTTTCTTCTGAGCATATAATTAATTCCCTATAAATCTGAAATTCCAGGTAGATCCAAAAAAGATGTAGTTAAATTAGTGGACAATCTCTTTGTTCCAAAACTTCTATTCACGGTGAAGTTTATTTTCTGATGATGCGTGTGCTGCAGATTTTTCCCATAGCCACGTTATTATAAATCAGCATCAATAATTCTCCGACATTGTTTTAACAGTCCGAGAAGCTGCAGATAATCAGCACTCAAGCTGCTTTGCACCTTACAATAAAGATTTATTTATGGTTGAAACGACAGCCTAGCTCAAGTTGTCCTCTTAACGCATCTTCTGACTCCTCAACCACCAATACACGCTATTAAAATGCTATATTATTACTATTCTCTTTCAATAACCTTTCGCGTTTGAGATGCTCATAAAGCAACAATGGCGTCGATGTCCTCACGGTCGAATTTCAGTTAAAGTAACAGTTTGGAGCTAATTAATGAGCCTTCAGATGGGGTATCCAGAATAAAACGTAGCTCTTATATAAACAGCTAATGTAACACAGCCTTAAGTGCAATATTAACTCAAAATAATCATACAGTGTCTATGCAACTTGCAAATTTATAATTCCAGTTAGCATCTTTGAAACGTTTGCGGGAAGGGGATATTATGAAAACCACTGTTGCGTAAAACCCAGGAGATAAGGTTCTCTCTCCGATGCCTACTCCATTCTAGTAGTTTAATGATGGTCTAAAGGCTCCCACAACGAGGTAATACAGTCTTTTTATATACAATGCATTCTGTGTATGTTTTTTCTAAACATTTTTGCTTTCGCTCTGGGACTCCTGCTTTAAGGTTTTCTTTTTATTTTTAAGAAATGCAAAATAAAACAAAAAAGTTCGATAAGGGTTCTCTGGCGATAATGATCGAACTTCTCTGCCCTGTTAGAAAACCGATACTATTTCTCTTTCGAAACACCGAGTTTCTCAGAGCGTTGTTTTTCGTTTTTTCCTACTCTTCGATTATTTTAACAAATTCAAGTGCTTACCAAGCAATGCTAAAGCTGCAGCACCAGCAGCGTCAGCCGACTCGTTGTTCCGCTTCCAGCATCGCATTTATGCGTTAAAATTACAGCACGCACTTTCACACAGCGAGCAACCAACGGCAAAAACTCATCACTGTCAGCGATCCATTTTAGAAAACGCAAATCAGCAGGCGGCCATAGCGGTGCACGCGCTAACAACAATGATGTGGTTGCCTAGCAATGCATCCTAGCTGTAGTCAAGAAAATAATGACGTCACTGGCCGAACCGACAATTTGTCACGACAATTGTCGGAAAGAAAAAGAAAGGTTAGATTACTGGCCAAACGTGCCACAGTTTGGATAAGAAATAGCAATGCACCATCCAGCTAATGCAACAATCATGTACTTAGGGAGTAAAATCTTTATCTTCTCCAACGCGTGCGCAGGGCACTAGCCTCCTTGGGATCTCTTCTTCCATGTGGAGCTAAATAATCATTTAAGTCATCGGGTACATATTTTACCATACTAATCTCCCTTTTCCTGGAAAGGTAATTATCTAAAGCCTTAATTGTATAACCGTAATGTACAGGCAGTTCAAAATATCTGTGTCACTATAAAGGTAATGGAACTTGTTGAACAACAATATTCGCGGAAAATTAATTCTGGTTCTAGTAGGGTTTCTGGCTTTCTAGAGTTTTTTTTTTTTTTTGTACACGAGGAAGACCGAATGCTGGTAAATTGGTTTGTTGGAAAGGCTTCTACGATGGCCAGACCGCATGTGAGTAGCGTATATCCAATTGCATGGGCTTGAACGTATTGCATGGTCGGGTGCCATGGGCCTGAAATGGTCCATTCAGAAAATGGATGATGTTGACCATCGGATAGCAAAACACATTTACAGCAATCGTACGAGTTCTGGAGAATCCAGAAAACACTGATGGACCGACAATTCCTTTCTGAGAAGTATTAGATTTGATATTAATTCATCTGATACTAAATCAATTTCCCGACATTTAACTTGGTCTCAGCATCAGCCAAATCATTTCGGACACTATAATAAACAAAGGCAATTCATAATATTTATCGAAGAATAAAACAAAGTGGATTGGTTGGTATCCTTAATGGATTACGTGGTGTAAGATGTAAAATTTTACAAGTATATTATTTTATAGAAAAGTGAGATTAATTTAAAGTAAAACTTATAATAAAGCAATATGGGGGAGTGAAACCTTACAAGTCAAGAATATTACTAAGGTCACTCGCAAGGGATTAAATTAGACAACGTTTATAGAAGGGAAGCGGTAAGCTGAAAGGCTATTAGCAACCTGGGTACACTTCGACTCCCAGCACACAGAAACAATGGAAACGAGTAGCAACTGCTGTTGGTAATAGGTGTTAACTCTGGAAAACAATGGTGCGGTGGACAATGATACTGTCGGGACATTTTCTTTGATCGGTGACACCTGGAGAAGAGACAGGAAGTAAATACGGGACAAATGCTGGAATTAGAGTTAAGACTGGCGTCTGGCTGTCGGTGATGGCAAGTTTTGTAGATCGTGTGAAATAAGTCTGCTAAAGTATAACTATAAGCGGCTGACTTCAAAAAGGTACAGACAGCCTGAGAAACTTTACAAATTTCTTAAAATAAGAAATTGGATAGAGCACTAAATAGACAGCGTGAGAAAGATAAAATGGACAAATAAGAACAGAGTGAAAGTTTATAAAATGAGAAAGATTGGTTAAGACTCAGAACAAAAGCAGCCTGACACAAATGGGCGGTATGCAGTTCAGATGAAAAAAAGGTGAGTGAAAGGGGGGAGAGGAATAACAAAGTTGAGATTCTTGTCGGTGTTTCTGAAAATGGGATAGTCAAGAACACAGTTGAGTTTTGTCAGCGTTTGTCGAAATGGGTTAAAAAAAGTGACTGAGTAGGAAACACACAGAACCCCCGAGTTGAGTTATGTGGGTGTTTATGGAAATGAGTTAGGGAGAGACAAAGTTGAGATTCTTGTCGGAGTTTGTAAAAATGAGTTAGGACAAACAGTTGAGTGTTTGGTCGTGGTAGAAAATATGAGTTGGTCACAGTTGAGTTTTTTGTCGTGTTAGAAATTATGGAGTGTAAGGAGAATAAGCCTGTCCGTCATTGGAAGGCAAGAGCAGTGGCCGTATGCTATAGTCTAATCCACATCGGAAGAAAGGCAAGGGTAGTGACCCGAATGCACCGAGCGCTGTGAAATATTTCTTAATTTAATAAGAAGTTCTTAATAGGTGGAGCGGAGAATCGAGGGTGGCACCCTATGAGCTATCTCCTTGTGGATGAGCTGTAAAAAGTGGAGTAGAGAAGGAGTTAGTGTGAGATGCCCTGTGAGTTTTCGTTTTGTGAATAAGTTTTAATAAGGTGGAGAGAGAAGGAGCGAAATCCGCAAAATTAGTAGCTCGAGAGAATTAAGGAAGCAGCGAATGGAAGGTAGCCCGAATAAGGTGGAGAAAGGACGCCAGTCCCTGATAATTATCTGTAGCAGATTCAGGTGAAGCTGATCCTCAGAGAGCCAAAAATGGAAGGTTGAAACCTCCCCAGAAAGGAAAGAAAAAAAGATAGAAGTAGATAAGAAATATAGTAAGTACTGTAAGCTAACAAGGACTGTTAGTGAAACAGTATAGTAATTAATAAAAAAGGAGGTAGTACTAGAAGTAAAATGATAGATAAATTATATCTGAAGTAAATTATATATACTAACAGAGTTTAATTAATTAAAAAAGGTTATTGTAAAATGCAAGGGAAACGAAGGATGAGTAATATATTAAATTGTTGTTCAAATGATTATAATGTGTTAGAAGGGTAGTAAGGTTTATATGAGAAGTTTTGATTATGTTTTAAGGACAGATAATTGAATTATGAGAATCTTTGAATGTTCTAAGGATAGATAATTGAATATAGTGTTTGTATTGATGAAGAATTGTTGGTTCACCTGAAAGACTAATAACAAATAGAGACTTTAGGAAAATTAAGATTGGTCTTCAGTTATTGTAACAGAATGGGTTCGTGAAAGGACGTCTTTGTCTGACCAATCTATTTAATTCTCACAACAAAGGCATGAGACAGTTGGATGCAATAAACAATTATTTACCCTAACTTCAGTAAAGCTTTTGATACGGTTCCCCATGAAAACTGAAGCAAATGGAGGATTAATGGCAAGAATCTTGGTTGGATCAAGATCCTTACCATTAATCGATATAAGTTATTTTGAAATAACTTAGATCAGTTGACAAATGGGCTGAAAATATAGCAACTGGAGTTTAATGCTTCTTAATGTAAGGCACATGAGGGAACAGAAATCCAGGAATTACTTACAAGCTAGTGGGAGTGGAGAAGTTTTTCCAGGAAGAAAAATTATGGGTTTACGATTCAGCGAGACAAGAAGTTTTCCAGCAGTGTAAATATGAGGCTAGGAATGCACACGGTGCCCTGTCTGCGATAAGGAGGACCTTTCAAGTAGGGAGAATGGTATCATTGTCTCTTGTATAAGACGATGGAGCCTCATTTAGAATAGTATTCAGGTCTGGAGTCCACAGTTGAACGCAGACAGAATTTCTATAAAATATTCAGAGAAGGGCATCATTGCAACGAATTTCCTGTATCAGTGGTAAACAGTCTGATAAAGTTCAAAGCGGAATTGGACTGGCACTTTCTGGTAACGGGAAAGGTATGGATAATGTATTTGTTTTCCTTCTGGCAGATGCAGAAAAAAAAAAGCTCGCTTCCTTCCATTATAATACTATCAGACTTGCAGAACATTTTCTGTACGAGATAAATGCTTTACTCAAAAACTTTTTTTGTGGATTTCCTCATTACATTAGAGGAGGACAACTTTGGGCGATAATTACGGTACATAGCAAAGATGTTTCTTTCGTTTTAGGCACAGACTCCAATTTCGAAACCTATATATAAAATCTAGCGCGATTTTAAAATAACAAGAAAAACGTCAGTGGGATAAGGGACGCAAATGAAATCTATTAAATTTAAACTGTATTAAATCCTATTTTTCATGAGGTAGTTCATCTAAGCAAGCTATTGGCATCTTTGCATCAGGTTTTTCGAGGTTCTTTGTAGCATTGCGTAAATTCTATTAATCCGACTTTTTGATATACTGATTAAATTAGATAAATCAAACTATTTAAATCTTACCTCCCCCTCTAAATCTGTTCATTTGAATGTGCACCTTTCATCCCCCCTGCTTGCTTTTACGACTTCCGTTTCTACGTTTTATTTATTCATTATCTTTTATTTGGCATTCCCTTTTACGTCTTGTCCATCCTCTCTCTGCTCTTATTCTCTTACACGTGTACCCCAGAGAGGGTTTAAAGTAAAAGGCGCAGCGAGACCAGCTTCGCGAGCACGTGGATGCTAAACTTAAGGCACGCTGTTAAAAGATTTAGATGCAAGCTCAGGAGGATATCTCAAAGTGACGACATTTAAATCTCCTACGCAATTATTCAATCTCCTGGAAAAAAAGACTGCGATGCTCAAATCCTATTTGGAGACGATCGGTGGCTCCACCTACTCGAGAAGTGTAGTACAAACTCTCAACTTTCCCCTTGCGTACTCCGTAGCACTTCTACGAATATTAGCCTCATAAAACACGGCTTAAATATCCTATAAAAACAATAATGACCGCTCGGTACAGGAGATAAAACATTGCTACGTCACACGCTGGGTGCTCGCTAACGCGCAGCTAATAGAAAAGCGAAGGGTAAAATCCGATCTATATAGAGTGGCCTAATAAAGTTATCTGATGTTTTGCAAGCAAGTGATAGTGTACCAATAAATATGGAAGTCCCATAACCAGATTCTCGATAATAAAATTGGTCTGATCTGTGAAAACTGCTCTCTGCTGCTATTCAGAACCTATAAAACATTCTTAAAATGATACCGAGGAATAGGATTATTAAGCGTAGTCTGTAGAGCTGCGCAGAGACTGGATCCACAAAAATCCTCTCGTGTCATTTGGTCTACACAGTCAACAGACTGTGCATGGAGATTTGTTCAAAGCAGGAAATGGACTGATTCTTCCTTCGTTCATTGCCCTTCACGATAATATAAAAGGATCCTGTTTTAAAGAACCTTTTGGAAAGGGGGCTTGGTGAAAAAAAGTAGTATGCAAGCACGTGTTCTGATTGAGCTTATGGAGCTCTTCTGCGACCTCCACTGAGAGAAGAAACCAGCGAGAAAAACTGCGATAGGGAAATCATAAAGGCGATTTTCCAGTTCTATTCTGTATTTTGACAAAAAGCAACAGTCACAACTGAGAAAATACCAAGCGTTGTAACAGCCCATGAAGAAACAATTTAAGGAGTTAAGCTTTAGAAACACAAACATATATTAGGCATCAAAATCCAAGGTACGAAGTATTCCAATATGGTTTAAATCATGTTCGTACAACCTGGGCGGTAGACTACCTCATAACAGCAAGAGATCCTCTGAATCTCCCTTCTGTGAGCGACGCATCAAAACCTTGTTTGTATTTTTATCAAAAATATTATTGGATGACACTAACAGTAGCTGTGAACGCACAGTAATTGTAGCTCTGATCCCAACCAGTGTGTCATCACTTAAGAAACAATTCAAGAAAAAGCAATAAACTGCCGTGTACAATGATCCTCAGCTCTTTCACTTCCTAAAAGATAACACCTTCAGAATCATTATATTAATATTAGATTACGCGCTCGACTTGGCAGTAATACCTCAACATTTCAGTTATTCATTTCCTGATAATAATTCTTTATCATTAGGTTTGTTTCATTACTTATAATGGTTATTTTCTTTGAATTAATCACAAGAAAATTGCTATCGGAAAGACAATGAATGAAGTTTAAGCCTCGTGTATTATCATATCTACTAGAATCAATGATTTCTTAATGAGATAATTAAACATTTTAAAATTAAAAACGAAACGCCAGTTACCGCTTGCAAAAGTAATATTTTTAACAGGGGCCTTCGAGATACTTTTAATTAAACAGTCAAAACTTTAATATCTTAAGAAATCTCATTTTATGTTAACCTTATATCACTCGGTGAGAAAAAACATAAAACGTGCAAAAACCTTAATTGAAATTCTCCATAATAAAAAAAGAACAAAAGTTTTGAAAAAGCTTCTTTTTATTTTTAAAATATTAAGTATGCAAACTGAGGATCGGTGTCAGCAGCCATTTTGCAGTATTGTTTATTATGTCTAGAAGTGTTCAGGCAAATTTGCCTGTTGTGTGGGCTGAAAAATCAAAAAAACTCACTAGAAAACTATTCCCTCCACCTGAGGGTGGAATAGGGTTCCCTGTGAGTTATTCCGGGTCCCCCAAATCTTTTTTGTAGCGCTGAGAGTTCTTGGAAGGAAGATTTTTCGAATATAAAGTTCGTTAAAATTACTTCCGTTCCATGATGACACAAGATTTGTTGGATGGGTCAGCAGCTTTATCAGTTGAAACATGCCATTGCTAAGGATTTGGATGAAATTATATGAAGGGGATGGGGAGGGCACCAGTGCCAAAGCAAAGTTGGCTCAGGGCGTCACAATCCTCTGAGAAATTAAAGCTTGGTTAGAAGGTATTTATACAAAAACCACAATCAAATATCTTAGAAGCGTTAAGAATAACAGGTTGAGTTTTCCTGAACTAGTCCAGGATATTGTAAGCGTTGGTGGCTGAATGCTATTTCCACGCAGAAGGAATAAAGTGTAGAAAAGGCAACAAAACAGGGAGTAACTCTGGAGTACAGGTTTCAAGAAAAAAAAATGGAGAAACGCCATCAGGACCTTGGGACTTTTTGGCAACAAGATTGTTTGGCGATCGTAACGTCTTTGTATCGGAAAACCAAAGGAGAACATTTATTGAAATGTGGTAAGAAAAAAAAAAGTTTAGACACCTCTACAGAAAACGTTAGTTTATTAGCTAACTAATAAGCTAGATGTTTCTTTATATGAGGTTGAAACAACCATCAAGATACGTACATTTTTGTAGTAGAAGTGGAAGTCAGAGGCTAAAAGTTGCGTTCAATAATCTTGACAAAAGACCTGAAGGCTTGACTACCATTTTAGAAAATAATCGCGTTTCCAACTCTTAGCCTTTTCAAAATCGAGTTTGGATTTATTACTCTGGGGGAAACTCACCGATAATAAATCCAAACTTTCTAGTTCAACTATTGTAGGCAAAAAATGAAGTTGGGAGTTTCAGTGCGTAAGATCTGAAAATCTTACAAAAATAAAATATTTTTTTTAGACTTCGGAAGTTAGTTTTCCTTTTTGGATTCTTGCCGTTGGTAGAATAAAATGGTAATAGCGTCAGTTTCAATAAACAAGAATTATCCAGTAAGGATTGTAAAATTAAAAGGTAGGAGGAACGAAAACAGAAAATTAGCTTTACATCCGTTAAAACAGAGAACTGACGGAAAATACTATAGCAAGCCCAGCAGGAGGTTCGGCGCAACAAACAACTTAAAGTTTATGAGGGGTCACACACCGGAAACGCATTCGGCAAAACGCACACACAAGCCTCTAAAAATAGACGCGATGGTCTCCAGTGACACATTTGTGGTTTTTCTGAAGTGCTATAGAGACAAGCTGTGATGACACAGGAGGAGTTGTTTTGATACATTCGGCCTACATGAAAGAGCTCAACGGATGTCAACAGGTGGGAAATAAAAAAAAAAGGAGAGCGGTATTGTGAATCACGTGCTACAGGGCTGGCTGACCTACCAACGAATTAAAGAAGAAAAATGGAAAAAAGATAGAGGGGATTGGTAGAAACCACTGTGGGAAGGCGTGACAAACTCGAAAGAAAAATTGTGGATGGAGACAGACAGAGAGTGAGGTAGTGGGAGTAAGTGGTGGTGTTGGAGAAAAAAATTAGTGTTGGGAAGAAGAGAAGGGAACAAGTTACGATGTAGGAGTTAGTAAATCTGCCAGCCAGTAGCCGACACAGTTTTGGTTTCAGTAAGGAGAGTTCAGAGTTTTCAGAGTTTCTTTTTTGAGTTCACTAAAGCGCAGTATGCAACTATAATAGTGGAGAAAGCTTAACACTGCTAAGTTAGCTTATTGTAGGATAAACAAGGTGTCGATGCCCGGAGGTAATGGAGCTGAAGCAGATAGAATCCGGAGCCGGACCGAAAGGAGAACAAACGTGCTGTCCAGATGAGTGAATCATTCTTTTAGGAGCAAAGATACGCGAAACCCAAGAAGTAAACCCGAAACCCCTGTCGAACTCTCCAAGGATTGCAAGATGAGTTCCAGATGGAGATGATCTGCTGTTTCCCGTGAGGAAGACGAAAGACATGCCGCAGAGCCTCGAGAAAACTAAGTAAGTGGTTAGTTACATAATCGTTCTCATACACACCACGAACTGTAGGAACCCTGAAATTAAGTAGCAGAACTTTAGAAAGATACTGTGCATAAGAATTACTCAGTAGCTAGGATAAGTTAAATTTAGGAAATGTGCTGAAGGAACATTAGCCAGGACAAGCTAATAGAAAAATATAAATAAATTTTTTGGATGGGAAATAGAAGTCAGAGATACCTTTTATAATATTTATGAAAAGTAAATAAATAAGTATGAATTTTGAAAGGAGATAAGGGGAATAGACGGATGTCTGTAACCCTCAAATGTGCAAGTAGTAAATTGTAGAAATTTGATAATGGTATAATCTAGATTAGGGAAGGTAGTAGGCTATAATCTGTTAGAAAACGGAGTAATGATTTATACCGAAATTAAGAATATAGGAGCTGTGTCAATTTGGAGTAAGAATTGTTTTGTAGTGAAGGAAGAATGTTAACAAATTCTTTGAAAGTCAATTGAACTCAGGAGTGAGGAAGTAGAAACATTATTAATTTGTTAGTTTAAAAGAGGGGATATTTGATTATGATTTATGTAAAGGAAATAGCCCTCCTTGAGTTTACTCAATAGGCAAAATACCTTGCTCATATACATTCTGTTATAAGAAGATGAAATTAAATCTATTTGGTCATGAGTTTAATAAATTTCTTTTGTTTGATGTATCTATGTAAAAATGTCCAATAAACTGATTTTTTATACAACATTTGTGTGTCTCTTTGTTGTTCTGAGTAAAAGCCTATCCAAAGGGAATTAAACACATCAAGGAGATTTTCCCCTAGAACTTGGAATTTTCTGTAAAGTAATAGTCAGATTTGCAAGTGGGGATAAATATAAAAAATTTAAAAATAATTTATTTTTAAATTTATTTTTATTTATTTTTTTATTTATTTTTTTTTAATTTAAAAATAAAGGGATATATACGAATATAAATAAAATAAAATACATAAATACAAAAATAAACCCCCCCACAAGTGAAAGCCAATTGTGATATTCTATTAGTATCTCAAACAGTCATAACACATTTTTGGAAAACCATGGTTTAGAAAAATGTGTGGCGTGAAATGGAGAATAAAGACGTTAACCCCCTATAAAAGCAATTTTGTTGATCCAACCCAGTCAAATATTAGAATCATAAAATTTAAAATAGCAACCAGGAAAAAAAAGAAGCAGAATATCTCATTTTGTGTTCTTGTAATTCCTTACTAGATGAAGCTGAAAATGGCTTCGAGACAGAAGTTCCAGTGGAGGAAAAATCATCATCACCAAGTACCGTAGAAGACGACTAATATTAACTATCTGTTTTGAAGGTTTGTTGGCGAAGAAGAGGTCAACAGTATAGTACGTGCGATTAGGATTATGTGGTATTCTAGTAGCTAAATGAACAAATTGTACGAATTCAGAAAAAAACATTAGCCCCCCCCCACCCTCTCAGTTGGATCCGTACAGCTAGAAAACTAAAATCACAGTTGTGAACATTAAAAGTACTTCACTATTAAGAAAGGTAGAAGCAATAAATGAATCTGATAGAAAGAGCTAAGATTTAAGCTCACAGAAGAAGAGATTCCAGATTAGGATTTCTCTGATAAGAAATGTCACCACGAACATATTCACAAGTACTACTTAAAGCGGAAAAAGTGAATAATTAGGACAAATGACATCAACGATTGAACCAATTGATTATTAAGTTTCTGTAAGAAAGGGCGAGTGGATTAATGGAAACTGTAGACATAACTGCGATTGGAATGAACTAAGAGTTTTTGGGAAGTTTAATTGTGGTGGTAGATAATATTTGGGCTATTCAAGATGCATTGATGTAGATCACTTAGAAGTTCGTAGAGATTGGGCATATTGTTTGAATTGATGAAATACTTGTCCGTGCATAATATAGTATAGTATACCCAGTTGCTTAACTAATGTGGCCTTGGCAATACTCCTGCCCCACATGCGCACTACTCCAGTAACAGCTAACTCAGTAGAGGCAGCAAAATTATACACAAGCTGATCCAGTTGCCTCCTAGAGCGTTACCAATAGATTCGGGCTATCTGACAGCTTACACAAAACCAGGTTCTGACACTGTGCAGCCAAAATGTAAGAAATATTGGATTCGCCGTGATGTCCATTATAACCGAAATAGACATGACTTGCACTGCATGATAGAGATGAGCTGGAGCTTTATATTTTTTTGTCATTCTATTAAGAAAAAAAAGATAACTTCGCAAGGGACATGACGAATCATCTAGAATTGTCTAGTGTTACTGAAGGTCAACGATTCCTCTGTAATCTTTACAAGTAGCGTCTTGGTTCGTACCCCTGGTTAGTGTTCGAGGGTAATATTTTTTAGACCCGAGGTATATATATGCAGGGTTAATTACGCCCCGCCAGCCTGAAGGTGTGCAAGCGGAGAATTTAGCAAAGTTTGGCGCATCTGAATCATCTTCCAACTAGTATCCTAAGTTATGATCATTAGCAAAAGAAACAAGAGTTTAGGCAAACTTTTGCGAACCAATACCTGGAAATTAAAAGATATTTATTTTTGTTTCATGCAGAAACAAAAGTGATAGTTTAATATATTTTTTAATACAGGCTTCATTTGACCAAATGTTTTTGTAGGTGCTTTTCAGGAGGCATCGTTCCACCAGCTTATCCGTTCCAAACAATTAGCCATCACTTCAAGCTCTAGCGGGACACGTCAGTCTTATTTAGTGACACCGGAAATCTAAAAATCCTTTTCACCTTGTGCAGCATCACATCCCAGAAGGCAGCACTGCAAAGTACATTTGCGGCTTGTCTAAAACCCATAAGACCTATTTTTTCTTTCTTTTTTAAAGTGTCGGAAGAAATGAAGCCAACTCGCACCAGTAGGATTGGACAGAACACCTATTAACTACCCCCACTGCCCGCAGCTAGTTGAAGGGAGTCGGTCTAATCACAGTTGTGATGGCTTGGGAAGGGCGGAAGGTGATTTTTTGTCCGTTAGACGCTCGCTCTGATCTGATAGCGCATTGCCACCATTACCCGAGAAAATTGAGCGACTGGACATCCGTTTGTCTTGCCTATCAGTGATCATTGTCTCTGGCCAGTTCTTCGCAATTGAGAAACCGCCCTGTTCCTCCCTACCTGTCTTGACCCCTCCCATCATCTCTTTCTCTTTTAATACCTCGAGGAGTTCGTTCTTGTAAGAATTCACCGATAATGGTTCTCTGGAGTGAAAGCCAGTCCTGTTTCTTTCTCTGGAAAATAGTTCTCGGAGCCAATAACAGAATATTGCCTCTTTCTTTCGGCCATTCTTCTAAATAGCGCCATCTTTTTTGTTCGTTGAGGACAACGGAACCTAACTACCAAACCAAGTGGTTATCTAAATTAACTTTTAGGCCTCAGTGCACAAAGGATTAAGCTAGCGTTTCGATTTCTTCCAAACAGACAATTTTAGGCTTAGAAATGCCACGCGCTTGGAATTAATCTGCAGAAGACTTATCGCTTAAATGAGAATCAAAGAATTTGTCAAAAATATACTGCCCCGCCCTCTTCCATAAAGGTTTACTCACTGAACGAATTTAGGCCCTTTTTATAAGTATAAATCATTTGCCGTTTTCAACTGACTAACGCATGCGCCTTTTCATTAGTCACGATGCTATTTATGCGCTATATTTAAATAATGTAATGACGTGTACTAGAAATGTTCAGGGCCCTCTTAGCTTTGCCTTCCCATTTACGCCAGTTGTCATGGATAGGCTGAAAAGTAATTTATCTTAAAATATGCACACTTAGTCCAAATCTATTTTACCAATTTCCCGAAATCAGCTTGTACATGACTTTCCATAGCTAATAAAAAAGAAAACTAAACTTTTATCAAAGAGAGAGATACAAAATTCTTTTTGCTATTTAAATTTCGCTCGTTCAATTTATCTCTGACATGTTGCCTGAGCCGCGTTCAGTGGCAGCTGCTGTTGGGTGGATAATCCATCAGGCAAGAGTGTTGGATACAATTCTTTATCTTCTCTCTCTCTCTCTCTCTCTCTCTCTCTCTCTCTCTCTCTGTGATTCTTTTATTTGGAAAACCTTCAACAGCATTGAAAAAGTTCACAGGTTTTTATATTCGTTAAATTATGTATGACTGAGTCGTCTCGTGCGACTTCTCACGCAGACAGTCTTGAATTCTAAAAGAAACATCAGAAAAGTATTCTGTAATATGACAATGTGACGAAACCGAGTTCGCTCTCCCCTCACCAATCTGCTGTTCTGCATCATACTGTTTTTAATGGCCGATTCATAGTGCATCACTTTGCTTTCCATAGACACAATACGTCTGTCTGAATCTAGATATCGAAGAGGCCAAATCCACAGAAACAGATCGTTCACCTATTGATAAAGATCTGCTCATCCATGGCTTGCTTTAACAATGTTTATGCGTAGCGCACTTTAGAATGATAGTCTACGGACTAGAATCTTGTTTCAGATATCTAAAAGGATTATGTAGTATCCACCAAAATTTCTACGTTGGTAATACAGCTCCAAACAATCCAATTTGCAAAACATGTTTTGTTTTTAAAGCACTTCGGTGTGCACTACTGAAAGATCGAGAATAATGTAGAGCAAAAGATGAGCTCTCGCTTAATGTTGAATATATTCCAAAGGAGTATCATGTTTTCGCATATATTTGCAAAGCTATTGAATACTTTCAAAGAATCCGAGGATACATGTTTTGTATTTATGAAGTTCGAAAAACTTCATTATCAACATAAATATACAGTGACGTGAAGGATGTTGAAGAATCATATTGTGGGGAAATAATCTCGACACTTGAAGCGTTAATTGACAGGACACGCCAATAATCCAGAAGGATTAGGCAACGAAAGGAGTTTCCCCATTAAGGAATGACTGTCGCTAACCAAAAACATCAGCTCAAGTTGTTCTCCAAGTCGTGCTGACAATTATCTCACTTCATGCAAAGAAAAACTTTTGCGCGTTCACAATACTTTTGTTTCCCAACACCTTAAGAATTTTTCTTTAAGTCCCTGAAGCTTGAAAAATCACACTTGTGTGCGCGGCCTTCCAAAAGAGCAATTTGTGCCAATTTCTTCCTTTCTCTTCATGCTCTTTCTGTAACAGATAACTGGGATAACAAACGCAATCGTGGTAGCGCGAAAGAAAGGTGGGGGAGGGGGTTGAGAATTCACCCACATCTACTAACTGATTCTTCGGTAATCTTAAACAGTGTAGTGTGATGTTAGCATTGAACTGTGAAATCCGGAAAAATTACTTATCGGGTTTGCAGAAAGTATGCTTCATTCTCACGAGCTAATTATCCAAGGAGTTGCTCGAGGGATGCGAGGCAGAAGTCAAAGAGCAAGCGATTTTTTTACTCCTCTTCTTTTTTTATGCCTTCATACATTTACTGCTCGCGGGGTCACCGACGGTCGATCGTTAATTTGCAGACGCGGCTGCTCATCGACACTTAAGAGAGCTGAGTGTGCAGGTTGGTTCGAAGCATTCAACTTAACTGACTGCGCTAGTTTTATGTACATCGGGTTTCAATATATCGGATTTCAAAGAAGGTGTGATCGTTGGTCTTAACTCGAACGGGGGAAAAATAAATTCCAATTAGAAACCTCGGTGTAAATTATACTCATTCGAGAGAAAATAAATGCAGACTAAAAAATACCTGACTTTCTTGCACGGAAGCTGTCGTGAGGGGGTATCCTGTGAACTGATGGCACGAGACGAACACGAGGGAGAACGCTGTTATCCCTGTTGATGTTCTCAATTGTAGAACGCAAGGCCTCTTCCAATTCGTTGTGGTCGCTATCGAAGAGAGAACCTGCAAATGAAAATTAATAGTAAATATAACTGTTGCGGTTGATGAGAAAATGAGTTTCCTCTTTTGTATGTTTTTCCTCTTTTAATATCGGACATTAAAAGGTGACATGAGGGCGTTTACAAATTCCAGTTGTTAAAATTGTATCAAAATAGGTGCAGATTATGTAATAAACTCAAATAACAAAAAGGTCGAATGAACAAAAGTTTACTGTATCTATAATTTCTGCTTATTTTCATAAAATACGTAAAATGTTTTTTTTAAGAAAGGTATCATCCTAATTAAATTCACACGCACTAACTTTACGTTGCCAGACAAAAGTGTTTTTTTAATCAACAGATTTTTATGTAAGTTTAATTAGCTTTCTGCCTGCACAGCATTTTCGAATATTGCATTAGAATTCCTCTGTCCAAATTAAGTCGCAAATATTTTCCAGTAAAATGAATTGGAAGAGGCCATATGAACACACAAAGCGGGTCCTCTCACGACTTTTTGGATGGTAACAGAATTTCAGAATCATTTATTAACAGAAACAAAAAATTACGATTAAAAGCAATCAATTTTTCATGCATAAGGATACGTTTCCATTTAACTATTTCTCTTTTAACTTTTAACAGAGAAAAATCATTATCCTTCTATACGAGACGACTGCAGTTGGAATATTGCATTCAGGTTTGGAGACTGCTGTTAAAAAGGATAGAATTTCTGGAGAGGGTTCCAAGCCCAGATTGGTGATGAGTAAAAATCAGTAAACATGAAAAACGGCTTAGAAGGTGTGGGCTGCAAAGTTTGACAGTCAGACATTAAGGGGAAATCCGATTGGGGTGCATAGAGTGCTGAAAGGGTTGGGTAAAATGAATGAGGAAGGTCTAGTCTCATTCGTAGGAGAAACAAGGACCAAGCGAGCACAAACGTCAGATCCGAAGACTGAATCTAATGAAATTCACCTATCGGCAGCGAGCTGCCTACCAAACGAATCTGACTAAATTCAAAGCTGAATTATTCACCTTGTGGAAATTGAATTAGTACGAATATTGTTTTATTTAATTTTGTCTGATGCAGAAAACAAATCTGCTACCTTGCACCATTACTAATAACTAAAGTTAGAGTTGGCGAATTCTTTTATTAATATTATATTAACCTAAAGTATATGCCTTACATTTTTATTGTAATTTATATATTTTTAAACAGAAGCATGGTATGCTTTAATGATCTTTCCCTAGCAAGGGGGAGGGGACGGCCTGCTGTCTCCTCCCCCCTCCTGCCACCCCTCTGGTGAGGCATGGGCATGCCCCACTATTTCAACAGGGGTCATCTTCCCTATAGACCCCTTACTTCCAATTTCCAACCCCCCAGTCTTCCACCTCCCCTCCCATCTCTTTCTCTTTACAACAGCGCTTGCCCCACACGTACAAATTTAAAACGCCAAAATTCATGCTCGACCCATTAGGAAATATTATTACCTCCAGCGCTTATCCCGTATAGCCCCTCTAAGTTGCGTATACCATCTGTGCCCAAAAGAAAAGAAGAATTATTATTTTAATGATTTTGTCCTTAGCCACTGAAATCTCAGGAAAATAGGTGGTAGGACCTGCCAGAGCAAACTATAAGGGAACACCTGGCTGGCCTCCACGTGGCGGAGTACGTAAACGACAGGTCCCATCTGGGGCTGGCGGCTAACAAGCCAGAGGAACAAGGGGCACAACATATTACACAATACATGATCCACACACTCTTAAACCTCTGGCCTTGACAGCGTACTGTCCTCGATACAAAGAACAATACGCGGAGATGGGGTAAATCCCTGGTGCCGTTAGACCCAAAAAATACTCTGTACTCTCTGTACTCTTTAATGACTTTTACGATGCACAAATGAACCTGGAGTAATAAATATTAATAATCGCGAATCCAGCTTGTTAGCTGTGGACAATAGGTTTAGAAGACTGCATCCCCCCCCACCTCCACAATGGCACTCGTGAGTTGATATCATGTAGAGCGTTTAAAAGTGAAGGACAACAGTTCCAAAAATTAACACTAGACGATTCCTATTGAAGTCAGAGCCGACCTCAAAAAATGCTTTGAGTCCGAATTTTCGGATGCAAAGAGAATGATATTTTTGCAGAAACTTGCTGGCTTTTCTCTCAGGTACCTACCTTCTCAGTAACTATTACTGCTTTCTTGTCGCGTACAATCTTGATTGTTGATGATGGTAAGGTTCGGACCTAGCTGAGCTGAACATTCCACTAACGATTGTGCTTTCAATTCTTGCTTTTCGCTCAAATGTGTCGATATAGACAGAAACACTTTAATCCGTTGCACAAATACCAAGTGTTTTGTGGACAGTGGTCAAGTTCCTACAGACCATATATTAAAAGGTGGAGACCTATCTAAGTTAAACTTTTATTTTTCAATCGAATCTAATAATGAAGATTGCGCCAATCTACAAAGTCAATCTTTCAAAATGGTGAAGTTGAGCATTAACTGATTGTGATCGGTTAATCCTCAACTTAAATCTTTCGCGAACAGACATAAAAAGCCCATAAATATGAGAATAAGCTTGAAAACTTAATTTTCCGTACTTACATTGGCAAGGATTTTGGAGTGTAATGGGTCAACTGCAGAAACATGTCGGCAGCATTATCACTCAACACACAGAATGGCAGAACTTATAAGACTGGAAAACTACGTGCTACACAGGCAAACGAACCACAACCAGCCGTAAGCATATTCTAAAATAACCGTGTGGGGGGAGGGGGAGAAGATGAAAATACTCGCGATCCGAAATTAAAATTTAAACGAATGAAACGTCAAAATCAATATATTAACAGATATTTTCCCCCGATATTTCCTCACTTCAAACCCTAATTTAAAATCTTGTGTATCAAGTTAAGTTCTCTGGTATATAATTTAAAAAAAAAAAAAAAAAAAAAAAAAAAAAAAAATGTCTTTCACTAACAATTTGTAACTAGTGCGAAAAAATTCATCATATTTCCTTGCCTTTTGCTAAAACTGACAAAAGCAGGTATTTGGCCAGATTCAGAAGAAAAGTAAATATAAAAATGAGAACATTCCGTTTCACCGAATAATAAAATATATTCAAATATTAAAGCTGGTTTCCTATCTGACGTTTACAAATTCTTTGATTACAGGTAAACATTGAGCGAAGGGGTAGAAAGTAGAGATAAGATTCCTACCAATAATCTTCAATTCACTAACCACTCTAAATCAAAATTTAAAAAAAAAGTTTATCAGTTTTAACTACCGAAAATAAACAACCTCGAGTGGTCATTCGTACAGGAAAAACTAATTGGAAATTAGGTAATCTCATTAACACACCAGCCTTACATTTAATGCGAGCTCTTTCTTAAGAGATAGCTTAAGATCAAAGAGCACTTTACGACAAAGGAATAAGCAAACACACTAACCGCTGCCAGGTGCTACTTCACAATCATCGTGCATTGATTGACAGTTTCAGTAGATTAATCACTCCACATAAATCTCCGTATAACATTCATTTCGCAGAATTTGCATGTTTACTGTAGAAACTCAGACAGACATCGTCGAAATTATATCTAAAGGATTCTTTGAAAATTGTATGCCATGTATTTTTAGACCTCCACTGTTTTAGAATCATAAAATTCTAAAACAGAATATCAGAGCCGATCCTCACTTTATCTATAATCGTTGGATTACAATATCAGATTAGAATATACATCAGCTGCTGTTTTGCGATCGGTTTAGAACTACGAAGCCGAATTTCCTTTTTTGTACACATTCCAGACACTCGCAATTGAATCCAAACAATTTAGAAGCCAGGATACAGGTTAAATCTTGGAAATATTCCTCGGAACTATTCAGATACAATTTTTGCACTGTGGATAATTGCGTTGTCTTGAGAATCCATCACAATCCGTGTAAAAATGAAGCATTGCGGAATGAAGTTAATCCGATCGACAGAAAGTATTCAATGGAAGTGATTTGACCTTCTAATGGTATGACTAGACCAAGTTCTTACTAACAGACACGAGACAGTCTGGATGCATGGCTTCATGAGGTTCCGCCACACTTTCTCCCTACTATTGGTGCAAAAAAAAAAGTGTAAATCGGGACTCGTCAGACCAGATCTTTTTCCACAGTCTAGTCTTGGGTTTAGAGGCACAACCCCATTAGAATTTTTTACAAGCACAACTATCAAATCCCAAAGATTCAACTCCTGCCGCATTTTTGTGTTAAAAATGGGTCTTTCTTTAACTAAATTGAATTTTTCAGTCACTTTCTGAACACGGGATCTTCTTTTCTGACACATTTCTTCCTTTTAGAGTTAAATTATCGTTTCGAATTCTACTCGTATATTTTTGAGATGGTTGATTTCAATGTATTCTAACTGTGGCTCCAACAACACCACCTTCTCTAAAATCAACGAGTTCACATGTCTTCCCCATTAAGAAATTGAGAAAGACTCCCCACTACAGCGTACACTCTCTGGTTCCAAAGAACGTGTGATCAAACCATGTGACAATGCGCTTTTGCATACCGTACATTTAATTATCTGTTGACGCAATTGCAATCCGTGTCATCTGAAATAACTCATTCCACTGCAAAAATAATTTTTTACGATACAATAAACGAAGAGCTAACTGAAATAACAACTCAGGAAAACTATATTACGTTTGCAATTGAAATAAGAAATCTCTCAAGAGTTCTTATGAGTATATTGCTTTACATCTTAGAGTGTTTGGAGATTACTAATTAAATTTATGGTTAGGAAAAAAATCTAAAGACGTAGTTCACTAAATTTAATGAATTTGAACTTTTTAACCTGAATTCTAAAAATAATAATGACGATGCGATTATATTTAAACACAAATTCATAAAGCATTTGAGACAATTATTTTAAGTCGTCTCAGATTCGGGGTCACTAAGGAATTCAAAAGAAATGGAATGTAAAATGAAAGGTCAAGGGGGAAATCTAACAGGACAATAAATATAGTGTCAATAATAGCATTGATACGCTGAAATAAATTCCAGATAAATGGATAAAATCTATTAAAAATAATTAAAAATTACTATACTTTGGAGTTAGTTTTGTTTTTTGTAAGAGGACTGATTTAGAAACATCACTGAAGAAAGCGCCTTAACAATTGCTGCAAAATAAACTAGAAAATTGCTAAAAATAAACCAGAAAAACAACTTGGTCGAAAAATTGATAGAACGCTAACGCAGGAGGATTCAAGTCGAAACAAGCTGATCATTAGAGTTCAGCTACAGAAACGGAAGCTGCGAAATAACATCAAATAAAAGCGGGGGGGAGGGTTTAAATCGGGGAAAAAACTACAACGAAGTGAGAGTCGTACAAAAAACTGAATTCGCCAGGAAAACTGTCCAATGTCAGGAATGGAAAAAGATGACAGAAACGCGCTTTATATTTATTTAAAAAAAAAAAGAAACACGCGTTTCCCTGGAACACGATAAAAGTGAAAAATTCTGTACCTCTTCTTAGCGAACACAGATCGTAAATCCCTAAATAAATTAAGAGAATTATTTAAACCAAACTCGCCCCATTTTTACATAACTACTGCTGAGTTAGTTACATAAAAAAAAAAAAAAAAAAAAAAAAAAACTTAAGTTAAAACTATAATGGGGAAATATTGAATATATTTCCAACCGTATAATATTCGACAACAGAGTTGTCGAATATTATACGGTTGGAAATTAAGCTTTGTTGCAAAACAAATTTGAATTAAAAAACTAACAATAACTGCTCATTAAAGACGAGTCTTTTCTGCACAGAAAAGACAAAATCTATATATTTGGTGTCGCGAATTCGATACACAATATGCAGCTTCCCCTTTCATTCAGTGTGCACGTTAAGTGAGTATCTTGTCAAGTTCGTGGCTGGCTACTTTATTTTGGTTTGAATCCTCAAAGCTGGACTTCTCTGAGGAGGATTCGAAAGCACCCTTTCTGTGTCTGCATTCCCAGCCATTTCTTTAGCTAGAGCCGATTATATATCAACAGGCTAATTATTTAATTAGAGGAGGACTTAAAAGTAACGCACCTTCTAATGATTTTCTCGATGTCCTCAGCCAGACAACTGTTAACCAAAGAGCGAAATCCCCCACCACGAAAACATTTACGACAACTCTATCGAGAGATAGAGCAGGAAATGTATTAATAATAAATGAAATCTACCGCAATTTCATTTAAAACTTATTCATGATAAGAGTGGACGCTGTTGCTCTGAAGTTAAAATTACTCATCTTGAAATTTTAGAGCTATGATAAGAGTTATAATCAGTCAAAGGCGTTTAAAGTGAAGACACACATGCATCTCTGCAGTTATCTACATACGTAAAGTAAGTGACGCGAACACAGCAGTGATGCAAATTGAATATCAGATGAATTTAAACCCGGATGCAGTCGCGGTTCAGACTATACACAAGTTCATGTAGCATCGGTGTAACCGCTGGAGATTCGTGTAATACTGGAGATCAGTGAGGCTGCAATAGAAAGACTTCGATAGCAACGACTAGCAGACTGGAAACAAGGGTCCCAAGCGTCTTTGACAATTTGCTCAATATGAACAGTGCCACGTTATCGCCGGTATAGAATCGATTCATAAGACGGAACAATGATCAGAGTTCCTGGAGGCCACAACAGCTCATGCCGACCGATATTTGACATTATATACGACACGTGACAACGCCACAAGCTTCGAGTGTTGCCTTAGGATCTCGGATGGAGCTTGAAGGAGACTTTCTCTCATTGCCGCGCGCTAACAGATGCATGAGCACAGACGGTATTCAAAGAAACCTTAAATACCTGACAAAAGAACAACAGGTTGCCTCTTTCATTATTCATAGAAGAATCCAGGTTACGCCTAAAACCCGACTCTAGGGACATTTCTAGGACACGGTATCTGCCTGATAACATTACTAGCGATCAGATCAGAGAGAGGTTAAGCACTCAAGGGATATATGCAGATACCGTTCGCCATTTTTATGTTTATTTTCAGGATTTTTTTGTACTTTCGCTCCTACTACTATGAATTTTTGCCTTTGGTGTTGATGCAACTAACTAAATAAATGTGCTGCACCAAATTCACAAGTATTGTTGACGAAGATCAACTTCAATCCCTTGCAACCAGTTTTAATCAAACTTGTATATCATCTGCCTAGAGGAGGTGTCTAACAAATTCGACTTCATCCTTCTATCGGATCAACAGACTATTACTAGCCGGACATACACAGGACAACTAAATCTTGTGGCTAAAATGGTAGCATTAGAACTTTCAAAAAGACTTCCGTGGAATTAATTATTCCATTTGTTTTTTTCTTGTGATTTTTGACGCTACTTTGTCCATAGTACGTATGTACGGTACTTTATTTGTTCTTCAAACGGTATGGGGCGCAAGTAAAATTGAATTTATATTTATAATTAAAAGCACTCCTCCTTACACAAGTTAAAATCTGCTCTTATTTCTCAAAAAAGAGTTGATCAGATCGGTGGATTCATAAACTCCTTGATACAAGAAGATTTGTCAAAAGGAAGTTCCATGGTGGTAAAAAAAAATCACAAAACCTGTTGACACACCAATCTGTTGACCTTAAGAAATAAAGGCAGCTTTTAATTCACGCAAAGATTCAGATTCTTTCGGTTCTGTCTCGCATTATGTCCGTGCATGTTGTGGGCACTAGAAACAGCCTGGATATTTCCCATTGGAAAACTCCACCGGCTAATTGCAATTGATAAGTCATTGAAAACATGGCAAGAAATAAGGAACTGAGTGTTGAAGAAAGAAGTGCAGTATAAAGAGTTATTTCATGAGTAGTTGTTGCAAAAAACTAGGCGTTTCATTTAAAGGAGTACGAAAACCACCATTCTCTGATTCAAGGACAAACCACAATCAGGACGAGCGAAACCACAATGACCACATAAGATGATTTCTAAACACAGACGACTTACTAACCCCGAAATCAGAGCCGAGTTCAATTGGAATAGAGAAACTCCATGGTCGTGTAGCGATCCGAAAAGCCTTATTAGTGTTTAATAGGTGCCTATATCGTGGAGAATATTTTGATGAAAAAAAATCAGTATAGTTTTTGATATTAATTATTTCAATATTTTTGCTGTAAATTTTTCAATGCTTAATAAAAAAAATACTTTGTAGTGTGTTGCTTTTTATATTAAACCTTGCATTGTCATAGCTAATTTCTAAAAATTAAAATAATTAACGCAAACCGTTGTCATACGCTGTGATTCCAAGCTTTTAATCCGTAGTGTATATAGTAATTGGTTATGAACTCATTGTGAACAGGTTCGTCCTCAAACGAATTCCAACTCAAGCAGAAAAGGCATCCCTCAAGGAAATATTCACCCGGCAACGCTTCTTCAGACACGTTGGACCCTAGCAACACACATTCAGAAAATTGACCTTCAATTTTGTCTTGGGACATTTTAAAACTAATGTATTTCAATGTTCGATACGTGTTAATTACCTTCCGCCAGTAGTTATGGCCTTACCCTCTAGCGATTTGTATTGCTCGATGAAAATTACCAATTACCCAGTGTTTTTCAACACTCTACCCAAAAGGTTAAAGTCATGAAATCCAACTTTTTGCTACTCCCTAAGATTTTAGGTTTGTGTTCTTGTGTCTCCTAGCAGTTAGAACATAGCCTACTTCATCCATTTTACTCATCATCCTTTTATAGTTTTAATTTTGACAGATCTCCTATCGAGGTTCGATTAAAACGGTCTTTAAGAATTCCTCTGGTGTCCGAGTGGATTTTAACCGGACCTTTCCAAACGAGCGACAAGTGGGCGAAACCACTCTACCACTCACGCTGGTAATAATGTAAATTATGAATTGACACTATTCGTTTGAAGTCTTTCAATTCACACAATACTCTAAAGAATTGCATCATTATTCGATACTCCGTATTAAAAAATGAGACCACTTCTAACTGTTATTGATCCACTCTTGTCTTTCACCCCCCGAATACTTTATTATTAGCTTTCTCTTTAAGGGGGAAGGTATTTTTCCTAGCAAGATGCTTCATTCCCCTTTCCCTATAATGTAAGAGTAAGCAAATTTGGAGGATTATGAAAATCTTTTCGTTGTCTTACAGTCACACTAACAAAGAATGAAATTGCAGCTGTTTTACCAATGACACTGCGGATTTCTTACAATGCGTGAATAACCCCCATCAATTGAAGTTTCCACCAAGTCCTAGAAAAATATGACAACGCACACAACTTAGGAGATTAACTGTATCCTTCACAACAACGAAACTGAAATGGGTAGGGAAGGTATGTATAATTCCCAAGGATATGCAGCAAAGAGAATAAATCCTTTTTCATGTTCTCCTGGAAAAATACTGTTTTAATGAAAGTTGGACTTGTGTATTTTACGTTAACAACCACAGATCAAAATAAAACTGAATAGCAGTTGAGGTTTTCAACTGCGATTCGAAATTATCTGATCCACGTTAAATTCAAGTCTAAACTCTTAAAAATAGGGAGATTAAAATCAAAGTTAAATAATGGTTAACCAAGCTAATAACAGAGAAAATAAACTCACCTTTGGTATCCATTAGCAGGAAGAATGAAACAGCAACTACCCAATAATTAATAGCACGCTTTTATCCAAAGGTAAGTTGAATAGCATTCTGATATAAGGGAACCATAAAAAAATGAAGAACGTAGACAACGAAATTCTTAGCAAGTTCACTAAGCCAATGCGTCAAATGAAACGAACGACAGGAAGTCTATCAGAGTCGCAATATTATTTCACAGAGTTCGTAACTTCCGCTGGAAAAACAGTACGCTTTTAAAATAACATGCAATGAGCTTTCTCACCTCCCCTCTTGGCATGTCTGATACAATCAAGAAGTTTGGGACTTTGGATTTTCAAGTAATTTTAGCAGGCAAATCTAAAACAGAACATCAGAACCGAGCACGGTCTTGAATTTCAAAAATCATACAAATTAAATAAAAAATGTGTCCTATCGACAGCGAATACGGAATACAAAGCTGCATTCATTTCTTAATTAACTGCGGTAGTATAAAGTTAGAGCTCATAAATAGCAGTGAAAGACTTGAATGTTGTTCTATTTTGGAGGAGGCAGAACTAAAGCCCTACCACTTTAATATTGACCACTGTTTGAAATACTATCTGTACGGGGGGGGGGTAAGATGCTACTGTCCATCTTAGGCCATACTGTGAAAGTTTATTATGTCTGAACAAGTGTGCGTATATTCACAGGCGATTTGCATGTTGAACAACTCTACTCCCAATACCTTTAGGAATTCCTCCAATCTCCTGAAACTTCAGAACAAAATCATCGTCTTCTCTAACTTAGAACATTAATTAGAAATGTCGCGGTCACTCTAATTATAGTAACTGTGACTTCTATAAAATTTCTAACGTAATAAGCACTTACCAGTTGAGGTCGCAAGATGTTTTTAAGTACAACAATATCGATCGTTAAATATTCACCAATAAAATAACTAACTCAATTAGAATATGCTTCTAAGTATCTTTGTTCAGTGACAAGCTCCTTTTGCTGTTCTGATGAGTTGTCTAAGGCTCGGCTTACTTAACACTGAACCAGAGACTATACTCGTACAGTATAGTATCACGCGAGAGTAACGCGCGCCCTCCTCCCCCGCGTCTCTTCAATATCCCACACACGGGGAAAAAACCCCGCATGTTGGATTTTGAAGAGAAAATGTGTATGGGTGCGTGTAGCGGGTGTCCTCTGGTCGGTTTGGGTTGGTGAGGGGGAAACCGGAGTGCCCGGAGAAAACCTCACGACCACGGCCTGAGACCGACTAACTCAGATACTGAGTGGGTAACCCGCACGCGCGCGAATAGTTCCAAGCTACCAACGGCTGGAATCGAACCCCCGACGCTCTACTCAGTACAGCCTAGCACTTCTGCTAACACGGCTACCGGGCCCCGATGAACTTCGCTTCAAAAGTCTGCTTTATTTCTTCAAGATGGAAATGACAACAGAATGTCTTATGGGCTAGCTTCGCCCTTGAGGATCCACGATGAACGTGTTTTCAAATAAGACTAATTACGAAATTATTATTGTTCGAAACATTTAAATGTACTAGAGACACGTTGCTACTATTGGCAAGTTTCAATCTCCGGGAAAAAGAAAGAATAATAAAAGCTCGAAAAATCAATGTAACCATGTGAGATAAATAAATACTAAATCGCAATAATTCATCAATAGATGGCGCCACTGCTTGTTTAGGACCCCCCTCCCCCGGACAACCTATTATCTAGAACAGCGGTTATCAAACTTTTTGGTCTCAGGGTCCCTTTACATTCTTAAAAATTATTGTCTCCAAAGTCTTAGTATCATCATGAAAATAGTTTTGACCTCCTGATAGGGTCCTCAAAATGGGGTCCGCGGACCACACTTTGAGAACCGCTGATCTAGAAGATGTGCATAAAGGCAGAAAAGAGTTTAAGTAGAAGAATTAATGGGATATTTAGCGCACCTTGAGCTTATCTGAATGCTTTGGTTTTGATCTTGTGAAATCTCCATTGATCACAAGTTCGTTGCACTTTTGAGATGGCGCATTATAGCCAAAGCAGTTTATGCGTCATAAAACCCCAACAACAACCTTTGAGATTCCCTAAGAACTGGCCTTGGAACTTCACGAGCCACGAAGTGTTTACAACTGCACAAAACAGATATTTCGTGCTCAATGGTCCGGTCACGTTCTTCGATGTATCCAGCCAGACGACGCATTTTGGCACGAGTGGGCTGATGAATGACTCCCACTTTCCGGTTCGATCAGAAAAGGTCATCTTAACGAAAGGGTCGTTGTATAGTGCGTCTGATACTCCTTGGTTGAAACACGCGCATGAACCTGGCTAAGAGGAGAAGTCCTTTGTGTGAGGGAGGCAGACTTCGTGGCTTTTGATCCACTTTACACACTCCTGTATCGCTGACTGAATTATGAACCCATAAACAAGCATTATAATGGTTAATTGCTCACTCGTCGAAGTATAATTAATCTCGCGTTCTGTGAGATATGGCGAATAAACAAACTATTTTCACCGCATTCAGGTAATACTGTACACACGCGCACTAGCGAGGGGATTGAGAGTATCGCAATGTACCCAGTACGAGAAGCTAAGAAAAATTAAATTTATAAAGGCTTTTAAACTTGCATAACGCGCTGTATCATCACCAGGGAGTGCCCCGACATCTTCATATAATTTATTTTGACGCGTATTACGTTACAAATGCCGATAAATAAATCAGCATTGCGAGGACCTGTCAAACAGAGACATCTTTTGTGTTTCTTTCGAATAATTAAACGCTCGGGAAATGCTGGGTGAAGCTAAAAAGCCGAGCGAAGAGGGTTGTTTATGAGCTGAAACTGCGAGAAAGGCAGTCAATACACGGCAACCCTAAAATAGAGAGGAAGTTCTTTTGAAGACTACCGAGACTTGTTCCCTTGGCAACTGTGACACTGTTATTGGCAAAGATGGTGAGAAATACGACAACTTCTACTTACGGCTTGCATTGTTCTCGGCCAGAAAACCTGCCCGTCTCTAATACCACCCTGCATCCGTGGCGTCAGTGTGAACTGAACTGCGGCATTACGGCAAAATGTCGGAAGCCAGACGAGGGGCAATAATTCTCGGGATATTCCGTTGACGTTGAAACGACCCCAATAAAGCCAGTCCGATGTCAGCGCGAGAAATTAAAGTCTTCTTTGGAATGCTACAGTTGATTTGCTTACGGACGTTACGCACCCCCCCCCCGAAGCCCGGTTATGGGTATTATGGCTTGCAGGTCGGGTTTAACGTTTCTGACTCTTCTCTTAAGAATAAAACAGATGCGGGATGGGGATGGAAGAGTACAAATAAGAAAAGAATCTAGAAACAAAAAGACACTCGGGGAAATCGTTTGCACACCACGCATTAATCAAAAGAATGGGCCCTTCGCGCGCGCATGTTGTCACCATCGTGACGTCAGAACGTGCAGCGTTAAAAGAGGTTAAGATAACATCGTGTTTGTCGGTGGACGAAGAGAAATGACAACGCTGATGGGTGAGATTTCCATCATTTCAGAGCCTTGCTACAACGCAGTCTGTGGCGTTAATTTTCAACAAGAGTTAACAGCGATCCCTTCTCTCCACCCTCCTCCCCCCCCCCAGTTCTGAAGATTTAATTTTCTTAAATGGTGTCTCATTTATCTTTCTGCAAACAAGCAGTGCTGACTCGCAAAATATTTCTCATTATTGAAGCGGGTTTCATCAAAATTCAGCTCGTCTGGTTTGTCTAAGAATAACTTCATACACGCTGCTACCATCTCAGTGGTACACTCGTAATTAAGGATTGTGGCACGCATTACAGCGCCCTCTACTTAATCACATTACTCTTTCTGCGTTCATACATCGTTATTCCATAATCAACTGTTCGATTTAACCAAACAACCGTATGAAACAAGTTGACCTAACCGGATTTGTGCTATCGGTAAGATTTTAAGAACTGCCTGATACGTTGATGTTTGTACAACTCCACTTTCATCAGAATGTGATGCTAAGAAAACAAGATATCCTAACCGATTCCCTGACAACTTTTGAGGCACTGGAATTTAATATGTTGTGGTGAAAAGAGTGACACGTGAAAATGTAGCATTGATCAAATATATAAGTAAATCCATGTAAATGTACACGAATATATAAATTAATTATGTTAATCCTCCGCATTAATGCTATCCTGCTTCCCCGCCTCCAAGAGTATGAAGAATCGATGTCCCGCTTGTATTGCTACCACAGAGGTCACACACCTTATCAGGGAATGTTTCACTCTTGTAATGTAGCATCATCCATTAAACGGCAGACTGAACCAACTGGAATTGCAAATAGATGACCATATTTCAAATATCTTAGAGCTACGAAGGCATCTCAGGAACGTGCAGGGTTCAGTACGGCTACTGACAGCAATTGCTGTTTACACCGTTAAAACCACCATCTCCAAACATGTCTCTTTCCGCGGTGTTAGTGGAGTGGACTCTGGTTCCTTGTTCCCTCCATTTGATCAAAAATCCAAAGTCAATCGCAGCGGATAAAGAGAAAAGGTGGAATAATAAGGATATTCACAAATGGACAGGAAGGGAAAATAAAAGTGAATGATAGAAATCGCTGTCTAAAGTGAAATTTAACTGAAAGAACTAATTGGAAAATGTTACGTTGGGACTCTAGATGTCCACAGGGGTGTTCGTAGATATTACACGACAGTTTTTATAGTTGTGGTGTCTACAGTAAGGAGAAAAATAGAAAGCGTTTGTTTTTTCACCTTACTTATTCCATAGTGTGGGGAAAGCCTTAGGTATGACCTTTTGCCGCCTATTGGGTTTTGCCCATTGCTTTTGAACCATGAATCAAACCCTAAGAAGCAACGAATCGCGTTACAGTCTTCAGATCAGCGCATTCGAAGTAAATAACAAGACGGTCTAATGTGGGGAGTACTCAGCAACCTCAGGATATCCGGTCCACGAAGAAATTCGGAGGAATTTCTTCGTGGTCATGGGGTAGGGTTATGTCTTCTGATTCATACTGTTGATTAAAATGCCCAAAAGCACTAATGAGCACTTGAACACTTCCCACACTTTGAAAATTCAATGGGCCCTCGGCTCAGCCCTTAATGTATCTTTAAAAAAAGTAGTTGTCGGACTCTGTTTGAAACAAGTCCACCTATTACACGGAACCGGTCGAAAGTACTCAATGACTGATCAACGCTGTTGTCCAAAGAGTGCGATACCTTATTAATTTGTTCATTAAAACTCATAATTTTCAAAATGCTTTTTGGCATAGACGTAATGAAGGCAAGCATTGCATGCTGTGATAATTCTGCTATTTTGAATAGAGGACTTTCTCACTTTTCTTATGAGAAAAGCGACAAAAATATCAAATTAGAACTCTCTACTGCTCGTTATTTTAGCTTTCGCCAAAACTTTATTGGTTCTTTGGACTGGGTGTGTGTGTTCAACAGTGTATTCGAAGTACATGACACCGTGAAGAGAAATCGTTTGACTTGGGAAATTGAACTCCGTACCCATCTGCTTCTTAATAAGCACTCGTTTCTAAACATTCCCTTATAGGCAGCTAGCGTAGTTCGCACTGGTGGTAGATGTCTGTTCGCGTGACTACACCAAAGAGGAGAAACCCAAACATAATCAGCTGTCTGTCTGAAAAATTTGTTCACCTACGAAATGCATTAAAGATGGCATAAAAGTAAGATAATATATGAAAAATCAAACACGGAATAATGATATTCTCATCAAGTTTTCTCTGATTTGTACAACAGGAAAGTTCTATGATTTTTATTTTGGTCACGAAAAGGCAGAATTTGTCCGTTCGCTTCCACTGATACTCCAAAATTAAATGTTGAAAACGCCAAATGAATTAGCATTCACTTCTAATCGCTTGATGAAGAAAGAAAGGCCTAGAATTATTAAGATATAAACGAAAAGATAAAATCTTAATAATTCTAGGCCTTTCTTTCTTCATCAAGTGAGTGCGCGCGCACCATCCCTTTCTTTATTCTCCACCACGGCATTGTGGACAAGTTGAAGCCTTGTGATAAGCACTAGTTACATTTCAACATATAACAAGTCCTCGAATATTATATGGTCTCGAACCCGGAGTTGCGGGTTTGAAATTATCATAAATATGCAATTTACCTTCGTACCTTTGAAAGAGCGACTGCATTAGCAATTTTAATGAATTCTTCGTACAGTATATATAATCTCAGTTGCTATGGAAACAAGAGACGAGTGGGGGATAGCGATGATGCAGTGTAGATAGAGACGAACGGTGCGGTATTCATATATCATTAGGTGATCCGTAGTTCCTTCTGTCACTGTAGACAAGCCAGGGGGATTCATTGGCACGTGGAGCAGCGTTATTTTGTGAAGTCACCCGAAGCAGAGATTGTAAACAACCTCGCATCCCTCTTGAATTGACAATTCATCCCTCGGAGTCGGCTCTCGTTATTTTAATATTGTTTTCTTTTCCCAAGAGGAAAGTCGGCTTTACTTTCTCTCCAACGCTGGTGCAATTACAACTCTTAATGTGGACACATTTCGAAGAGTGGGAGAGGAACTTGCATTCACCGACTGGAGCATATTCCATCAATCTGTCCTCTGTTCGGAATGTAATTCCACTTTAAATCTTCATAAAGTTATCTGTGTTACGTAAATTGCTTTACATAAACCATCCAAACCTTCCAGTAATAGAAGATAGCATTTTCAACTGCATGGTCAAAACCGAATATCTTGTGTTCTATTCTCCTGTTCCTACCCACCATTTTTATTCGGAAAAAAAAATATTAATGAGATATTCCCCGTGGTCCAAGTGGCAAGAACTACAGAGAGACTATTAAGAGTTATCACACTGGAGATATCCCTTGGGTGACTGCAGTCCGCTTCCATCGTAATTAAGAAAGCGAAAGTCATGTACGAAGAAACATTTCGCGGGGCAAAAATGTCTCAAAGGAACCCTGGTACTGAAGAGATGGGATCTTCTCTTTCCCAAAAGCAAAGCTCAGAAAACGTGATGTGTATCGCAGTTCCAGTCTACATTATTCGTCTTTAGTGTGTAGGTTATTAACATCAAAAGAATAAGCCTGTCACGTGCCATTTTTTTGTAATAATAAGCCTATGGGGTCATCAGACACAGAAGCGTCCTCTAAAGGCAAATTTTTCGGTTAAAAAATAATTAGCTAAAATTGTTTTTCTTTTTCGAAGCACTTTCGAACCATTCTCAGGATTTATTGCCAACCTGTCTTGGCTACTGACTAGACTTGGTTACCGAGCTTCCCATCTAAGACACTCGCATCTTGTTTTCTTAAGAAAGAATATAAACATCGATAAATGAGTGTGCCATACTCGGTGCAATGTACCTTAGCGCTAACACTGTAGCTAATTTATTAGGCGATAGTAAACATCTGGTTAGCATTAATGGCGACAGCAGCCGTGAATTACATACGGTTCGCTAACAAATGAGCGCTCGGCTAATTTAATCTCATCCCACACCGACAAATTAAACGCTGTGAGGATTTAAAATTAACAAAAGCATTTTCCTTACCTTGTATTTTCTTGTAATCTAAACAAAGTTACCACGATGGCCCTACTATCCCGCTAATTGGATTCGACTGCAGTGGCATCCATTTCTGGGTCACGCTATCCATAAGCGGTGGAAGATCTACCGATGGCCTACAGGTATGTTGGTTGGTTGGAGCGATGTTAGTGGAACAATGTGGTCTGTACCCGGATTTCGAATTACCTGGCCCACCATCTAGACTACGCGCAAAATATCTGAAATACAATTTGTTCGAGTCACGATGTATACGTTATTTTAGGATAACATCAATTATATTAGGGCGGCTACTCCCCAGAGAAGTCGGTTTTACGAATCTGATAAAAATAATGGAGGCTCCTGGAAAATCAATTGGCTCCGCAATACAAAATATACGAGCCAATGGCTGCTTTCTGACGAAGAAGGAACTTAGCGGTTGTTTGCTTCAAACAAATCTATCCTAACAGCTTTTTTGGCGACTGAAGAACAAACAAATGGAAGAAAACAAAGCCCTGCTATATTGGACCATGTGGCATGTAACTGATATTATGAAAATTAAAACAAAATTTTAAAGATGGATTGTTGTTTGATGGGAAGATAGTATTGACAATATGAATCTTTAATCAATTTAAAAGATCCACGGGAATTTAACTCATCTTAAAATAACTTCGTTCTATTTCAAGAATAAATAACTGCATCTTTCTTGTCCCCTCCCGTATTTCTCATAGATGAACTACTTTTGGATCACATCGATTTTCGGAAAACAGTGGTTCATTTTAGAAGTCATAAAGTCTTAAGTATATATGGATATCAAAATAGATGGGATCGCTTCAAGTCAGCTGTTGATAACATGGTACGCAGTGGAAGACAAAGAATATTATTTTATTCACCTAAAGCCGGTACACGACCAGTGATCAACTTTCAGAGCTTGTTTGCAGTGATGCTAATTCTCTGGCCTTTCCTGTACTAGTATAACAATTTCCTGCAGAAATTTCGTGAAGTACGCTAGCTGGATTGCTGAGACCATTAAAGCTTATGGTGGCTAACCAGATACCAAGATCTCTTCGATGTGCAATCTTAAATACTGACGGTATCCCACACTCAGTTCTAAAAATCCTTTTCAAAAGCACTGCCAAATATCAACTTTTTGATTCTGCCGATGATTAACCCTATTCAATCCATCAGTATATGCAGGGGAGGGGAGACTGATGTGTACGGAGTCCTCCAATATTTCGGTTCAACTAAGTCAACGCCCTCGCGGGTAGCGCTTGGTTATAATCATTCTCCCACACCCACTAGAAAAGGCCTGGGTTCGAGTCCTGTCAACGAAGAAATTTTTATGGCGTTTTTCACAAAGTGGTTAAGGTTAAGATCCTTAGGAGACGCTTACATGATTTTTCCTCCCAAAAACACAGATTTTTCTGTCCAGCAAGATAAGAAAACTGACCATGAAATTAGCATAATTTATAGGCACGATACTCGGTGCCTGGTATCCCTAGTTTCTGATTCTGTTCCTTTCTTTTTCTGAACTCTTATTTTTTTCTCTCGCTTCTCTTCCTACTTACAGAATTGTATATTGCCTAGTTAGTGGTTCATTAGCTTAAAATATCTACACGAATTCATAACAGATAAACCTACCCTCCAGACTCTGATTTGCATTAAACAGGCATACCACCAAAATCTGACGTAAAATTCCTAGGATTACTGTTTGACAAAAAAAAAAAGAATTGAATTTGTAAATCGTATAAGATGGAACCAAACTTTTAATATACACTGCTCAACAAAATTAATAGAACAAAATATTTTTCACGAATATTTTACCGTGAACATTGTCGCCGAGGGCGAATATTTGATGCAATAGGCATCCTGACATGCAATTCCGAGTATCCAAAAGAAATCCATCTGCCACACAGAATTGCACATTATGCGAATTATTCATACCTATAAAAACACAGGTTACGACGAGTGCATCACGTCATTCCAGTTTTTTGGCTTTCTCAATGGGACTATATCACTTCATTGATGATTCTTTGAGATGGTGGGCCGTTGAACGACTTGAAGCCGGCCAGTCGCAGGCGGAGGCCGCACGTTGGCTTAATGTGTCACGCAGTATCGTCTCGGCACTATAGAAGCAGTTTCAGGAGAGGGAGAGTGAGAGGAACCATTACAAGGAGAGCTGGCCAAGGTCACCCGAGGGCCACATTGACCAAAACAGACCGCCGCTATCTGGCTCTAACAACAAGATGAAACCCTACAATGTCCTGCTATCAAAACATTACCAACCGGACGGTGTTACAAATCAAGTGGACTCTGCTAAAGGAAGCCAGTGGTTTGTATCTCATTGACCCCAAACCATCTTAGAGCTCGTCGAAACTGATACATTGAACGTGTGACTTCGAGCCCTGACAAATGGGGTACACTTCAGTACTCTGATGAGTCCCGTTTTAGCCTCCAAATGAAATAACGTCTAGAACAAATTCTAGACGTAGAATTCTAGAACAAATTCTAAGGTATGAGCTGGTGCAAGAATGAGATTTATTGCCACAGAATCTTATAGACACCCTTATATCGAACATGGTTCACTGCTTATCAGGCCTGTTTAGCCATTGGAGGAAATCATACGATGTACTGATGTCATGTGATCATTTTTTAGAGCATCTTGTATCTACTTCTGTAATATTAAAATGAAACTAAATGCTACTAGGCATAATATGGCACACGAAAAAAATAATCATTTTTCTTCACGTGCCATTTTGTGTTTGAAAAAACAATGTATCCCGTAATGATAGGAAGATACGCCATAATGGATTTGTGTATGGAGAGGGGAAGACGTAATAGTTCTATGGAGTACTGTGGCAGATGCAGTAATCCAAGTCGAGATTATGACGGGTTTTACATCCACAGCTGGTGAAGCTAGATGAAAAGAGGCAAATATTGAACGGCTCGCTCGGTCCACACAGTTATGATGACAAGTCAGCAGGGGAGCTTGCCGTGAGAAGTACATGTCCACCACCTGGGAAGATCTATTCTTCCAAGAAGTGAAAACATCTATAGGAATAGACTCCGTGTTAATCAACCTCTCGGTACTCTGTAAGAATTGCTATCGGAAAGGGAGTCTTACTATAATTAATTCAACTCTTCCAAGAGTTGAATGGTGTATTTCCTTTCACCATGAGATACTCCAAACGCATCTTGTGATTTGTCTTGTCAAAACTGGATAAAAACAACTCTTTTTAATCATAACTATAAACAATTACGTGTAGCTCACCGTTACTGTTTCTCAGACTACACGTACAAGTGCGTCGAAATCAGAAACTACGTTGAGAGCAGCAGCTCAATTCCCAGAATTTAAAATGTCGCATCTCCTACCAACAGTAAATTTCGTTGTACATATCATACACTGTGCTGCCACTTTATTAGGTACACCCCTGCTCTTCACACAAATGGCTTATACCACAACGTTGCAAATCAATGGGGAAAAGGAGTGATCTAACGGACTTCGAACGTGGCATGGTAGTAGTTGCAAGACGTACTGGACAAAGCATCTCTGAAACAGCAGTTTTTCTGAACTTTTCATGCACCACAGTTTCAAGGGTGTATCTAGAATGGTGCAAAAAACAGAAAACATCCTCTCAACGGTACTCCTGTGGAGGAAAATCGCTTGTTATTGAGAGAGGTCAGATGAGGATGGCTAGAATTGTGCAAGCAAACAGACGGGCCACAATGTCACACATCACATCAGAATACAACTTTTGTGCGCAGAACACAATATCGCAACGGACCACTAGTCGCACTTTGTTGCGAATGGACTATAACAGCCGACTGCCACATCACGTACCTTTGTTATAAATGAAGAACAAGACAGCACGCCTCCTTGGGTACAGTAACACCAGCACTGGACTATCGAGGATTGGAAAACAGTTGCTTGGTCTGACGAGTCGAAATTCCTGGTGCACCATGTTGATGGAAGGCTCAGAATTTGGCGAAAACAACATGAATCCATGGACCCGTCATGTGTGACGACTACTGTGCAAGGTGGTGGGGGCAGTGTTATGGTGTGGGGAATGTTTTCTTGGCACACATTGGGTCCATTGTTACCCATAGATTCACGTCTGAATGCCACATCGTACCTAAATATCGTTGCTGACCAAGTGCATCCGCTCACGTTGACAGTTTATCCTCAGTCAGATGTTTACTTCCAGCAGGATAATGCGCCGGTGCACAAAGCCCGAATCGCTATGGAATATTTCCAGGAACATGACAATGACTATTCTATGTTGCAGTGGCCCGCTCAGTCCGCGGATCTCAATCCTATTGAACATCTTTGGGATGAGCTGGAAAGGGCTGTTCGCTGCAGGCCTACACCTCCGTCGAGTCTCAAGGAATTGCATGACACACTCATGTCTGCCTGGTACTTCATTCCTACACAACGTTTTCAGCATCTTGTTCAATCCATGCCTAGACGAATTCAGGCTGTTTTGAAGGCTAAAGGAGGCTCAACACGCTACTAGCTAGGTGTACCTAGGTAGGTGTAGAGCCCATGTCCAAATTCTTGGACATGGGCTCTTGGACAGGTGGAGATATCTGGGAATGAGTTAGAAGATCAGGCTGCAAAGAGCGTACTACAAATTCCCAGTCATTCATTCGAGATCCCATATGCATCATAAGTTCTCTGATAAATTGTATGGATTAAAATAGATCCCAGAAGGATCAAACAACTACCTAAATTAAGCCAAAATTAGAATCTGAAACATAAGCATGAGGAAACCAGAAGAAAATGAGTGGTGCTATCCAGGATTCTAAGTTTCATAGCGATGTAACACTATTTATTTTCCGACAGGCGAAAACCTCGCCCATTACTAGAGGTCAGAAGTGTAATATCATTGAAACTTTGAAGCACGAATTTGCAAGACAATACTTACATAATTCAGCGTCGATCGCCTTCAAGACATCTTTGACATAGCGAAGAGCGAATGAAATACGGGTTAATGTTCGAGAGGACACTTAACGACGAGTGGATTACACGTTAGTAGACCCTTCACTCCAATAAAGAAATTTTTCGTTTCAAGATTTTTTAGGAGAAACGGACGCCAGAGTCAGCTCGTTGGTAAACATTAGGAGTGCTGTTCTTAATTCTAGTCACGTAAATCCCATGAAGGAAATAGAGAAAGATGAAATTTGATCATGTCCAAGCTGCCGTATTGTAGTCCCAATATTCTGTCTTATCCTATAGGAAAAAGAGAGAGCACTGAGCGAACGAAAGAAGAGGATCGGATAACGAGCAGATGATATACCATTCTTGGGTTGGTTAGCAACGCGACATGGCAAATCCGTGAAACCCAACGGCCATCCACAGTTGTTTTGACAACAGTATCATTAAAATATCTGTAAGGTTACCTGTCGTCTTATCGTTAGAACGAATAAGGAACAAGGCAACGTCGTGCACGCATAAACACTCAACTACTGTAACTACAGGTGCGACAGCCTACTTTTCCTCCCAAAGTATTTTTTTTTTACACCAGGGGGTTTCATCTTCCGAAAAAAGCAACCGAATAAACACACGAACGTCAGGGTTGCTTCTCAAATCCTCCAATAACCTCTCTACTTTGCTTCAAGCAGCGAAAGAGGATTACATAAAAGTCCTGACAACAAAATATGTTCAAATCTCTGTCGAATGGAGCGAGGAATTTATTGGATGGTTCTCTATTGGCTGCAGGCTGTGCCCGGGTACAAGGTGAGTGTCACGGACAATAAGAGAGAAATATGGGATTTTCCTCCCTTGTGTTGTCACTTTCGAATTCAATAAGTCTGCCACTCTGTTAAATAGCACAGCATATAGCGGCGTGTCTCATAAAAGACATTTTCAATACGGTTTCTGCTACGTTATTGGTTGATATTTGATGGCCGATCTACATTTGATGGACTGAAAATCCATGAATAAAATACACGCAGTCAATAGTAATATTACACAAAGGCCATATGTGAAGTTTTTGTTGTATTTGAGGTTTTTGGCACAAGGGCCTCTTGGGCTACATTGTGCCTATTCTTTATTTAGGTATCACCGATTTCACATTATTATAATTAGATACTATTATACAAATTTATGCCTTTTAAATACTTAAACAGTTCCTCTAAATTTGCTTCATTACCAAGAATATGTGATAAGGTTAAGGGTTCCTGCAAGTTGGAGAGGGAGCTAAAGCTGGATTTTCGGACAGATGAAAGTTGGGGACATTCAATGAGACTATGTTTTATTGTTAGGTGGAACTGGCAAAAGAAACACTGAGGAGGAGTCTCTCCAAAAAGCAAATGCAGATGAGTTGGATATGAATGATCGATTCTGGGCTTATGTGAAGTACACAGTTGTGTTTCTCAAAATGCAATTCTCCTTGCTCATGGACCTCGCCTTGAACTTAATAACTTCAACCGCGATTCTTCTGTACTACATAAAATGGACAGGGTTCGAGTACCCTCTGGACAAGAGCTCTATTCTTTACGTACTTCTGGAATAAGGATCAATCCATGGTATTCAAACATAAGAGTGCTGCTTCCAAACAGCATACGAAGATAATTCTTACATGTTGTAAGATTATTTGAATTGTCATTTTATAGAGGAATTCATAATGAAACCTATAACTAAAGATCTACATCGAATAATGTGGTTACGATTGTTATAAACTATTAGCTATCGCTGCACATTTCTTAAATGCGTATAGACATAGTTCTACATCAACTATTTTATCTGGAGACTTCGGATAACCAGAGGTACACCCACTATACTCCATTACGAGCTATTCGAAAACTTCAGATCCATTTCAAACAAAAATTAGCCTTCTAAAAATGCTGCACTACAGAATTCTACTGCTTCTGAATGCAGAAGTAGTTTCAAAAACGTGATGTCAATTATCGCGGGCAGTTGATTCTCATAAATCAGTTCTGGACGATATTACCAAGGATTTGTAACTAAGGATTAGTACAATACAATGTTGGTCACTCATAAAACGTAATGCACTGAAGTATATCAATAATCATAATAAAAATGCCGTCATCAGAATAACCGAATGGATTTAGATTCATATACTATGGCCGGTTTCGTTAATCCATCATAAAATTGAGACAGTGACCTGGAACCTTATGAAATGGAGACTGAAGAAACTAGGGCAGACATACAGTTGATCATTTAAATCGTTAACAACTAAAGTATGGACAAACTCATTCTTCTGTCACTAAGAATCTGAAAAAAGTTCGCTCAAATAACTAGAAATAATGCAGAAGACAAGATTAATGGCATTAAAAAATATGGTAAAAGAGAAAGAAAGTAATAAAGTTTACGTAAAGCTTTAAGGGCATTATAAAAATTGAGAAAATAAATGATGGTCCACCACACCTCAGACATCGGTCGGAGAGAGAGAATCCGTAGCCGAGTGGTCAAACGCGAGGGCACAATAGTACACACCTTTTTAACAGCTAAATATGGTACTGTTCTTGTATTTCCCTACCATGTAAACTCCTCTGACCCTATGTGGCAACCCGGAGTATATATTCACAGATTAGATGCCTATAGTAAGAAAATTTGTGAAGCTAACGATTTATAAATGAAACGTTTTCTCCCTAAAATCGAACTCTATGATTAGGATATTACATTGCAAGTCTCAATCACAATGCCCACTAAATGGCCGATGTGCACCTCGCCATAGTTGCATCACCAGAATCATGGTCATTGCTTTCGGGTTAATCCCAAATATAAATTTCCTTTTTTTAATAGGAGATAAGTAAATTTTAAAGTATCCTTCATCGACTGACAATGACAAATTGACTCCCTCCCCCCCTAAAGAATGCCTTTGTGGGGGGTCAATGGAGGTGACTGTTGTTCCTGGCGGTTTTATAATTGGAATAGTATTTTAATCTATGTTACCAATTCTTATATCTGCCCAGAAATGTGTTCTACACTGATTTACATGTTGTACCAGTTAAAAAGAAAAAAAAACTTACTCTGCTACTTGAGGTCGGAAGGAATTCAGTTTCAACTACACTCCCGCCTGAAGCCCAATGATGCTGCCATCATAATTACTTATGCTGCTAGGGTTCGGAAGTTATCTTAACTTTGTGCTGGACAAGCGAAATAGCCATGTTTCTTCTAGAGAAAGGACATGGATGCCATCTACAAAACACTCCATAGCAGATGAACTAGCTCCATTCGGCCATTCTGATGATGGGAATTTGTATTAATTCTTAGTTCCCACATATTTAAATCACATCAACAATAGAGTTCGCATTACTGTTGATTCCAATATGATGTACACAGGCTTCAATCATCTCTGCGAAAACAACGAGCATTTGCAGCCCACCATATTTCAATGCCTAACCAGTCTGGGTATTCTTTTACCATAACGTCGGGAAATAGAATTATTCCATAAAATTTTGCTTTAACCAAAGAGGCGTTTTTCAGGTATAAAACTTTACATTAACACCGCAAACTTAATGTGATTCTACTTAGAGAACTTGTAGATATTTCAAGAGTTACAAAAATGATTGATTGTAGAATGGGATGGATGACGATAAGTGTCTTTGTGGCGTCTGTACTATGATTGGACAGCTATGTCTGGAAGCTTTATTTTGAGTTTATAAGGTTAAGTGGGTGAAACAAGAAAGCATGGTGTCGGCTTAGGATGAAGGGGTCCTCTTTTTATTTCGTGCTGCCGATTAGGTAATTCTGATGATGATGTGGAATTGCCAAACATCACAAATGAAATAATCTCATCTGTGATTATTCATTTCAACATGTCGTGACGTAACAAGGAATTCATAAGATAGCCACCATAAAGACGAGTCATTTTTCGCATTCTTTCCTATAATTTTATAATTTCGGGTCTATTGAAGAAGAGGAAAATAAAGTTTGAAATATATACAAGCTATTTCTCTTGAGAGAATGAAATGTTATACGTAAAATACCTCCTTAATTTTGAAAATACAAAGATAGTGAACATCCATTTATCCTGATTCTTTAGAGACAGATCTTTCTGTTCTACACTTCGACAAGAATTGCGGGATCTGAATCACCTAAGCTAATGCGCACCGACTGATGATCAACTAAGTTTTAATTGATAAATGGGACAGTTAACGTCACCATCATTAACCTGAGGTAGTCAATATGTCCATTTCGTATTCATGTAAAGTCGCTTTTTCAGCGCTTCTGCTGTGAATTCATATTTGCCTCAACCACCATCACTTTTTTTGTATCCTGAAATTGTCACCAACTCTTCCGGGGACTGGACAGATATTCTCCTTACTTAAGCGTCAAGGGCATTTCAGCTGTGTCCCTGTTGGACATTCCTGCTGACGGTTGTTTCTCTTAACAGCAAATATCTTTGATGCTTTAGGGCGCATCAAACCAATGCTGGAATCGATTCCTTTTACTGTTCACTTTTGAAACACTATACTTTTATTTTTTTTCCTCAAACAATTCGATTCCATCTCATCAACTACGTTATTTTTAAGAGCAAATATTACTACCACTTTCATTTCATCTGCTTCAAGTTTTTCTTGACTTCATTTCTTCATTTTTTTTTCCTTTTATTTTCCTCTGTGCCAAACTCTTTGCCAAAGTTTATGCCGAAGACAATCACTCTTCTGCCTGCATCCTTTGAATATATTTTTCTTTCGTGAAATTAATAAAAAAATAGAATTCGTTCTTTATTTTCTTTGGGATTATACGGTGAATGACCTTGCCCATAACAAATTTTTAAGCGTTCACAGAGCTACCTTTTGTTTTAAATATTCCCTTTAAATCAGATTATTTAAAAGTGGATATTAAAGCACCTGCAGATGGGTTACCGTGGATCATCACTGGAGCAAATAATTCCAGAAATATACCATTTTATTTTAGGTTTAATAAATCTGTGTTCAAAGAGATATCTACTTCATTGGTGCCTTTGTTAATTCCAACTGGCTTTCCATTACACCATCTGTTGATTTTTACTAGGAAACATCGATAAATTTCGCACATGAATCGTCATAATTTTTCCGATGCATGCTAATTAGCACGATATTGCAAAATCGATTAATAATTCATCCTAGCATTTCTTGACAACAGCGGTGATCACGTTGAAAATTTCAGTTCATCTTGCGAGTGAGGATCCACAATACACATAACCATTTCTTTATATTAGTCTCGGTGGCTCCATCTAGTACGCAAAAGGACAGCAGAAAGAATGATACCAGTTGAAATGAAGGATCACACCTTATGGTCGTGTCATTGCAGCCTTGAGGAAACCGGCAACTGCGACAAATCGATTGTGTCGTACTCTATTAACATTTGAGGATTTATCTGTTTTGTTGCGAATGTTCTTTGAGCTCATGGTTTTTTGAGAAATTTCAATTTAACGTCGTGTTCCAGCACGAGTTTCCGCATTTCTTTCTTTAAGAAAAGATAATCCAAAATGTCTATCTTTGCACTTAGAGATTAAGTATATACGTGCTCGTTATTTCGAGTACAATTATCCACAACCTTCAGCTAAAATACAACTGCGAAACCTGTCGACAAAGGTATGAATTCACTGGGTAAGAAATGCTTCATTTTCAATCTAAAGTATCCAAGGAACCTATTCCCAAATTCTCATAATTAATCGCCTAAAGCTAATGAACATCTGTCTCTTCCCAGAACTAGATACTTAATTTCTAATGCAGAAAATTTTCAGTTTATGTTTGATTAGTTTCCAGCAATAGCTTATTTATTTAAGAATTTATTTTATTTATAATTAAGGTAACTCTTGTTTATTTTACGATGCTTATTTTCATACAGAAAAATTCTTTTTTAAGAGCAACAAGAGAGAGTATCATAGAAGTACTATTACAATGAAAGGATGGAATTAAATTTTCCAGCAATTAAAGTTTCCAGTCTTCATCCAGAATATCTATTGCAAAGATAAGGTGATGTTCCTTATGCTTCTCGAGAGAAATCTTAGAAGGATTATTCCAACTCGTTATATACTAAAATAAATCGCGATACACTAAAGGAAGTATTAGAGCCATAATTAGATATTTCTCAGTTGCTCTGACTTCGATTCAAGGATTTGTTTTGGTGGCTGTTAAAGGATTAAGAACCCTCGTGTTTGTGTGATGAGTAGGAACCCACATTTCCAGGAATTTAAGCAATATACGAGACGTAATCTGCCTGTGAAATATGCAATTAAATCTTAGTAATAGAGAAGTACATTTGACGAACATCAATTATGCAAATTATATTCATACATGACAAAAAAGGATATTAAGAAACCACTGACCATGTAAACTGGTGCTTCCACTATTGGAAATCAACTGAATTAAACTAATAAAAGTTTGCATTTAATGTAATAGCCACCCTGTACAGCATCCTCATGATGGAGAGGAATATTTCGAGTAGATTTTCATGTCTCGTTTGTTTAATCCTCGCTCTAGAAACGCTACGAAACAATTAGGCCATTTTTACACCCAAAGTACATCATTTTCTGTCGGATCTCGTTCGTGGGATGTTTCCAGCTTTCCGATAGAGCCGGCGTTCACTAAAGGAGCATCGCCGACTAACGATGAACGAACTAGAAGACGCAGTTGCCAAATCAATACGAAAGGAGGAAGAAAAAAAAAAAAGGAAGACAAAAAGAGAGGAGAGAAAGAGGGGAGTTCAAGTGGCATTTATGAAAACGGAAATGCAGTCATTATAAACAAAACGGGGACGGCAAAAACAAGATAGAAAATCGGCCCCTCCTTAAAAAGAAATTCGAAGTAATAACTCAATTGGGTAGCACCTTCTGAAACACAACTCACCAATTTTAATGACGTCAGGTAACTGGCTTCCGTCTGCCGACAGGGGGCAGCACCACACAGCACCCACGAAGATGCTTATCCAGGAACTGTGGTAGTTGCCTTTCATATTGTCGCCACAAGCACAATCCTGTCATCCCCGTCCGAAGCCTCACTTAGAGGAATATTTAAGGCCTCTCGCAGCACACCCCGTCCATCATTCGTCACCCCGCTTCCCGCACCAGAACAGCGGAAGTCTTGAACGCTTGTTGCTTCCACCACCTCACCGATGGCACTTCCGAAATCAATGTCGCAAACAGTGACACTCCTACGGGCGAATACACCGCGAACTGAGAGCTGCTTCCTACGGCTCCGCCAGGATAGTACAGCCTCTTCCGGTTGCAGTACCAAACAGGGCGATGGCGTGCGCACGCGCGCCCATCCGTAGTGACGTTGGCCGGAGAGAGAGAGAGAGAGAGAGAGGCGGTTGAACGTGTAAGAAGCTGTGACGTGTTGTTATAAGGAGATATCGCTCGTAAACACCTGGAGGTTTCTGGGTCAAAGGTTAGTCCACGAAGTGAGTCACCGTCAGAGGAAATCCATCTTAATATTTTGAAAGCTTGACAATCGGTAATGGAAATGCAGTGTGTGTGGCCTCGAAGATCGCGAGCTGGAGTTGGCTGTAAAGTTGACAGGATGAGTGGAGTTTGGCGAAAGGGACGAGATGGTGCGCGTGGAATAATAGATGGGGTTTAGTGGAAGTGGTAAGAAGCAGATTCACTCGTGTTAACTTGTTTACCTCGCTGCTACAGAAAGTTGAGATTGTGTTTAGAGCAATGAACAGATTCCTCACAGGATGGAGGAGAATCGAGCAGAAAAGATGACGCTTTTAAAGACCAGCTATCTCTACTAACCTCAATGAGTGAATCAGGATGGAAAAATAAAAGATTACCAAGACAGATTCAGCATCACGCTACTGGAAAATGTAAACGTTCCAAGAGTATTGCCGAATGGAAACTTTTAGTTCGTACCTACATTTATGAGATGGAGGATGAGAGCTGTTCCGTTTTTCATAAACAGAAAATGCAACTTTGAATCAATAAAATGAATGGAACGAGCGAATCCTTTTTCGTATCCATTTCATCCAAATTCTATCAAGTTACTCACCGTAATGGCCATCTCAAGCCTTATTAAGCTATCTACCGCGTTAATAACGGCTTTACCAAATAGAAATCTCTGGGCGCGTAAAGTTTACTGCATAGAAACCCGGATGTTAATGATGTCTAGCCAAATTCCAATCTGCGAAATGTACTGAAACCGAGATGTACATCTGTAATTCGAGCGAGTCAATTGCGTATTAACAGTGGTGGCAATTTTCATTATGTCGCAATTAAGAGAGAAAGAGAATGGGGGGAAGAGGACAGGGTGAGAGGGGGGGGATGAAATATTTGCACGCTCTGCAGGAGTGCAAATGACTTCGTAAGTTGAAATAATTAATAAAATTCTCTCTCGTTATTCTAGACGTCAGGAGGGATTTGGTGATGGTGTTTTGCAGCAGGAAAGGCAGTGGCTGATGTGTCTTCGTGATCCCTTTTTATTACTACTCGGGGACTTTCCACGTAGTGTCCACATTACGTTACGCTCCAAACTAATGCGGTAGTCGGGTCTTTAATGCTCGCGATGGGCTTCTAGAATATCTAATTTACCACTAAATGAAGGTGGCTGGAAATGCTATATTTTCCTTTCAAAAGTTAATATATCTCTAAGGAATTGCGTCTGAAGATTTAGAGAAGCAACTGCGTGCCAAGATCCTCATCGTGACCAGCACGAAGTGTATAAGTAACCATCCCGAACATTTCGGTGAGCGTCTGAGATAATTGTAAGCGCATTACATCCTCAGACGTAATGTAAATAACTCGTATGGGTGTCCCTTTTTGCTTATTTAATTATCATAAATAAATTCTAAGAGGCACTAAGAGAATGAATAAGCTCAAATCTGAAAGCAAAACTGTTTATTTGAACGTGCGGTACAAAAGAGTTGAGAAATGAAAGAACGCATAACTCGTGGATTATTTTTGAATTCAGCATTGAATCGATAATTATCTGCAGACGGAACCGAGGGCCAAGATGCGCACATTTATGTATATTGTCTGTTCATCACAGATAAGGCAGCTCACATCGCCAAATACTTAGTTCTTGATATTAAAACAAAAGACCCTTCCAGCGTCTCGCTTTAATTTCAGAAAATGTACCAAAAATCACAATTAAATTGACAAGCGCTTTCGAGTAACATCTGGAGTGTAAATAACAAACATCTGTATCACGTGGCACGTTCATTATAAAAATGTCTTAATTATTTCTCCTGGACCAACTTGTAGAAATCTTAAAGAATAGTTTAAAAGAGCTCCATTGCACGTTAATCTTAAAACCATTTTTTTACAAAATAGTGATAATGGAAATCATTGGCAACGTGGTAGGATTTTGTTCATGAAGTTGGTATCCACGAATTAAACCACACTGTATTCTGTAGTGGCGTGGCCGATGCATACACATGAAATCAACTCACTGCCTTCTCGAAAACAGATAATCACCTGATCCATGCGTGTGTATCGTGTGTGAGTGAAGTTTTTGAATTATTCAAAACAATCTTCAGATGTCAAGGCTCGTGATCACAGGAGCAATACTTTCAAGGTAGACTGTACAAAAGGTTTTGGGGAAATGGGAGGAGAGTGGGTCTGAATTGATACAGACAAAGTGGCCTCTGCTAATTGCAGTGACCAAACGTTTTCTTTTGGGATGAGCCGAGATTCAGCCATGAGAGTTGCAGAGTGAATATACTCACTCCATGCTAAAATTAGGGAAATGGGCCATTGCTGGCAGGAGTCTGAGTTGGATGAATGGTCGTGCATTTACTGTTCAAAGTAAACAAATGACATTTTTATGTGGCGCCTGCATTAAATTTGATGTTCATAATATGCATTTTCAAACAGAGTTCAGCTGGTTGAAAATTTCTTTCGAAGTGAAGACATTCTCAGACAGAGGGGTCAGCCAGGCGTCAGGACCTCATGTTGGATGCGCGTGTGTGGGTTCCTTTAGGGAGACGAATTAAAGCACATTGACCCTCCACCAGAACCTTCCATGCTCTGCTTTTGTAAAGGACGGATTTATTACCAGAATGCCTTAATTTTTTAAAACAGCATGAAAGCTCGTTGTGAGAGTTGTTAGCAGAGATCATGTTCCTGTTAAAGGCTTATCCCCTCAGGTTTGGGCTATCATGATCTCATGATTACGATTCATGAAAACAGTCTCATCTCCAGTTTAGTCTTAGAACAACTCATCCGAAAAAAACATTTAATAAAATTCCATCAACTGTACATTTTTCTTTTTTATTTAGATTTTATGGTTTAACTTAACTTTTGCACAAAACTAATTGCTTTTGAAAAAATTTTAACCTTTAATGTACCGCTATTATATTCTTTTATAATGTTTAATATTTAATATATGTTTAATTATTCGAGTTTATATCGTGATATTAATTAAGCCTGCATTCGTTGAAAGCAGATAATGAGCTGATTCATGCATATGTCTCGTTTAAGTGAAGTTTTGCATTATTCAAAGCAATCATCCTTTGATATTTCCTCTCCGCTATAAACTGAACTGCCACCACTGCACATTTTCAAAGATGCACAACAAGAAAATGTTTCTAGCGATCACTGTCTTCCACACTGTACGTTGGGCGAAGGCATTTCGGACGGAAGTAGACATAGAGGCCACTGACGTTGAAATTTACTGAAATCTTCGATTCAGCAGGGTATGTGGGGAATTGTAATAGCGAAGATGTTGGCGAATTGGAAATGAAAACTTTCTCTTCGACAGCTGGCAAGAAAGAAATTCGGCACCCACTCAATCGCTCTTTCGCTATCCTTCACTACAAGCTATGCACGTGACCACACAGTTGCTAAGTAATGCACTAACAACGCCGGTTTTAAGGCTGGCCTTCATGGAACTGAATCGTGGGTCCCAAGAGTATTCACACTGAAAGTGGACGATTTCATCGGGAAGAAATTGTCCCTCAGGGAACTACTGAGGTAGTTTGGAGTCGGCCTCGTAGATCCTCTGCATGTGAGAATGTCTCTTAACTCGAACAGTAACTGCAGGATCATCGTTCTCTGTAAACACAAAAATATACATGTTAAGGAATTGTCCAAGATGGTGCAGCATTTAAAATAACCCAAAACTCTACATTCTAAAAAAAAATAATATGCATTTGGCCTACCGTTTTTTTTATTAATTTTTAAGAAAAGCTTCCATTTATTGGATATTTCTAATCCATTATCTAGAAGAGAATCCTACCAGACGTGTTCATGGTATGAGCTGGGGTACTCCTAATAGGGTCCTTCTCCACGTGTATGTGTTGTTTGTGCGCTTTGTGGCTAATAAAGAATAGTTTTGGCTATATATGTGGACTTTCTTCATTGAAGACAGATACACTTCTGACCTATCAGATTGACCGTGTTTTTTTGTTTTTTTTCACATATTACTGAATCCCTACCACTGAAGCCTAGTTCCAGCAAGGTGGACATAATGCCTCAACATTTTGTTATCATTTTAGCATTATTTCAGACAAATGATGCAAGGAAGCAAGCTTAAGCAGCATCACTCAAAAAATCATTATCCACCTCATCTGCCCATTCACTCTAATTTATCTAATTCTTCCTTAAATACATGGCGCCTCCGTAGCCAGGTGGGAAGGAGCAGCAGTGCGTAGCACACGTTTCTTGATTAGACCGGAATTCGAGCCCGTCACCACCAAATACGGAGGATGCGGAAAGGTCAGGGAATGACCACCGCATATCCCGGAGCAATATGGCCTTAGTTGCTAATGCTCCTAAAAACCAAATAACAACAACAACAACAACAACCTTAAATTCATTCAAACTACCTACTTCAGCAACACGAGATGTAATTTTTTGCAACGATCAATTACTCTCTGCCTGAAAGCAAATTTTGCTTTCAGCCTGAATCTGTAGTCACCCCTTTTCAATTTAAGTCCCATTATGTGTGTTGTCTGAGAAAAAGTAAGGATACCATCAGCATTAAGTTCACTCTATCAGGTCTCCTCGTAGGTGCCTAGTTTCCAAGTGTGCATTTGTAGAACTGAAATTTTTCGTGATAAGAGTATCCTTTTGTGTCCTTGGCTAATTTTGTTTCTCTTCTCTGAAACCAATCCAACATACCCACACTCTTCTAAAATGAAGCTTCCAGAACCGTATGCCGTACTCCAGATATGGCATAATCATTGATTTATACAATGGGTTAACGACCTCCTTGTCCATGCTGGAAAAATTCTGTTTGGACATTTTCAATGAAATATTTAGGAACAGATTTACTATGTTCGTGGCTGAAGTTTCGCTTGGCCAACTTTGTAACCTAACTTAAATCCATGTGACTATTTTCTCTGTGGATATCCCAAAGAAAACAGTGCTCAACGCCTGATGGTTTAAAAGAGGAGAAATCAAACAGCATACTGTCAGAACAATAGTCATTGTAAACGATTTGGATTTCTATTTGAATTTTGGTTCCTTCCTATGAAACAAGATTCAAATAATCATCATATTATTACAAAAAGAGAGGAAAATGATACTACATATCTTTAGAACCTTGGAAACATACTACAGTCATTTTCTCTGATCGGAAAGACACAACATATGGCAAGGCTGCCCAAATATTAACCCCATATTCATTTTAAATAATACCAAGTGTTCAAAGTCGCGTTACCGTAAAGTAGAGGGAAAAGCCTTTGATCAAATTAACCACTTTGAAAGTAGGGAGAAGTAGGTTAATGAATTGAGACGAGCTTAAATCGAAATGCAACGTGATTCCCCACCAAATCATTATAACAGTTGTAACACGCAATAGCAACATTACCAATCATGTAGTAAGTACAACAAATCTATTAAAACAATTTGGACGTTCCATTACTCCGTATTTAAACATAAATTACCACTTAAAAGTCAAAGGTATGTGACGCCAAGACCGTATTTGAAAGGGCCGATAATCAAAGAAGAAACTATAGTAAATATAAATTTTAAGATGGCCTGCACAGAAATTCAGAGTGCGCCCGTACATTTTTCTGAGAGAAATTAAACCTCCTAAGGCCAGAACTTCAAGACAATTCAAGACGATTATTACGATTCCATTTATGAAAATTATGGCACATGTAATCCAAACTTTTTTCTAACAAATTGTTTCCTCCCATCCCCCAAAAATGGATAGAAAATTTACATTATTATAATGAAAATTCTTAAGAGAGCAATGAAAATTCTTGATATAACATCATGTTGTTAATAGATGCAGTAAAAAATCAACTCAGTTTACAGCGTTATGCATGTTACGATTTTAAATAGATCTCCTCTGTTCATTATTAGCTATTCTTTATATTTTTTAATCAAGGGCACCTAAAGTTCATTTTTTCTTTAAAGTTTCTTAAAAGTAGCTAATTTTCTGAAGTAAAAAGAAATTCCTAACACGCGTAGCACTTGCCTGAGTAAGTTCACCCGAGTTTGTAGTCACAATCTCATGCAGCGTTATTAGCTAAACGAAGAATAATGGGAGATGTTGTTTATTACATACCGAGACTGGGCAGATCGATTTAACTCCAGCATTCGTGGATGGAACATTGATGGAGTGTCCTAAATTTTTATATCCCCTGGCATTTTATCTTCAGAAATATTATCTTTTACCAACAGTCATAACTGGCTTAACACCTGTACGGTTGCATTTAAATTCAAGGTTATAAGATATTGCGGGTTTTATTTCAAAATTGCCTCAAGGTTCTCATCCTTAAATTTTACCTAATAAACTTCTTTCTCATAAACTTCCAGAGTAAATTCTTTATTGAGGTTTCTGAAACCTAAACATCAAAGGAAATTCTGAGCAGTTATAAAATCTTCCATGAAATTTTTTCAAAGGCAGGAGCGTGAATTGAGCCACTAGAACTACGCTTGAGAGAGAATATTAAGTCCGAGCACCACCCTATATCCTGCAGAAAAATTTACAACTAATGAAAATGTTTGCATATGATGATGCCAAATTTGCTTTTCTGAAGATGACATTAAAATATCGTATTTCTGTACACAAATGCCAGTTGGAGCACCTGATATTTATAGCAAATCTATGTGTTTTCAACAGAAGATCCATATGGCGGTCTTAAATGAATTATACCATATCTCCTTATTCGGTATTAAGAAAATGCAACTTGATCATCAGTCTAAAGAAATATCCTCATGGAACCAGCCAAAAAAAACTATGATAGTTATGATTAACGAACTAATTATGAGTGATAAAAAAAAGGTAAACTGCAGCCATTATCAACAACCCACTGCAGGATGGAAGCCTCCTCAACAATTCATGTTGAGGGAAATGGACCATAATCTGCCACGCTGGTCCAGTGCGTGGTTGACAGATCGACCGTATTTAGCAGTCAGGGGCTTGAACCCCGATCTACTCAAGGAGCGTGTGCTACTGCACTCCTGACCACTTGACTACAGTCCCATAATTCGCATGATGGGAACTCCTAGCACCTTCGAAGATGACGCCTCCTTCAAAAGAGCCTTTAAGTTCAATTACATGTAAGATAAATTCAAAATCTACAACAGGAATTTAGCATTCACGCTGTAAAATCATCAATCCCGGATTTTAATTTAAAATAAAAAAGTATGAATAAGTTGATAGAGTGATAGACTTTGGTAATGAGAATGATTATGCCTTAATCATATGACCAATCCATGTCCCTTTAGCGTTTTAAATTTCAATATTATTTTTGTACAGTATTTATACTATATTTTATATAATCGTGATAGTGAAATTAAAAAGAAAAACTTTCTGGTTACATAAGGGAACAGAACCCAAACTTCCACACAGCACGTGATTATACTAATGAACAAAAATAAAGTTCTTCTTAACGTAAGAACCGGTGAACTGTCTTTAATTGACATCTCTTATTAAAGAGATGTCAATTAAAGACAGTTCACGTTGCTTAAATCGTGATTTTCGCACAGCCCAGATGGTTCCCAATTGCTAGACAAAATTAAGTAACACGTCTTACCTAATCCATCTCATCAACCTCTTTGATAGTAATCTAAGCAGTTGAAGAGCAAATAAGATCACCTTGAAATCTAACCGTCGTGAATCAGTTTTACATTTGTGTGATTTATTAGTCACTTGGCTTTACAAGATGCGAGGAGTAATTAGGAGCTCTCTGTGACAAGGAAGCAGAGAATGAAAAACAAATCCGATCTTAGAGAATTTCGCTTCATTCTTTGCGTGCGCACCAATTTATATAAATTGTAAGACATTCCTATTAATCATTTTTAGAAAACCATTTTTTAATTATCCAATGATTACCGGATGAAAAATTTGAAAATGGTGGGGGGGGTATAGGAACAAATCTTGGGTTAGATTTGCTTACACACAAAACAAAATGGTCATCGTAGCAATCATTTATACAAATTATTTTATTGTGGTTTCTTGAGTAAGATAGCGACGAGGAAAACTCAGCTTGTGGTCGTCTCTTCATTCATAAAATGCGCAGATTTGTAATAAAATTCCAGCTACACTAGGTAGACGCATAATTTTAATTGTGTAATACGTCCCGAAGGGGATGTTAAAACAAGCTGAAAGTGAATACTGCTGTCCACTGAGGCCTTCTGTCCATTGGGACTAGCAACCTCATACCTACGCTCTTGTGGAGAGCCAGAGACTGGCCTTCACATCATGCTTGACTGTCACAATTATACAGACCTCCGAGCGAGGCAGCCAGGGACGCTCGCTCTAACTCAGACCGCTTTGGGGTGAGTTATGTTTGAGACGCGATTATTTTATTTAATTAACAGAGTTTGTTAAAGATGCCTTTAGACGTCGATAAGATTCTGCTGGATAGGGTGACCTACCTCCTAGTGGTGGGGATGGAGACGCTGTCCCCATAGTGAGGATAAAGGTCGTTCCTATCTCTATTGTCATGTTTTGTTGAGCTGTGATGCTGATTTGCACAATTTGCACACTTTATTGCAGGCGATGAATGGTTACATAATTTCCTGATGCAATAATATCCACAACAATAACTAATTCAGGAAAAATTACATAAAACATATATTAGAACATAAAACGTATAATTACATATTTTACCTTTAAAATTGATATTAACATGTGAAATGAAAACACATGAAAAGCGATGAAAAGACGATGGCAGTCACTCGGTTGAAGACAAAAGATGTTCCCTGATGACGCGTCTTCTGTACGATTTGTTCTTTATGAACTTTCTGTAGTCCACGTCCATCTCCTGGACGTTGTGGAGCATCTCCATGGGCAGGAATATATCACCTATCCTGAGCCTCCACGCCACAGACTGCAGAGAGAGGGGAGGGCTCTTAAGGGTTGCTGTGGATCCTCCAATTGCACATCTGCCAAAAACTTGGCATATTGACTTCACCCGCTATCATTTTAATTGACACGAGGAAGCTGAGGGTGAATATCCGTTTGGAGACTTTTCTGTAATTTAGAAGTTGGGTGATATCTGAAGTATGTGTGAGTGGTGGCAGATTATGCTTGAAGAGGACCCACCGAAGAATCCAGCACTCAGCGGTTGCAATGGTTTTTAGCCTCGTTTTCGTTGCCCACGCCCAGATTTCTGAACCGTAGGTGATGACTGGCTGCAGAAACCGGTATATGTATTTGAGCGTGTACTCAGGCTCTGTGACATGAAGAAGCTGTTGTTTGGCAAGCCATCTTGATCTGCAGACCTTGTTGTGAATGTCTTCAACATGGTGTTTGAAACTGAGTTTAGGGTCGAATATAAAGCCGAGACCTTTGTGCTTGGTGACTGGGGTGATGGGGGTTTCCGTGGATTTCCAGGTTTAGTTGCGTTGGGTTTGATTTGAGTGAAAATACCATTTCTGCAGATTTGTTAAGGTTTGATTTGAGTGAAAATACCATTTCTGCAGATTTTTTAGGGTTTGATTTGAGTGAAAATACCATTTCTGCAGATTTGTTTGGATTTATCTTAAGAGAAAACGTTTCCAAGTATGTAATCAGATTCTTAAGGCTGTTAATAACAGAATCAGGTCAGGCGATCCCGGTTATCCGATAGAGGAGCTTCAAGTCGTCTGCATAACTGATAAATTCTGTTTGCCTGCACAGGAATGGGTGGATGGCAGCCGTAAAGAGGAGCCCTGAAAGAACTCCGCCCTGGGGAATACCTACACAAACTTTCCTTGTGAAAGATTTTTTACTCACAGTCAAGTGAAGGACCGTGGTTGTGAGTAGTGACTTCAAGAATTCCAGTATATTGCCTATTATCTGGTATCCGTCTTCACAAAATTGCAGGAGGCGCTGTATGTCTATGCTGTCGAATGCAGATTGGATATCCAGATAAACAATTTCCATCACAGCCCTATCTTGTAGAGCCCCCAGAATGGTGTTGGTGGTTTGCAGTAGGTGGTAATGGTGGACCTGCGTTTCAAGGCATAGTGAATGAATGGTGATTCACATGGCAGAACCTGGTTGGTTAGGACAAGAAAAAGGCACTTCTCCATGACTTTGAGGAGATATGAGGCTTTCAATATTGGCCTGAATTGTGAAATTGATGTTGCTTTTTTGTGATTGGTTGGACAATATATTGATTCCAAGCTGTTGGGAAACTTTGCGTTGTGAGGATTCCATTAAAGATACCTAGGAGTGCATCAATGATCAAAACACTAACGCTCTTAAGAATAAATTGTGGGACCCCATCATATCCAGTGCAAGACGTTGGTGGGATATCATTGACTAATAATAACCTTGAATAGATTAAACATGGCGTCACAGCTAAGAACTAAATGCATATGGATGAAAGTCCAGGTGGCAGCTAGGATAGGCGATAACACAAATAACAAATGTCCATTGAGGTATTCTGAACAGTTCTGCCATGCCCACACTGGAAGAAATTCTTTTTTGAGGTGGGCCGTATTTGAACAAAGCAGCGCCAAGCATCACAAAGCAAGGTCAGTACAGCAGAGCTTTGAAGAGAATAATGTGCAGATCCTGTCATTTCCAGCACAGAGTTTAGATTTGGATTCAACTGAATACCTTTTGATTGTTTATAGCAGCAGTGTAGACTATGAATACCAATTATGGGCAGAGTGAAACATGATTCCGATCTTCGCATACCAAAAACTTCTCCAGGGACTGATATTATTAAAAATAAATGGGAGGAATATTTTGATAATAAAAATTCTTTTTTTTTTACCAGACGTTTTTATTTAGTGTCCGAATAGATGTGTGGGATAATATGTGTGTACACACACTAAACATTTTTAAAAAATGTAAAATTGCATTTAAGAAAGTTAGGAAGAACCGCTTGGCCAAGATGAAAGTTGGGCATCTGGCCCTGTCTGAGAATTCCTTCATATTTTTTTTATGATATTTTAACAAAAGCTTTTTCTTGAAGAGTTAATCTTTCTGATGTGATGGTTAACAGATAAAAAAATTTAAATATTAAGCTATGATAAATGTATTTTAGCACGGCTGAAATTAAACCCATCAGAGTGGAATGAAGAAAACTGAATATGAAAATTTCGTAATTTTTCGGTTTCCTCCCTTGAATAATTAATGACGCTTTAAAAAATAAATGTGATTAATTATAACCGAGCACCAAGAGGTAGATAAATGCATATTTCTGAAATAAGGATTCCGGTGTCTGGATTAATTCTTTTATCCTGACTTTAACAAGAAGAAAACAACGCTACGAGTTCACCATAGTTCTTATCGCCTATCTTATCTTATCATCCCAGGCATCTCAACCCCTTTATAATCTTTTGCGCGCCCTTCTGCTTTATTATTTGAATTACGCCGCTTCAAATATAATCTAATTATTTGTGTATCCTACTATTCAAAAGATTAGAAAAATGTTCCTTTAATGAATTTCAGTACTTATAATTTCTTTGTGTTATTTTAAGTCACTGAATTAAGTTTACGTTGGATAACTTTACTGTAATATAACCTTTCTTCATTTATCGATTTAGGAATTCTGTTTTATAATCCTTTTTTTTTTAATTTTGATGTATTTTTCTTCTCTTGATGTTGCCTTCTTTCCAAATATGTCCGCATTTCGAAGTACGTTTCGTGTCATATACCAAAACTTTGCTTGTCTTATCGCTTTAAAGTGACATCCTGGTTAATGGACGGTCTCGTTAATGGATTCTTTTATCGCGTGACCTTCTTTTAGTCGAGTAAAGATCACACATCTCGTATCTCAATGGATGTCTGCAGTTTCATAATCATGCGCCAGTCTGCAGTTTTTACCAAGTGAAAAAACCAGGAGGGAAAATAAAGTCGTGTCTATAATTGTAAATGAATTTACTTATCTACAATATTAATGGCAAATTCAGGTGGTGGACTTCGTGAACTTTAAACACAATAATGTTCAAAATTAAGTTTTCCACTGTCGCAAGCGGAACTGAAGGATGCTTCTCTTAGATGAATATTGCTATGCACGTTCCTAGACAGCGGAAACAAGATCCAAGCGTCACATACCACAGTAATGTCCACTGTTCTAGTTTCAATTCACAAGTTCCGCATATTGTGGTAATGTACAATAAACAGGTCACGCTTGCCGGATGTTATCCGCCATGAATATCTAAATGTGTCTTACATAAATGGCTCTTGGTACCAAGAACCATTTATGCCAATCGTTGATGTTATCGTTTTTACGTTTTTACTGGCGTTATTCCAAAAATTTTGTAACGAAAAACCGTCATGCGAAAAGCGTTACGGAAGTGACGTCATCTTTAACTTCCGCCAGAAACGATTTATTGTAACTTGTATTGTTGCAATCATACTTGTATGATGGCAACAATAATTTATCTTCTACTGGACCAAATTCAATGAAATTTTGCACGGAGCTTCATCTTAGCTCTGTACTAGAGAGAAAACTTTCAAACCTCTGAAAATTGCAGTAGTTTTACCAGGATAATGGAAAATATGAACATGTGATCAAATAAAATTTCTTGATCACATTAAAACGTTTTAGACGATGACTTTTAAACGTCAAGTACGTTAAATATGGTGGTAGCAGCAGGACACATTATGTATCTGATACAGAATTTTTTGAAATACTTTAATATAATTGTGAAAATGGATTACTGCAATTTTACACGCAAATTTTTTCACACATTAAATATAAATGCGTTACAACATAAAATATTAGTGAAGGCTATAAAAAACGGCTACAGTTTCTGCATAAGTTCAAGAATATCACTTTGTATGCATGCCACTACACAAATGGCAGGACTGGAAGATTCTTTAGAATTGATTTCTGCACTGCGTCGTAGGCTGAGGTAACAAGGTTCTTTCTAGACATATTGAAAGCAATTTAAGGGTTGGAAAGCATATTCAAGGGATAACAATTAAATTACGTCACGTCGGCATTCTAAAGGATTATTTCAAGAACAGTAATGTGGCGGCTTAACAAGGCTGAATGCTGTGAGGGAGAAGCCAATGGCGTGTCTTGCTTATCTTCATTCACCGGAGAGCCTATCTCTGTTGCTTCCACCAACGTGTCACTGGAGACATATTGGTAGTCGTCGAGTAATCTTCTTTGATGAATCCTATTTCAACCTGCAGCCAAATATCGTTTCATCTGGAGACAAATAAGAACCCAATATCAGGAAAAAGGTATCGGTGGCTGTAGTAGATGATTTCGGCACACCACCATCAACAGTCACGCAACTTTTCACAAATTCGACGAAGGCGTTCTTGACTGCTCGAAGTACAAAAGATTTTACTGAATTTAAAATTTTTAAATGTTATTTTATTTTAATTAGAATTGCTTTTGGCTGAAATACGTCGGTCTCTGGATACGTTATTTTCTATTGAATCGTTTTCATACTGCAAATAGAGCATCCGACATAGAACATATTTATTCGTAATAAGTTTAAGATAACTTTTGTCGAGGCATTTAAGGCCACGAGACCTTACTAGAGTGTCCAAGTTGTGTTATTCTAGTCATGCTTGATGCGTGATGAGAAATCTCAGTTTCCATGAAAGTTTGATTTCTCTTTTTTTTATTGGGTGGGATTACGATGTTAAAAAGAGAAACTCCCTCCCCTAGAGGATTTTTGTTTACTTATGAATTTATGAGTCAACTGAACACGAGAAGAAGCATCGATTGTTAAAGTTGAAATATCACCTTATTTAGCTCCAACTAATCAGAGGCCCTCGCTACTCGCGAGGATCTCTTTTAAGGTTCATTTATTAGCATATATTTCTATTCTCTCGTACTGTGTATAAGAGGTCTGGTTCGAACATAAAATATATTTTTTATATCAAATAAATTCAATATTGTGAATAAAGGAATACCTTGTCATATACTAGTTTAAGTTTTTATAAAATCGTATTTTATACAGCCATGTCGCTGAAAAATAGAACTTTCAGCATAATATAAGATAAATCAATATCGTATTAACAGTGCTCGTGAACAAAGAGATTTCACATGGAATTTAAAATAGGAACTGTAAGTTCGTCATTGCCATCCATATACAGTGGACAGAAATCATGGGATACCTACCTAGTAAGGGATAGCCCCACCTTTCGCCAGGATAAGGGCAGTCACACGGAGAGGCATTGAGTCCATTAGTTCACGAAAACGTTCCATAGGTATTTCCATCTATGCTTGTTACACCGCTGTCCATAATTCCATTGCATTCCTGGGTGGAGGATCCAAAGCTCGAACGGACCTTTCCACAGCATCCCAAAGATGCTCCACACGGTTCATGTCCGGTGAACATGGAGGCCATTCCATGGTGGGAAAAATCTATGGAATTCTCTTCGAACCATGTTCTAGTCACTACGGCTCTGTGGGGAGGCGCATCGTCCTGCTGGAAGAGTCCATTGCCCTGTGGGTGCACGATGACCATGAAGGGATGCAAATTGTCTGCAAGGATGGACACATAACCTGGGGCGTACAGAGATGCGTCTAGACCTACAAGAGATCCCAACGTGTGCCAGTTTAACACGCCCCAGACCATTACCAACAGTTCACCAGCCTGAACAATTCCTTGTTGACATTGCATAGCTTCGTGCGTTTTCCGCCAGATATGCACCCTCCCGTCCGCTCGAAATAACTGGATACGGGACTCATAGGACCAAGAGACCCGTTTCCAATCATCCAAGGTCCAGTGCCGATGTTTTTTCGCCTACTTTAGGCGTAGAGTCCTGTTTCGTGGTGTTCGGAGGCTCCTATAACCTATTGCAGCTAATTGTCGCCTGATGGTCTTGGTGGAGACATTTCTGGCACCTCCCTCGTTGGGGCGCCTCAGTAGCCAGGTGGGAAGGAGCAGCAGTGCGTAGCACACGCTTCTTGATTAGACCGGGGTTCGAACCCGTCACCACCAAATAAGGTCAGGAATGACCACCGCATGTCTCCGGAGCAATATGGCCTTAGTTGCTAATGCTCCTAAAAACCAAATAAGAAACAAACAAACCTCCCTCGTTGATCGGCGGTGATTTCAGCCACTATCGCTCTCCGGTTGGCTGAAATAATGCGAGACAGACGTTGACGGCCACGTTCATCCACCAACTTTCACCGCCCACAGCGCTGTCCACGATGAGATTATTCCGGAAATGGCGTATTCCCGATACACTCTTGATAGAGTCGAACGGAGGATAGCGCAATTTCTGTACCACCTCCTCGATAGAGTGACCCATGCGTCGGGCACCTACTATCATCCCTCTTTCAAAGTCGATTAACTCACGACGTTTATCCATACTGACATCGAATTACCGTCTACGTGAAGGCAGTGTACCTATATACCAGCCAAGCGGTGGGTTCGTACACTAGCGAGAGGGGTGACAGAGTCGCGTTGCCAAGGAACTAGGTATCCCAGGAATTTTGTCCTTTCTATGTATATGCCATCTTACTACAGACGTTTCATTTTATCTGTGTGCGTTCTGGCGAGTCTTATCTACAAAGAAATTCCGGATGAGGAAACACCACTGGAATAAAAAAAAGATTTTATTAACTAGAAGTACGAAATGGCGAAGAAAAACGTTTAATGAACCCATATTATAAAAGTGTTTTCAGATTACCTTTTATGCATAAATAGGCCTCTCTATATCCTTAATCTCTGTAATAATATTTGTAGTTGCGGAATTTAATTATAGAACTTGTGAATTCTTTTGCGTTAATTTTTATATTACACTTATCGATTAGTATTTCGGAAATTTTAATAGCCCAAAACTCTTTAATTTGTGTTGAGAGACTGGCAGTTATCTCGTCTTACAAGAAGCCAAGAATATTATAACAGTAGCCTTATGCACTCCTTTTAGATACGGAATGAAAGTCAGGTAATTAGTACAAGCGTTTAAAAGAATGGGCCTAAAGAGGAACCTTGTGGTACGCTTATATTAAAGGATATTTTGCGAGAATTGAAATATTAGTTTCAGATAAGTGTGATTGAATATTTAATCAAGTGATCACTCATAAAAAGGTGAAATAATACCATAATTGTTCTTGAGGAACGATGTAAGTTACTAATGGTAAAATTTGTATATTCCTCTCGTGATGAATTATTTGAGAATAGAAAATAGCAATTTTTTTTTGTATATCTTACGAAACTCACCTCGTTAATCCTCGCGGTTGATGAACTTCAAATTTTAGAAGAACTGATAGTTAAAATGGAAAAATGTTAAGCTTTCCTTTGAGTTGGTATAAATGATAACTTGATGAGTGATCAATCAGACTTTTGGAGTCAGAATGACTGACTTTTGTTGCCACCTTTAGTTGGTATAAGAGTCTGAATGAGAAGCAGTTGGTTATTTGAAGGAGAAAAGTTGATGGCCTATAATGCTTTGGTGCAAATTTTGAAAGAAAATGAGATTCAGAGCCAAATTCGTGAAGTCTGCAGGTAAACGAGTAAAATAAAATTTTCTCAAACTACGTACATCATGGGTCTTCAACTTTACTCCTTGAAATACTCGACCACTTCTCATTAAGACTCTTGGACGACCAACAACGAAAGTTATTCATTCTGATTCTTGCTTTTTAACTCCTTCAATTATAATTTCGCCAATACCGAAGAACTAATTAAAAAGTGTGCGCACATTCCCAGAGGGGATCTTAATACTTTTCAGTTTTAACTATCATATCTGTTAAAAGTTAATCAAACTGTGAGGATTAGTGAGTCGAGTGGTCGTAAAATATAAAAATCATTTTCTCCGTTGTGTCAAGAACCCTCCCTGCTATCAAGTACTTTAATTATGTGAATCTCACTACTCTGATAATAGCCGAGGACTGTAATTTATTTTAATTAATTAAAATGTAATTAGCTTTTAATTGCCTTAATAAAGGTCGAGCTTTGAGTGATACAGACTTTTCTATGTCAAGCAAGGGGTGGCTTGGTAACAGCATGACGGCCAACTTTAACGAGTATGGGACTCAATAAGACGCGTGCGTGTACACAGTTATTCCTATATCTACCCTCCCTCTCCAATTCGTTGTGTGATGGATATAAAGCAGAATAACCAGGTGTCATTCTGGAACCAAATAAGATTCTCGTAAACAAGATGTAATGAAGAGCATGAATTCAGAATCTGGTCATTGCTGCTGTTGATACTCAAGGTTTCAACAGCAGCAATACTGAGTCATACTTCTGTAAGTGTGCAGCAGTATGGCTACATACACCGGCTAATTAAATACTACTAAAACAACACTTTTCGAACAAGTGAAGTCCAGCTACTGGAAAACTAGCTGAAAGTAGTACCACTGAAATTTCAGGCAAGGCTATCGCACAGCACATGATGAATGAACCACTTCTCATTCCTGTCGAAGCAGCAAACATCAAAACTAAAATGAAACTTTGTTTCATTTGGGGTTGATGCTTGCTGAATTGTTCCTGATGATGAATTGCTTGCTGTTGCTTTTGAGATGATAAACAAAAATGACAAAGCACTCGTACAAATGTTATCCACGTGTTCACTAATACTCCTTTGCTCTGGTTCAATGTAAAATAAAAATAACTTCAGAGTGGAAAGTTATTAGTGTTGGAAAAATGACGCAAGGAAACAAGCGTGCGTAGAACCATTCAAAAACAAAATAAAATAATACAAATTAGATAACTTTTAACACATTTTTCCATTGTGAACGTATTTCTGAATCTATAGCTAGTATTTCTGTTTTCCAAGAAACCACTGATGCCTGTATGCAAACAAATCTAAAAATAAATAAAGGAGTTAACAGCCAAAATTAATGAGGCAAAAATTTAAAGAATAGAAAAACAAGAATTCCATCCTCTTCTGAGTGCTTAGCAGACCTCTACGTAATGAGGGAACTTCTTCCTGCAATCCAAGCAGAAAACCACAGAAGGACGTCCCATCGACGAATGTAAATACCTAAAAATTAATAGCTATAAGTAAAAAGGAAGAATAAAGGATAAAAGGTATAGGACCAACACCTCTAAATCCTCAGAAGGTCGTATTTCCATTGTGAATCTCTAAAGAACAACCAAGCGTCCACTGATACCTCTATGCAACCTGCGACAGAAAAGACCGAAGAAAGTATTATTTTCTTCAATACTCGTTTCCAAATAGGTACATATCTTTCCTATAACGTGACCTCGAAGAACTTGACCACTCCTTTATATAATGGAATAACAGCTTCTTTTTCTCTTTTGGCATAATTCCTAAATGTGGACAAAACCCCCATGTGCTGTCCTAGAACCTGTTTAAAATCTTCTTATAAGTTTGTACAGTTATTCCCAAGTCCTTTTTATTATCTATGAGATCTTAATTTGGTAGCCAAGTGATACGTTGTTCTAGAATTACTGCTACCCAGATGCAAGGCCTTGCATTTGCCTATTAAATCTCAGCTGCCATTGTTTATATAATCGGAAAACTTAGACATTAAACCTGAAATTCCTACATCAATATTATTAATGAATATTATATCAGAAACAGTAAAGGACTAAGAACTGAATCACTTGATATCTCATTCATAACTTTTGTCCATTAAGATTAGTGGCTATTTATGACTAAACCCTGTATCCTACCACTCAACCATCTGTTTATCCATAATAATAAGCTGTTACACTGATGAGAGAAAGCTCTTAATGCCACATTGCTTCAATTTATACAATAATCGTTCATGTGGGATTGATTCAAAAGTTTTTAAAATGATTTTAAAGTTATTCCTCCAATCAAATTCTATACTGACAACCTAATTTTAGCTAATTAGATTAGTCAGACATGATTTTTTGCCATTAACAAAGCTATGTTGTGATTCCCTTACAATTCCATGCCTGTTGATATGATTTTATACGTATTGCATTCTTAACTGAGGACCCCTAATCTATATAAGCCAAACTGACGGCTCTGTAGTTATTCATTTCACCCTTTTTGGTTACCTTTTTGATTAGGAGAGACATTTCCAGTCTATAGGGACATCCCCCGAATCCAAGGATGCTCTCATCATTGCTTACATATTTTGCTTCTTCATTGAATATAACTGAATACATTTGTTCAGCTCCTGGTGTCCTGTTCACTTTAACTGTAATAATCTCGTTTCTATTCATCATAAATTGTCATCAAAGAATCATTCTACTCCCAATTAAAACTAACTGGACCACCAGTATGCTCAATTTCAAATGAAATTTTCCCTCACATGTGGATGCAAAATATGTATTCAGTATATCAGCAACCACTCAGGATCATCGAAATCTGAATAAACATTTTTTTATGTAGATCAATATGATTGATTCCTTTTCTTTTACGGTTAACATATACGAAAAATCCTTTCTGCTGTTCTTTGAATTCTTAGCTAAGGACCTCTTGTAATCTGTCTTACATTCCTAAAACTGAATAACTTTTTACAACCTAATTTATATCTATTATAGGATTTTGGATCCATTGATAATTTATAATCATCCCTTGCATCTTTCCTCTCTGCCACTAAGATCATTAATTGAACAATACCTTTGTGTTAGTATAAAAAGGTTAGTAGCTTCCATCATAACTTCCTTAAATTTGTTAAAGTTACCATTTAATTCCGCTGAAAAGAACCAATATGATATCTAAGACCATTGTAATTCCATTTCAATTTTATTTTAATTTTCCTTCTGAAAACCTTTTCGCTCTCTATTAGCTACTTCCTTAAATAGATCTCGCTTCAACTATGATCACTGCTCACCAGTGGTTTCTTTTTAAGATTCTTAATGATGAATTGGTACTTGTCGAGTAATTGATCTCTTCAGTAATCAATAGTAATCAGTCTCTTCTAAGAAATCATGAATAAAGCATCAGTCCTGAATGATAAATCAAAAACATTTTCCAATCAATAGCACATTCTTCTGTAATTTATAAATTTTTACGTCAACAATAACCACAAACACCTATTCATGTTAAGGGTCTCTACAGCAATCCATCCTCTGAAATTGGTTCAAATACTTGAAAGGATTTCTGAAGATTCCACAAACGATTAATCACACCCCAGAAACACAAAATATCACCATGGCAACGCATCGTTCATCTTTAATCGATTCTCAAAAGACTTTCGATTCTGGTGACTAACTGAGATTCATTTCGCTTTAAACAAACCCTGCACAGACTGTCTACCAATTCATGAAGAGTCTAGTTAGTTCTAGAGGATACAATTAGAGAGAGAGAAATTGTACACTTTAACTGAAAACATACACAGCAACTAATACTTACCCTTTCTTCTCGTGGTATTTTCTTCGTCTTCCAGATGAATTCTATAATGGCGATTACGACTGCAAAACCCATTCCAGCTAACAGCACGACGAAGACACCACCAACATTAGCCAATCCAAGTTCGCTCGCAACATTAGATTTCTTCTTGTCGTCATCGCTGCATAGTCCTCCACCCTTTTCTTTCCACCATCTGTCTTTTAACACGTGCAGTTTACCAAGTTCTTGGAGTTCTAAAATAGCGCTGGTAATGGCATTCCGGTAAGGAGACCCTTGTAAGTAAATCAAAAAGTGACATTACAGAAAATAGGATACGGTATGCAAAATTAATTAATCAAAATAAATAAATATCGGATTAAATGTGTAAAATAAGTAGTCTTGGGACACGACTAGTTGGCGTACGAATTACCATCTCCAAATTCAGTCTGCGTTTGATTTAAAGGTATTTCTGGACACGTGGTCTATTAAAGGTAGCTGGAAATGTGATCCTTTGGCTTTGTCATAGGGGTTTCGATATTTCACAAGCCCCTTCTTTAAAAGAATCTTTTTTCCTAGGTGAGGACCTTCTGCTCACAGACTGCGACTTCACAGTGGGCCTTGAGAATCTTGGCAAAGTCACCTCAAAAATGTTCCTGGTGATGAAATAAAATATCGATGTGTGTGCGCGCGTGTGGTTGAAAGTGCTGTCTGAAGGCACGAGGCAGCACGCCAGAATACAAACCCAGCTGACTTCGATCGTGGGTTGTCATGCATGTGGCAGGTCACAGCAAGAGACCCCGTACATTCTCCGCATTCTCTATCTGCCGTCGACGGAAATAGCGAACTGATGGAGCCACAGGTGTGATTCGGAGAGTAGACGAAGGCCAGATAGACAAATTTGTTTCAACGACCGCGGTCAGAGTATATACACACACAGACTCTAGGCATTTATCACCACATCACGCCCAACAGCTTGTGGCTGTGTAACACACCGCAAGAAAAAGACAAAAGGAGACGCGAACGAAAGCTTTTTTTATTATTCTGACAGATACGTGACCATTAACGATAAAATCGGTATTTATCATCAGTCCTGAATTTAGAGAATATTTATGTTCTACCACTTCATTTAAAAAAAAGCAAACTTGATTAATAAATAATAAACGGGTGCACTACTGTACACTCTCGCCTGAATGGTCAGGCGAGAGGATACAGTAGTACACCCGTTTTTGTTTATAGTGGTCCTAGCTCAATGACTGCTAGATGGTGACGTTCTTGTGTTTTCTTTCTTTCTTTGAACTCCTCTGATCCCATGCAGCCGTCTCTGAGTATAAACAGAATTTTCGTTTTTTAAATCAGTCCTGGAAGAGCCTTTATGGTTAGGATGGCTTACAGTTATGTAAGCTGACCTAACCATTATACAACCCAACAATCTCGCTATCTCTGGCCTTAACAGTTTGAATTAAGACACAGAGTATACTACGCAGAGTTGGGGGGAGGGGACCTCGTGCAGCTCGACAAGAAATATTAAACGTTATACTGTGTCCTAACCATTGGAGTTATTCCATGATGATTTAAAAAAAGACAAATGTCTTTATAACTAAACTTAAAACCAAAGCTTCGTTGTAACTCGAATTCAAGTGATTGCATCCATGTTCGAGCATCTGCTAAAGTACAGTATCCACAATTCTGAGAGTTTTATTTTTTATCACTGTCTTTGGTTCAGTTGAGGAAAGACACCAGTTGGGCATACAGGAGATGAAAACTGATGATAAAAAAAAAGATTCTTTGATGTGATGGAGCTTACACTTTAGGACATTACCAGGGTCTTGGATCAAGTTACGAATATCATTTCTCGCAGTTAGGCAACCGCGCCAATATGAAACCAGTCAAAATATTTGTTCGAATATTATCTTTGTAGTCCTCTTTATGTTTGGACAGATCATCATGGGTCCACCTGAACAGCATTTCGCGTGTGAATCTTATTGAGGGATGAGCTTCTTTATTGAGGGATCTGGAGAACTGTCTTTCTGCATGCCATCAGATTTACTGGAACCTCAAGGTCGCGATGAGTGGCTAGAGTAATGTTGATAAATTGACTTTTTTTTCTTAATATTGCCCACTAATTATAACAAGATAACGTCATTCACTAGATGATAATCGTAGAATTCTACTAACTAAAAAAAATGGCTACCATCGAACTGTTGTAATGGGATAGGCAGCTTTACAGCTATGCTGCCTTTGCTGATACACTTTGTTCCTTAAGTAACGTGACACACCGTGTCGAAATTCTTCCTCTAAGAACCCGCCTCCTTATTTAAAGTGTCCAAGAAACTATTTTAATTGGGTTCAACACTCCGTTAAAACTATTCTAACTTATGGAAACGACTTCAAAGTTTCCTTTCATTCCACGCAACCCAAGAACATCGTTCTCTTTCAAGTAGCGTGGCTACCAAAGGTAATGTTTTTGGACATAAAGTATCGACTTCAACCCGCAAGAATTCCGGAAAAAAAGAGCGAAAAGAACGCGAAAGAATAGCAATTTCATCGCCTTCGATCGCAGGTTTGTCATGCATGTGACAAGTCACAGGCAGAGATACCGCTTATCGTCGGCGTCTTAAGTCGGGAGGATGGCGGAAATGGCGTACAGATGGAGTCATGGGGGAAGGGTGGGGGGGGCGAAGATATTTCGCGGACTGCATCACGGGGGGGGCGAAGAAATAGACAAACGAGAGACGGGCCACGTGGTCAGACCAAATCGCACACAGATCCAGTCACGAATTAATCATGGCGCGCGCACGTCAAATGACGCATGCAATCACGAGCACCCTATCGATTTAGCAGATGTGACGTACAGTGAAGTGCGTGTGTTCGTTTCTTACGGAGCGTTCGTCGAAGAGGAAACTGCGGAGTGTGGACGTCTAAGAAAACGGTTAAGGGGGAAGGTACGCCCCTTCCCTTCTTCATCAACCCCATCCCATCAAGGATTTACAGCGAGGAATAATTTAACAGGCGCTATTTCGAGAATTTTAGAAGGCTGATTGTTGCGTTTGAACCATCTAGAAATTCTTGAATCCTACAATGGCTTCAATAGGAAATACCATCGAGTCACGCGCATTAACGATAACATTTTATATTCATTAAAGCCGAAATTTATAAAAATCGCACGATAGTGGTACACGTGTGATTTTTTATAAAAAAAACAAGTGTTTTAGAAATTAATAACATTTAATTCAAATTAAGCAATTTAGATTTCCGGGATGGAGCCCTTTGCGATGGAAATATTATCCGTAATGATGCCAGGTCTACCAGCACGATGTAAACTTCCTCCTGTTTAAATTTTTCAGCAATATGTGCATCACCATACTAGCGCTAGAAGATTCTCTTAGCGGCGAGGCAAACTTGTTTTATTTAGCAGCGAGATTGTAAAGATAATCTGCGTTCACCTTAGATGTTAAAGAGAAGTTTCTGATAAGTTTCATTATTGCATCTACCCACACACAGCTGCGTCCCTGTTTGTAGAACGACGATTCATATTTAAAATTCGGATGTAAAAGGTAATGAGGCCCATAAACAAGAGATCCTTTCTTAAAGTGCTAAGTTTAAAGTTCTCCAAATCATTCGCTATCTGATGGTTTATTTTCAGCTTTTTCACGCAGGCCCACTGAGTGCTGAATGTGTCATGGCGTGTGTGTGTGTGCTGTAACGGTGAACCATGGTGGGGGCAGATGTCTTAAACTTTCTGTAGGGTTATTATGCACGACCAGGTCTCGTATTTATTACATTATCATTGCTGGAAACATTCGCCTGCAAGATTTGTGTATTTTTCTCATTAAATAAACTTAGCAACTCCAAATTTTTATCGCATTAAAAATTCCTCAATTCAAATTAAAAATTCGTGAATAATTGAAATTAAAAATTCATAAATTTATCGAGATGAATGTGTCTATATTACTTTTTTTTAACATTATAGGAAATGGCATTTATCGGCGTTTAATTAGCTCCAAGGCGTCTCAATTTACAGAACACATTTTACAGAAGCCAGTCAGTTTACAGAAGACATTACAGAACCAGCCTCGAAACACTGCATGTGTTTCGAGGCTGGTTTGTGTATTCATGGGATGAAAATTCCTCAGGGAAAATATCGATGCATCCTTTGCGCTTTTATTTTCTTCAAATGCATAAAAAGTTCACTTCTTCATCCATTAGATACCATAATACTAATATTTCAACAATAATACCGGTCTCTTTTCCCCCACTCCAGTTTGCGCTAAATATTCAATCAGATAGTCGCTTATCTCTCAGCCTTATTGTAGTCAACCACTGATCAGAGAGAGAGAAAGAAAAAAACTTTCTTCGCAGTTTCTTTTTTGTCCATCCACGTCTTACTTCGTTTCAAATCAGCCCCTTGCGTTTTGGATCCGAGATGGGTATTATCGTCTGGCGAGGGGGCTTTAGCGGTCGTCACTCACGCGCAGTTCTTCAGCGTGCGTTGACAGCTCCACGGCATGCTACTGCCATTAGACAAGTTCGCGAACGCAACTGGGATGCTGAAATCTCAGTCAGAAGAGCCGGTTTCTGACACGTTCCTCAAAGGGCTTCACGTCTAAACTTTGTATTGTGGTCCTCGCTATAGGAAAGTTCTCTTTGTCGTTGGGCAACGTGCCGTTCGTGAGGCTCCTCGTTCTTCTGCCCAGAGTACGAGTACCGCAATGAACTTTGAAAGATATACACTCCCTCTTGACTTTGTGCATCATGGTCTTAGTTGCCAATGCGCCATTAAACAACAGCCAACCAGCCTCTCTCTCTATCTCTGTATATATATGAACTGGTTTTTGTGTTCATGGGATGAAATAGCCTGCGAAAAATCTCAGAAAATCCAAATTTCCACACTACTTATAAAGAAGGGAGTTGGGGGAGTAAAGATGTAGTTTCTTAATGAGATTCGAAATCGAAACTTTCAAAGTGGATGGCACTCAACACCCACTAGTTCATTGTAATAGAGTTTAAGGCGCGTCAGCAACTTAGGTTATATTACGCCTATATAGCGTGTCTGTAAATTATGTGTTGTGCGGTCGATTTGCAATTTGTTGGATGAAAAACCTGAGATTTTGCCAAACCATGCTATCCTCCTTAGACCGACTAACTCAACCAAGTTGTTAATAAAAGCCCGTAAAATATAAAAAAATAAGAAAAATTGAATGAAAATATCCATAAAAATTCCTCGTTTCATTAAAGGGATTCGAACCCAGTTTTTTTCCAGCCGGTGTGGGTAGGATGATGAATCTAACAAGGGCCGTTTATGCTGCTACAGATTAAACCACGTTCGTTTACAGATAACGTTTTATTCTGCGATTAATGTTAAATTCTAAGATTTTATTTATCTATTTGCTTCCTTACGACATATTTTTCCTTACTTTCTGCAGAGCACTGCCATGTGAAAGCCGCGCATATAAGAACATTCCGTTTATATTCCGCATTCGTCTAAACGAAAGTTCCACGATTCTTTATCTGCCAGCGAAGAGAACATTTTGTTGACTCCAGACTGCAATGATCATCACGACATGTTGTCATTTCCGTTGCAACCCCATAAATTTATTTATGTGCTCCGTGTTGGCCAGGGCAGTCTGGATCTACCACAATTCGTTGCAGATAACAGAGTACGATAATGCGAAACATGGAAAGTCGACATTTTCAGGATTTCCTGACTTTATTATGGTCTGAGAGGAATATCAAATTCACCAAAGGACACTTTAATTATTATGGGGCGTTCATAAACTGCAGGAAGTAAACGAGTTCCTTTATTTACTGAGACCTTACGGCAAAAGCAACACGAAGACCGGTCGTATTGGTTGAAGAGTTATCATTCTTCATCGTCCAGCATGAATTTCAATGGTAGCCCATACAGTCACATTTTCCCGATATACTTTCCGAATGTAAATTATTCTAACCATTTTTACCATAAATAATAGGTAAGGTTACTCGGAAATAAGTATAATTTGAAGGCGAAAGAAACGGTAAAAGTTATTTTGTCTGTCCATCGTTTAAATGGCATTGGTAATTCTTCACTTAGTCATCAAGTAAATCTAATGAAATAATATTTTCAATTGTGAATTCTCCTGTTTTAGGTTATAGGTAACATTGAATCTCGACACCATAGAGACTGATTAGAATAAAGTGATCACATACTCAAATCCACAAAAAGCTTATATCAATCTGAATAATTATTCGTGGAGGGAAGTCAATAATTTGGGTGTACCGGTCAGCGGAAGAGTTCTCCGAAAAGAACATTTTAACTCCAATTCCATGTCGAAAAAAATCGTTCATGTACGCGACTTTATACACCAATTTAGTTTAAAAATTGGATCATATTTCATAATAAAGGCGTGACTCAACTTTCCAACAGAATTCTCAGGTTCAAAAATATCTAACACCTGGCTCAGCTGCAGGTTTGAACTTTTTGGCATGAAACAAAGTACTGGGCTGTACGAGTTGTCAAAAAGCCAAAACGAAGAACTTATGGAGATTTAAGATTCCCATTTTCACAGCATTTCTCTCTCTTTCCTAAATAAATCAGCCTCGATGCTGAAAATTCTGCACTCAATGAATATCGGCCAAGTATTGCATGTAGTGGTTATTGGTCTGAAGTCTGCGTTAGTGGGTCCAACCTTCCAATATTTCTTGAAAATTACTTTGGTCTCCCAGGTAAATGTATGTAATATATATCTTTTAAAACGGGGTTTACGAAGAGACTTCTATACCTTTGGGTCTGTAAGTCCATCGAGATGGGTATTTCGCAAGCAGTTCCTTTTCATCTTTGCTATTTTCTGAGATCATCGTGCCTCTCTTGTATTCCCCACTGGGATTTATTTAATGTGCCGATGCCAGTGCAGAGTAATTTCAAAGCAATAAGACAAACCGATATATTGACACTGAATAGCAATTTTAGGCCTCTTTGTGAACATATTCCAGATGAATCCAGATAAGTCAAACTAATTGCATATTATATTTCTTTTCAGCCAAGTAGAACTACAGTACTGGATTGTTCCCATTCACTACGCCTAGGCCTAGTAGAGTACAATAGCTACAACCAGCTAGGCAAATAAAATTCATGGATGTGATTTTAGACATCACTTTATTCTTTAAAGATAATATGGAACGCACACCCGAAACACTAAGGGCGTTCTGGGAAATGTTACTAGACCTGTGTAAAATACAGAGAAGAGACGCTATCTGGAAATGCATTCCCCTCTTTCTTTCAATGCTCTTGTATGTAGCGCAATAGAAATATGGTCCGCTGCTATACAGGACACACCAAGGAAAATTGAGAGGCTGCATTTATGGGTCTTCACATGGGCAAATAGATGGTTCCACCTCTATGTCAACAGTATGCTCGAGCTTTAAGTGTAGTCTCACTGCACAGAGCTAACGTCATGAAACCAGAAAAACGTTTCTTAATCTATGTACAGCGAGACATGATCACTTGAACATCCAGAGCAACTCGATGGAAAATCTCAGCTAAAGACCAATCTCAAGTTCCTCGGCACTGTGTTCTCATCTGACGAGACTGATCAACTTCAATAGACACTTCAAAATGCAATACTTGATAGCGTAAACACATTTCAGATTGATTTGCAAGAACTTCGACTCTTAACTATAGAACACCCTTCAAATTCTAGAGGGATGGTTGCTGTTAAAGGTCCAATTGCGTGTGACGGTATCAGGATCCTCAAAAGATAAACCATAGACCACCGCAAATAATTTTTAATAATTCATTCCAACTGGTGTTACCTTGTTATGATGTTGTTTTGTAAGGTTGATTCCTCCAGATATGAGATATAGGAATCATTGCAACACTCACTACAGTTACTAAAGAATTTTATTATGATTACCACCTCTTGCGACGCCAAAACGGACCACAGCACTTGTTCTAACTTTGTTTATCAGCCAGCTACTGTAAACACGATATAAACAAGTCTTGGCAATACAAGTTGAGAACTTATCCATTGTCCATGTACTTCGTAAAGTACAAAAGTTTCAAGTAAAAAAGAAAAGAACAGACAGAGATAAGAGAACATTGCACGATAATTACTACACACCTACAATGGGATTTTTATTGAGAGTAGGTTAACCGATTGGAAGTAAATAATATTCTACCAGTGCTAAAGCTGATCGTGAGCTGAATAGGAGACTTTGTATATGTTCTCTCTTTCTCTCCATCATTCGTACTTTGTTTCTTCCATTTCAACAACAGCATTCCGCACGCCCTGAAATTCCTTGAGGTTGTTAAGGTCTACATTTTCGCGCAGCTACGAGAACGGAGACATTTTAACAAGCTTAGTACCTGTTCTGCTGAAGCTGTACTTTTTTGGTGCTTACGTAATTGCTATGGTCTTAATGGAAAGGAATCCGGCCAGATAATGAGATTGTACTGCACGCAATTTTCGTGGCAGGCCACATAAAACTCCCTAGTGAGCCATATATGGTTACGACTCGGAGGAAATCCTTGCTTTAAAGAAGCTATACGATCTGTCCATAAAGGACGAGCCCACTGGTTGTTCGCATCCATTGAGGTAAAGAACCGCATCAACTAACTTACTTGAAGTGTCTATAAAGAAAGAAGCAAATCCTAACGATGAGATGATAATTTTCAGCGCAGTATTACAGCGGCAGATTTTGATTTGAAATAATTAGAAAAATTCTGCACTTAGGTGGCTTGACTAAGGCGACTAAAGAGCTTTCGCATATTGCGAAGTTGAAATTAAATCAGTGTCGTGTGTCTAACTTGATCCCCCTGTTGTTTATTTTCTCGTGCGCTTCTAAACTAGAAATATTTTGGTCAGAAAATCGACTTCGATTAGCAAAATTTTTACAGCACAACCAAAGATATATGTACTTAAATTAATCTTTACTGAATGTCTGCTTTTTTTTTATGAAAGTAGACATTATAGTTCGACTTACCATCTGGCATGGCTATTCCATATCCTTTGGAATCGAGCAGGCCTCCTATTTGCGTGAGATCGCAGTTTCTTTCTGTGATATATTCGATGGAGACAGATTCCATAAGAAAAGCGTAGCTGCCCTTTTTTGCCCGTTCTACCCCTTGCTGCGAATTCTTTGTGAAAACTGATGGCTTCGTTGACTCCATGGTGTGCCACATCCGTTTATAAGGTTGGATATTTGATTTCTATGAAAAAAAATGAAACATTTAAAGAGATATCTAAAAATAAAAAAATTAAACTTTAAATGATAAAAATCGAATTCAAATTATTTAAAAATTGTTAAGAATATGAGATCCAGACCGTTCAAAATAGAAACTTGTTGGATAAGGGAAAAACGTGAAGGTGGATACGTCAAATTCTTAAAATTTGTTTTTCCAAGTCGACCTTTGAAGGTCTTTTCTTACTTCATTGTGATGACTCCAGCATAACTCTGTCAGTAACAGACATGCGGATCGACAGCTTCGCAAATGGAGAAAAAGATTCTCACTCTAAAATCTCCACGAAATACGAAATATTTACATCGCTATACTTCATCTGATTTTCCTTCATTCTATAGGGTAAAGAAGATTACTCCTGTAAGACCGACGTCTTGCGAAATGTTTATCCTTTCTTGGCACATCCTCTTTCAGTATTACCACAACAATGAAACTCTATTTTCGATAAATAAGTAAAAAGCCCACAGATTGAGAAATGCTTCTAAGTTATGAAAATACTTCAACGACTACGTACCCCCACCACAAATGGCACATGACAGCGCAGTTTTACATCAGGTAATACATTTCATACACCGTGTGGCTTAGCAAGGAGAATATCCAGAAAAGGATCCATGTGTAGTTGAATTCTCTCTCTCTATATATATATATATTCTAAAAGTATTGATAAAAATGAGTTAGCTTCCTGAGTAGCATTAGTAGACATTTATGTAACACGATGGACAACGCGATACAGTTCACCCACTACAAAGATACTCATCTCAAATTTAAAAAAAATTTAACGAGTCGGGCAAGAATATAATGATTATTCTTGTTCGCTTATTAAATATACTATTGAAATAAAATGAACACGAATCTCTGATGAAGGTTAAAGAGCCAAATAGCTGTAAAATAAGTTTAAAAAATCTCCTGGTGTTAAAGGAGGACAGAGCTTCAGCGTATAGAATACATTCAATTGTAATTCAAAAAGCTGCCTGTGAGTGTATCAGACCGTTAGGAATGTTAATGAGAGCGTCTTTGGACTTTAAGAAGATCCCATTGGATTGAAGAAGTGTTGATGTCTCCTCCAATACACAAAGATGTTGCCAAAGGGGCGCTGGGTATAACTATAGGCCATGAGCCTGACTTTTGTAGTAGGGAAGATCATGGAGTCTGTGGTTAAGAATGCGATTCAGGACCATTTCGACACGAATGGTAACTTGAATAAATATCAGTATAGGTTCATTAAGGGGAGGTGATTTGGATAACAATTTTTACATTATATACAGGGTGGTCCAGAAACCTCTTTACAAAATTAAAACCTTATTGTGTGAATAGGATAGGGTACATAATTGCATTTGAAGTGGATTTATGGTCGATAATTGCATTTTATTTTATTTTTTATTTTATTTTATTTTATTAATAGCAAGATACCATTAACAGCAGGTAACCATTAACAGTGTATCTGAGATCAGATCAATAAACATAATATCAATAATATGAAATCCAACAGGACGATAAACATTGATATAGATTCAAACAATAAAAGCACATGTACAAAAGAGGATTGTATTAAGTTAAGTTACCGGTAAAACAAGTAATAATTAATCCGTTAGAGAATAGAAAAATAATATAACAAATAAAAAGCTACAATAATTAGATGTGAGCTAGTCACTTTGCAGTTTAAGTGAAGAGGCAATCTTGTGGATGGAGTTCATCAGTGATTGGGAGTTGTCAAAGAAGTCAATGCGAGAGTCATTTGCTGATTTGCTGATTCTGTTCAGTGGACTGAACTTCATTAAGTCCGTGTTGGCAGAGTCACAGCGAAACGGTGTAAGGTTCCTGACTTGTCTACAAGGAGCATTGAAGTTTATTTTACTCAGGATATCAGATGCTTCGTAAATTCCAGTGATTACTTTGGCTAGAAGGGCGATGTCAGCAGTAACTCTTCTAGTGCACAGAGGCCTCAGATGAAAGTAATCACACAGCGATTCATAATACACTGAGTGATAGAATAGAGGATTGCGGTACGTAAGGTAACGGACAAAGTTTTTTTTTGGACTGCTTCAATTGTGTTAGTTAAAGTCTTTGTGTGAGGATTCCAGATGGGTGAACTGAATTCAAGGATTGGCAGAACAATAGTTTTATAGAGGATAACTGCATATCTGTAGCTTTTGAACTTGTATGTGTTCCGTTTGATGAATCCCAGTGTTTTGAATGCTTTGCTGGTGATTTTAAGGACATGGCATCGAATTTAGCACTGCTGGAAAAGAGAATCCCTAAGTCGTTAACTTGGTCACACCTTTCGATGATCACAGAATTAACAGTGTACTCCGTATTCATTAGTTGTGGAGATCTGCAAGATGAGAAAGAGATTACTTTGCACTTCGAGGGGTTAGCAGACAAGCCATTCAGAGATAGCCACAGAGAGAATTTATTGAGAGCACATTGAAGCTGTTGAGAATCGGTAGTCTCCTTCACTGCTGAGTAGATCTTAAGATCATCTGCAATAGAGAGCAACTTGAACATTGGAGGTGTACATGAAAGAAGGAAGATCATTTACGAAAACAATGAAGAGAAGAGGACCTAATGGAGAGCCTTGTGGTACTCCGCTTAGTGGTATAAAACAGTCTGAGTTCACTTGATCTATGATAACGCTCAAGGAACGATGCGTAATATAGCTGCGTAGCCATGAGAGCAAAGGGTCACGGATACCATATAGCTTAAGTTTTTCCAGAAGTTGTTCGTGCGGGACTTTATCAAATGCCTTGGATATGTCTGTGTAGACTGCATCAACTTGTAGGTGGTTATCAAGAGCTTCCGAGGTGTATTGCCAGAAAGGAAGTAAATTTGTGACTACTGACTTGCCACTGCAGAAACCATGTTGATTCTGATCAATAAAAGGCTTGAAGAATTCGAAGAGATGTTTGTGCACTGCTGTGTCGAAGAGTTTAGCCAGGCTGTTTTGCAAGGTTATGGGTCTGTAATCGCATACGTCATTTTTATCACCTTTTTTGAAAATAGGAACTATATTGACCTGCTTAAAGTGCTTAGGATACTTCCCCAGCCTGAGAGACAGGTTGAAGATCCGCAGTATGAGGGGTTTCAATGTAGTGACAGTCCTTTTCCAAAATAAGCCTGGAATGTCAGTTTGGAGTGGATCTTCTCAGATACTGATGATATAGGGCCGTACCGTAGAATAATGGGGGTATAGCATAATGGACCGATTGAGCCAATTTGGACATCACTTGGAGTCAGTTTTAGTTTTAATGACAGTTACAGGAATGGTGACTGCACGTGAATACGGATTTTCTCTTTTTTTTTCATTTAGACCGAAACACTGGACCACAGATCAAAATAAATTTCGGCGGAACTCAGTTCCCCCTTGAGGCTGTTGGTAAAGTGCCGCTTGAAGATCGCGAGTTTCTGCTGGTTTGAGCAGAGTACTGGAGGGCTTCTGACAGCTCTACCCGGGATTTTCCAGCCCACGAATTCCCAGATGTTGACGAAGTCGTGAACTGCGGAGCAAGATTGAGTGTCATTGTGAGCTTCCTAGCATATGCCAAGTTCTGGGCTTGGGTGTAGCTTATATTTTTCTGTGATCTTGAATATCGAATACGTCTAATTTAAACTTGGATATATACTCTAACTATTGAAGGTGGTTTGTATCATGTACCCTATTCACACGATAAGTTTATGTAATGGTTGTTTGTAGATACTCTACAAACTGCCTTTACAAAACTTCTACTATCATCCGATATGGTAGGACACTATATAAACTGGAAGCAATTGGAGTAACTGATAAACTACTACCCCGGATCGCAAGCTCCGGGAAACAGACGGGAAACAGATGGATATCATAAATCTCCAGGGCGGATCATTGTAATAAGTGATGGTCCCTCAGGGCTTTGTGTTTGGTCCCTCTTCTATAATGTTCTTGTCTCTACTGACAAGAGTATCCAAAGGAAGCTGTCGAAGTTTGTTGATGATTTGAAGATAGGAAGGGTGGTTAACAATTCGAACCAGGCCACACTGTTTCAACAAGACTTGTAGCAGTTGCATTTGTATGGTCCGAAAAACTGTAAAAGTCTGTTCTGAAAATGCGAACACCACTTACTGTACAGTACTACAAAACTTTTTTTCAATGTCAAAATTAATATTTAATAATATATAATAATATATAAAATATAATATTTTCTAATATTAAAAAGTAAATAAAAACACGTCACATTTTGGGTTTTATTTGATATCGCCGAGCTGAATGCAACGAAATCCAACTTTCCATTAGCTATAAGTTAAATTAGTTTAATCGAGATATTTTAATTGATGTGAAAATAAACTAGCTTACGCACACAGAACGCACGGATCTTTGCTGAATGCGTATCAGATCCTTGTTTGGTTCGGATAATTGACTTTTTCACCGTGTATAAAATGTTAACTGGGTTTTATTTAACGGAATATTCTCCTAATTTATATTTCTATAAACAAACGCTAGAAATGTGTATAAATACTTCTGTTAAGTATTAATTGTTCGCGTATCAAGTTTTATTCAAATTAGCCCACTAAATACATTCACAGAATCATCAATCTCACCTTAAAGAAAGATTTCGTTGAGCCTGACTCTACGCATCCATATTGAATAACTGATTGTTGGGCCAAATCCTTGGCGCTCTCTATGGGTGACTTCATTCTTTCCACAGTAAGGAAAGCAGCTAATTTGGCTGTGTAGGAGGAGATCATAATTAGCGTGAAAAACCACCACAGCGCTGCAATTACTCGAGTAGACATTGCCCTGAAAGATAAAAACACTCTTTTAAAATTCTGCTAGTCATAAATTCACGTCACAAAGTTTAAAAGTCTCCACTTATGACAATCTTACTGGACTCTTGTTATCTCTAATAAAACCCACAAAGGCATTTTAAAGACATTCAAAAATATGTCGCTATCATTACGCTGTAAACTTTTACTGTCCTAAAACGCATAAAACACATTGACTGCTCTAAAAATAAAGCAGCCAGTTTTTACCAAAATACCTAACACATTGGCATTTAAAAATATCTTAAGACGCCTAATTTAGTGGCCTAAAATACAAATATGCTGGGCTAAAACCTAGAAAAGAATCCGGAAAAGATTAATATTAACATTATGTTAATTCATGTTGATTAATATTAAGGTTAACATTATGTTAATGGCATAAAATGATGCAAGGAAGAGAACTCTTTTCTACATCGGCCAAAAAATAAATAAATAAACAAAAATATTCAATGCTCTTCAATAAAAAATCCCATATCTCAAGGGGGGGGGACCCTGCTCGCTCGCTCTCTCCCCTCTTAGATCAGCAATAGCCTCGACTGAAGCGGCCTTTAAGTATTCCTCCAATCGCCGACGGGATTTGAACCCAAACCTTTCTAAATGAGTGTCAAGCGACAAACCCATTATGCGTTCATCGAGTGAAGCAGAAGCACGTGACATTTTCAATTGTAACGTCTTTCTTACGTAAGTTTTAAACTAGGTTTCTCTTTTTCAACAGCAGAGTTCTTCATCTTGCGCGCCACATGCAATAAATAAAAGTTTGGACTTTCATATATTTGGATTAGCTTTCAATTTTTCTGGAATGTGTCTGTTGAGACGGATTCAAATGTTTTTCACTTCGTTTTCTTCCAAACTATGCGCTTTGGAAATTCTTCTTCTTAATTAAAGGAATTTACTTATGCATGAGTAGTACATTCAAAATGTATCTCTAATAAAAGCCCACAAAGGCTTCAGTACGCGAAGAAATGCAAATAATACAGAAGAAATCTTTTCTCTTCTCAGGTACATTCCTGAGCACAGCACAAAAGTATTCAGGAAAGTACACCAGAAGATTAGGAGAAGTATCTGGTTCAGAGCCAAACATTAAGAATATAAAGTATGTATATAAGGTCTCTTTTGTTGTCCAGAAAGGTGGAGCCTTTGTGGGCTTTTATTAGAGATAAAAGTTGGGAACAAGCAGCACAGTGGCTACTTGTTGCCAACAGGAGTAAGACCATTGTTCGCACACACGATATAGCAAAGGCCTTCGTTTTTGATTCCTTTGATGACTGGAGGAATTTTACCACAGAAACTGATTTTTTTGATTCCCAAAAGAGACACGTTGACCATAGAATAAACTACAATGGCTTTAGTTTCTGTGGGGTCTATTCTAAACAACACCTGTGCAAACAACCACACTAAACTGTGCTCAAAAACTGTAAATTTTAATTGAATGAAGCCTAAACTTCGCAACTTGGTATAAGGCCAACTGAGAATGATAGTATTGTAATTGAACAGCAGTTCCTATTAGCGTATAATAAGAAAGAAAGGGACCCTGACAGCTACAAAACAAAGGTCACTTTTCGCATCCAATTCATACTTTTTTTTGATATTTCAGTAACCAGAAAAGAACAAACTGAACAAAGATAAAATCTTTCTGTATCTTTCGGGGTGATCCGGAGAACGTAATAAAACATTTTTCCTTACAGAACCCAACAAACAGCAGCCTGTGTTTGAATACTGCCTGCCTGTTCCAATGAACATATCATTTTCAAGCATTTATTCGCCTACGTAAATTACGCATAATCGTTATCCTAATCTCAGAAATGTAATAAATTTAACTGTTTCACTGTATTACGAGCATATAGTAGATAAAATTTCCTGGTATTCTTTGGATCGGTCTACAAATTCTGTAAATATCACATTCCTCCCGTTCAGAAAGGTTGCTTTAAGAAATACTTTTGAACTTAGTTCAATTCCAGTCGCGAGACCGATGTGATTTATTCCCAAAATGATGGAAAGAACTGCTAATGGAATTTCAAAGAGTAGACGAGTTAGTTGGCACTGGACGAGGGTATAATTATTTTCTCATGGCAACTGGTTTTTCATCCTGCAAACAAACCGCCCTTGCGATAAACCTATTAACAGATATATCAACATTTCCCAAAATAACCCAAATCACAGAGGCGATTGTATTTAAGTACGGCTGTGTCAATTCCCTAGAAGTGCCCCAATTCCCGCAAATCTGCTTGCTACTCCTAGGTACACTTCAGACAATCCATTTATAATTCCTTCTTTGATAGAGAAAGTAAAAAATGATGGACCTCGATTATAAACTGGCGGCTGTGACGTCTCTGAGAATTAACCAACAAAAGGTGGAACTCGTTTACTTGGCTTTTGTAATAAAAATAATCCAATGAAATCTATTTATTGATCTTGTAGGTGAACCTGGGATTCTTTGAGCAAGTAGTCTTGGTACAGAGCAGGTGTACTTACAGATGGCCACTTTTAGGGCCTTACAACCTACTTATCTCTAGACAGAAATCAAGATTGATGGCGGGCTTATAGGAGTAGCTATGGGTAAGGAAAGCGTCACCAGAACCCCGTCTAAATCAGCCTCTCTCTCTCTCTCTCTCTCTCTATCTCTCTCTCTCTCTCTCTCTCTCTCTCATGCACTGCAGCATGACTTTTCGCCCTCAACTAACCTTCCCCACCCACCCTCTCAGAAGTATGCAATAGCTAAACACACCGTGCAAGCGACGGGTCTGTCCAAGGTTCATAAAGCTAAAGAGATGATGGACACCTTAGAAAAACAAACGGGAGATGCTGCCTTGTAACAGCCTCCCCACCTGTCACTTTCGAGGTGAAATTGCTTAAGGCATTAAATATTCTCGCTTCTTTGTACAAGAATTATTAACCTCCCTTCATTCAGCGCACGGTTGGTTCCACATCTTCGTTCCTCAAAGAGCACCCGTGGCGAATTAAGCAATCTCTCAGTTAAGTAATCAGAAACTTAATACTTGGTTAGCTTTAGCTGGACTAACTAAAATGGTAGCAGCAAAGCAAACTCTGACACCTCGATAAGAAATGAGTGTAGTGAGGGTAAATTCGGCGAACTGAACAGGTGTTTACACATTACCCGAGATAGAAAGGCTGTCATAATAAAAGATGTTCGCCTGAATTCCTGTTTCGTCGAAGAGAGTGTTAAAGCAAAACGAAGAAAATTAAACAGCGGCTGATTTAATCCGGTATTGGTTATGGACGTTTTCAGGAACAATCTCCAAACTGTGAGCGGCATTAGAGATTTTGTTAAGGCTTCAAAAGAGAGAAAAATGGCGCATGCAGGCCCATGCAGCTTATAACTCCGGTTACAAAAGCAAATTGCCTTTATTGAAAAATACAAAGGGCTTTATATAGCATCTTTTCAGAAGAATTGTACGAAATAACGTGTAAAGTTTGCTGTAATAATTAAAAAAAACACAACTGGAAAGTACTGTATATCACAGTTTTTTTTAAATGTCGGCTACCCATTTTACACGCATTCACCTGTCAAACCAGTGAGATCCCCAAATCAGCTGACAAGTTACTTGCTGATCCAAAATACAGCAACCGTATTTGCCGTCTACGAATTCGCACAGGATGGCATTTAGGGATTGAACTGGTTGGAGCGATCCGATAAACGCAGCCTACAAGTAAAAAAAAAACGCGCTTTGAATTAGAGAGGAGTGCTAGTTGGCGGATCCTCCAGCACAGAGTGCCAAAGGTTGCACATTAAAAGAGTCACAGATTACCATCGAAAAGGCCCTCATCGAGAATGAGAGGTACTGCAAATTTCTGAAGAACAGTTTGAAGCCATCAAAAGCAAACGGCATCAACAATAAAATAATTGCGCAGAGATGCCTTTCCTTATATTTGAACTGGGCCATTGTAAATCTGGCTGCAGTAGGTCTGAACCTCTAGAATTTTTCCGCTACCAGTCAGGGGAAATAACATAGATTAAGTCTACCAGGTACTAACCTGTTAGACCTAATTTATGCAACAGACACCCTCACCGTCGACAGCCAGCATAAAACAGCCTTCATGTCAGACCATCTACCAGTAGCTCTCATTCTTCCAATCACTTCCAGGACATCCTGGCAACATCAGGCACCAGTTAAGAAGACAATGATCAGCCCTTCACTCCTCAATCCAGAGAAATGCTGCTTTGCAGAATCCATTTTTCCTTGGGAAGCCCTAAACCAATGTCACCCACAATTCGGGCTGCACTTTCTTTATCTGCCGGCTGCAGTCTATTGCTCGAACTGCAGCTTCAAAATGGCGCCTCAGTAGCCAGTTGGGCAGGAACAGCAGTGCGTAGCACACGCTTCTTGATTAGACCGGGGTTCGAGCCCGTGACCACCAAATACGGACAAATGCGGAAGGTCAAGAAATGACCACCGCATACCCCCGGATCAATATGGCCTTAGTTGCTAATGCTCCTAAAAAAAACAAACAACAACAGCTTCAAAAACAATTTCAATCTCTTGTAGTAGCAGAGCATGGTGGACCCAACAGCTCAGCTAAAATTTCAGAATAAACAAAGGCTACATGCAAAATGGAAAGCAACATCAGACCCACTAGACAGGATTATACACTTAACAGCCCGTGCCCAGTTCAATAGAGGCAAATCTAAAGCCATGAAAGCCTACATCGACAAAACAATCAAGATCAGGAAGGAACCGTTTAAGGCAAGGCATGATGAATTTCCTGAATAACTTAATCCGATCGAATGGCTAGACTACATCACAAGATTTAAGCCAAAGTCAGCATCAGACCTTAAGACCATTCACAACAGTTGTCAGCGAGATATTCTCGCTTCCATCTTCATTAAAAAAAGAGAGCTTATCCAGGCCATCGATGATATCCCATCAACGTCTTGCACCGGATATGATGGGGTCCCAAAATTCATCCTTTAAAGCGTTAGTGTTTACATCATTGATGCACTCCTGGGAATCTTTAATGGAATCCTCACAACACAAAGTTTCCCAACAGCCTGGAACCAATATATTGTCCGACCAATCCCCAAAACACAAGGAACGATCTCAGTTTTACAATTCAGGCCAATAATGAAAGCCTCATGTCTCCTCAAAGTCGTGGAGAAGTGTCTTCTTCCCATCCTAACCAACAAGGTTCTGCCATGTGATCCACCATTACCAACTTGCTTTAAACCACCAACATTCTGGGGGCTCTACAAGATAGGCCTGAGATGGCAATTGTTTATCTGGATATCCAGTCTGCATTCGACAGCATACACATCCAGCCCCTCCTGCAACTTTGTGATCAGCCCTTCACTGCGATACCAAACGGGATACCAAATCAAAGGTACTATACTGGAATTCTTGAAGTCGCTACTTACGACCAGGGTCCTTCACTTGACTGTGAATAAAAAATCTTTCACAAGGAAAGGTTGTGTAGGTGTTCCCCAGGGCGGATTTCTTTCAGGGCTCCTCTTTACGGGTGCCATCCACCCATTCCTGTGCCAGCAAACCGAATTTATCAGTTATGCAGACGACTTGAAGCTCCTCTATCGGATCCACGGGACAGCTCGACCTGATTCTGTTTCTGAAACTATTATTAACAGCCTTAAGAATCTGACATACTTGGCACTGTTTTGTTTTGTCTTAAGATAAATCCAAAGAAACTGCAGAAATGGTATTTTCACTCAAATCAAACCCAACGCAATTAAACCTGGAAATCCAAGGAACCTACATCACCCCAGTAACCAAGCACAGAAATATCTACGTTATCTTCGACCCTAAAC